>NC_047677.1:50031411-50331411 GCF_011762505.2 Arvicanthis niloticus | reverse complement strand
AATTGCCTGTATCTCCAGTTCCAGGGGATCAAACACCCTCACCTGGCCTCCCCAGACACTGTTCACACAACACATGGTGCTCTCTGTAAAGCAGAAAGTGCTCTTACCTGCTGAGCCATCTCTGCAATCCCTGCGATGTAGTTAACTACCTTCGTCCTCCAAATTGCTACATAAGTGAGAATGACCTTGACCACCTAGTCCTCAAGTCTCTACCTTCTGAGTGCTGGCATTGCCAATGTGCACCACCATGCCTGGCTAAGTGCCCATCATTGTAAGTGAACAGCATCCCATGGTATTCAAACACTACAGTTTACAGTGAGCTAAGATCAGCAAAGTCATAGACAGGTGGTTAATATTTACCAGTTTCCTGGGTAAAAACCTTCATCTGTCTGCTGTGAAGTCATTGTAAGGCTCTCTGTAGCACTGTACAAGTATCAAGCACCTGTATCCAGCACGCCAGAAGAGGAGGCAGGAAGATGTGGCTTTGGAGGCCAATCTGGGCCACGTAAAGATACTGTATCTTTAACAACAAACTTTACTTGCAATGTTGTCTTATTCTGCAGCCTGGGATGGCCTGGAATTCATGATTCTCCACCTGCCTCAGCTTCCCTAGTTCGGGGAATACAGGCACATGACAACAGAATCTTTAAGGGTTTTAGTCAACTTTGTGTTGCTATGATAAAACAATGGGGAAGCAAAGAAGTAGGTCGTTTTTTCTGACTATTGTTTTTTGTTTGTTTTTAGGTTTTTTTGTTGTTGTTTTGTTTTGTTTTTCAAGACAGGGTTTCTCTATAGCCCAGGCTGTCCTGGAACTCACTCTGTAGACCAGGCTGGCCTCGAACTCAGAAATCCGCCTGCCTCTGCCTCCCGAGTGCTGGGATTAACAGTGTGCGCCACCACTGCCCAACCTGACTATTAAGTTATGAGTTCATAAATGGGTTAGTCCGGCTGGGCATGGTAGTACTAGATCAATATCCGAGCCACTGGAGAGGACAGGATGGCAAGGTCAAGATAGGGCAACTGGCCACACTCCAACACCCAGAAAGCTGAACTCAGAGATCTACCACACAGAAAACAAAACTATGTCAGAGTTGAAACTAGGAAAAAATAACTGTATATTCTCTTTATGACCTATTGCCCTTTTGCTACATTTTGTCCCTTCTGTTGCTGAATTCTTACTAATTATCACCATTTTCAGAGTAAGACAATAGCCCACTTCTAAATTTTAGACTATACTCATTTTCAAGGAGAAAAGAGACTCTGTAAACTGAAAACACTGCCTTTTTTCCCCTCCATTTCAAACTACATCAAGTCATCCTTTCATCGGGCTATATAATATGTAAGCTGCAAAATCTAATAATTCTCTTGGGGGAGGAGACAGGAAAGAGCAGTCAGGGAGACACTGGGTCTGATGGTCCCGTGCTGTCTGAATCAACAGTAGCTCTCGTAGCACAGTGTGAATAAATTTTAGTATCCTCTAGAAATGTGGTCACATAATGGGAAGGAAACTTCAACATGTGATTACAGCTCTGGGCTCATGTTCTGTATCTCCTTTAGGATCTGTGCTGTCATCTGAGCTCATCACATCTTTGGTGTACTCTTGGGAGAAGCCATCTTGCCAGACTCTGTGATCCTGGTGACCAGGTTTCTCGATCTGTCAGTCACATTAAAATGTACTTCAGTCCCGATCTTCATGCACGGTCTTTGTCTGGCATGATTTTTCCACCCCTGGTCATATCAATTAAAGAAAGAAATGACTATGTTAGTTAATGCTGCGGGCTGAAGTGTTACAGGATATTTGATCACACTGTGAACCCTGAAGTTGTGTTAGTTGCTGAAAAAAAAAAAAAAAGTCCATTTCTAGTTGTAGTGTGGCTCAACCTTAGCACACCCTTTAATCTTGGCTGGAATACAGACATACCCTTAGTACGCACCTTCAATCCCCCCAAAATCAAGGTAATGTAGGGATGTGGTTCTGATGCTTTGATGGAGGATGCTGAAAGCCCTTGCCCCCAACTGGCTTTTGATCTATCAATAAAGATGCCAGTGGCCAATGGCTGGGCAGAAAGACAGAGGCAGGACTTCCAGGTTCCTGCAGGCTGGAGAAAGGAGAATCCAGATACTTGCAGGAGAGACAGAACAGACTCAGAACCATAGGGAAAATCTTCCAAAATGTAGGTGGAAAGGAAAGTAGCCTGAAAGCTTTTTTTTGCTATCTTTGGAAGCAAGACCAGTGGACTTCATAGAAGGTAACTGAGCAACTACGCTGAGGGCAGATTTAGAGGTGATGAGCTAGGAGGGAAGGTAAGCGCTCGCTAGCCGTGGGAGGCTTACAAGAGCCCAGCCACAGAGCCAATAATCAAGTGTTAAAATGAGTGTGTGTGTGTGTGTGTGTGTGTGTGATCTGCAGATATGAGATAGCTCCTGGGCATTTGCAGTTGTGTGTATGTGACCAGCTGGGAACACAAAGCAGTGTAGACAAAACTCCTGCTACAAGGTAAAACTAGTGTGCACCATGTTTAAAAGTAATGTCTAATTGAGTGGCACACAAAGTGATGAATCTGAGAAAGAGTTGACAGAGTGAATCAGAGATAGGGTATGCCCAACCCTCACAAGAATACCACAGGAGCCGGGCAGTGTTGGCACATGCCTTTAATCCCAGCACTTGGGAGGCAGAGGCGGGCAGATTTCTGAGTTCGAGGCCAGCCTGGTCTACAGAGTGAGTTCCAGGACAGCCAGGGCTACACAGAAAAACCCTGTCTCAAAAAAACAAAAAAAACAAAACAAAAAAGAAGAAGAAGAAGAAGAAGAAGAAGGAAGAAAGAAAGAAAGAAAGAAAGAAAGAAAGAAAGAAAGAAAGAAAGAAAGAATACCACAGGAAAGGAAAGGAAAAGCACAGAAAAGAAGGAGGCAGTTTTACTAGAAGGGTTTTACAGAGACAGATTTCAAAGAGAACAAGATAGATACACATAAAAGTAGAACGAGCCAGAGAATAAGGATCCAGAATATTAGAACCTATTACCAATGTCAGTATGGGGCCAGGCAGAACAGTTCAGGAAAGGCTGAGAGAGAAAAGCCAGGTTGAACCAGTCAGCTTGGAGAGGAATTTGAGCCAGAACAGCTGAGTTGATCCAGCCAGCTAGAGTTCAGAAAGAACAAGAAAAGGTGAGCTTAGTCTCAGAGGCTGAAAACATTCTAGGCCTAGATAAAATTGTATGGAGGCTAGAAGCTTCCAGGACAAAGCCTAGGTTAGCAGGTGAAGGCAGTAAGCCTCTGACAATACACAAGGAGAATACAATGCTTTTACAGTAAAGATTAACCTAATACAGGTGACAGAAAGATCTGAGGCATGACCCACATGAGCTGGAGATTGTTAACCCTTTGGGGGTTACATAAAGAGCCACCTTTTCACAGCCGTCATAGTTACATATCGGGCTTCAGCAATTTCCCCCTTGAATTTAATACCATCGGCAGGAGCAGGACTGTTTTGAACTGATCAGTAGAACATCTAGCTATGAACATGATAGCAGCCGCCTGCCAGCTTTCAGTTGAGTTTATCCAGTGCACCTTGAAGATCAGCTGGGACTCTTGCTCAGCTCTGTAATGGCACTCACCAACTCATGAAAAGCCCTGTGGTTCCCCGTCAAGTGAGTCAAAAAGAGTCATTGAAACAACCTTGGATTGCCAGGAGTGGTGGTGCACGCCTTGAATCCCACCACTCAGGAAGCAGAGGCAGGTGAAAGCCAGCCTGGTCTATGGAGCAAGTGCCAGGGCTACTGGGAGAAACTCTGTCTCAAAAAACAAACAAACAAAATAAAAAGCCTTGGATGTAATCCCAGCACTTGGGAGGCAGAGGCAGGCGGATTTCTGAGTTCAAGGTTAGCCTGGTCTACAGAGTGAGTTCCAGGACAGCCAGAGCTACACAGAGAAACCCTGTCTTGAAAAACCAAAAAAAAAAAAAAAAAAGCCTTGGATGGGGCTGGAGAGGTGGCTCAGCTGTTAAGAGCACCGACTGCTCTTCCAGAGGTCCTGAGTTCAATTCCCAGCAACCATATGGTGGCTCACAACCATCTGTAATGAGATCCGATGCCCTCTCCTGGTGTGTCTGAAGACAGCTACCATGTACTCACATACATAAAATAAGTCTCAAAAAAAAAAAAAAAAAAATCTTGCATTAAGATCACATTGGGAAAATTGACTCCTTTACCTGATTGGCACATGGAACTTTCTGGTCAGCCACTCTGGCCTCTTCATAGCTGGGAATAGAACCAACAGGACCTCTGTCATCCATGAACCTACCCTGTTCTAATGTACTCAAAATAGATCTTGGAAAATGCCTCGCAGCAGCTAGTGTTCATGTTGTAGGTCCTGTCATGACCTTATATGCTCAGATTTGGTGAGCGATTGGCCATCGTCAGAGACAAGGTGACCAACGCTTCCTGTTAGAGATCTGATACGTTAGATGAGGAACCCTTGTCTGGAGGTTAGCTCCTAGGTTTGGCTGACCCAGTGGCTAACGTATCAAGGCAGTGGTTCTTCTTGCTCATGTCTTTCTGCCAGGATTGCACACTGCTTCGTGAGTCGAGCCTGTGGGAAATGAGGAGACGGCGGTCAACTACTCAAACTGGGTGACCAAGTCTGTGTCGTGAGACTGAACTCTGTGATCATGAGACACTCCTCTGAGGTGTGTGCTCTGAGGAGCATTTTCTCAGGTTTGCCTGACTGCAGTTTGGTCTCCAAGGGCATCAAGCATGAGGTTAACATGGGAATTCATGTTGCCATGAGGGTGTCCTCAGCCTTGTGCGCCTTGGTGACTTTGATCCCTGGGAGGCGGGATTCTTCACGTCCTGCGTGTGAAGGACAAACTTCGTTTAGAGACTGAACTCAGTACTGGGAACTTCTCAACCCTCTTCCTAAAGTACAGTTTTGTTTTGTTTGTTTGTTTTTTTAAAAAGGAAAAGCATGAGCCAGAGAGATGGCTCAGGGGGTGAAGGGGCTTGCCACCAAGCCGTATGGCCTGAGTTCAAATCCCTGGGAACTACACGGTGAAAAGAGATTGCTGACTCCAAAAAGTTGTCTTCTGACCTTCACCACACACTGTGGAATGTGTGCAAAAGCAAGTATAAATAAAAGTTAGTTGTGTGTAACATAAATAAAACAGAAAAGGCAAAGAGAGATCTGGGAAATAAATAATGCCGGGTATCGGCTTCATTGGCAGACAGCCTTCCAAACACGTGTGAGGTCCTAGTACAGAGAAAAAGTAAGTCAATAGTAGAGCATACCTGTGATCCCACCACTGAGGTGGCTGACGCAGGAAAGCTTCCTGAGTTGAAGGTCATCCTGGTTTGTGTGGTGAGTTCCAGACCAGCATGGGTCACATCAAGCTGCCATTTAAAAACAACATCAAAAACCAAACCACAGTCAGACAAGATGGCAGACACCTTATTCTCTATCCCTTGGGAGCTAAAGGCAAGAGGATTGGAAATTCAGAGTCATCCTCAGCTATGGTACATCATTCTGTATATAGCCTTATTATGTATATATTCTGTGTATGTCTTAAAACAAAAATCATAACAGCAAGCCGGGCGGTGGTGGCGCACACCTTTAATCCCAGCACTTGGGAGGCAGAGGCAGGTGGATTTCTGAGTCCGAGGCCAGCCTGGTCTACAGAGTGAGTTCCAGGACAGCCAGGGCTACACAGAGAAACCCTGTCTCGAAAAAAAAACAAAACAAAACAAAACAAAAAAAAATCATAACACCAATCATGGCACACGGCTATAATCCCAGCACTTGGAAGGCAGAGGGAAGTAGATCTCTAAGTTCGAGGCCAGCCTGGTCTACAGGGCGAGCTCCAGGACAGCCAGGGCTTCACAGAGAAACCTTGACTCAGGAAGCAAAAACAAACAAAAATAAGCAAATAAATGGATCAATCCTAGTTATGAGGTCAGAACCGGAATGATATAGTCACCCCCACCCCACACCCCAAAGGCTCTACTCCCGGTATCCCATTTCCCGTTCTACTGGGGACCAAACCCATGAGCTCATTAGAACATGCCTGATTCAGACCACAACAGTGGACAAACATCTTTTTCCCCCCCTCGATTGGCAAATGTTTCCTATGACCAGCATTCATAGTTTCAAGTTACAAGGCGACAGTCTGAGCAACAGCTGTAGATCACAGACCCGAGGTGTCTATGAGAAGCCCTTGCCAAAAGGAGTTGACAGGCTGAATAGAGAGGCTGGGCCAGGTGGGCTTCCGGCCATCAGACACCCCAGATAGGGCTGCCCGGGGGACAGAGAAGGGTCCTTGGCCTGGGTGCTGCTGTCCTTGAATCTTAACCTTGAAGTATAAGGAGGACATTAGAATCCCTGCTTAGCTTTAAAAAGCTTTTTTTTTAAAAAAATTATTTACTTTGTATTTATATGAGTACTCTGCAGCTGTCTTCAAACACACCAGAAGAGGGCGTCGGATCTCATTACAGATGGTTGTGAGCCACCATGTGGTTGCTGGGATTGAACTCAGGACCTCTGGCAGAGCAGTCAGTGCTCTTAAATGCTGGTCATCTCTCCAGCCGCCTCTTCCCATCTCTTTGAGGCATGGTCCCTGCAGACACGCGCACATCCCAGTATCCCAGGGACCCTTCTCTAAGAAGGTCCATCCCTCCCCCAGCCCTCCGGCCCAGCTCCTTCAGAGATGGATCCTGTCCAGGTCCTGCTGACAGCTCTGAGAGGCCCTCTCGCTAGCTCTCTCTCCCTCTCCGAAGCACCCCCAAATTCTCTACATTCCAGGAAGGGAGTTATCTCAGTCTCCAGCTGCTTGTGAGGAATGAGCAACACACATAACCACACTCTGCATGTCAGAGATGGGGAAGGCGCCAGAGACCGATGTCAGCATCTCGCTGGGAGAAGGAGGTGAGATGGAAGACCACTGCCAGCCTCTGCCTGTCCCCAGGGACTGGGAACACCAGCCTTCTCCAGGTAGAGCTCAGCTGCAGCCGCCTTCACCTCTGCCACTCACACCTTTCTTCTCTTTTTCCTCACTGCGTTGTCCCCCCCACCCCCAGCCTGTGTCCCCCCCCCCCCCCGCCCTCGGCGCCCCCGCGCCACTAGTTTTTCTCTCTCTCTCCTGCTCTGTTTCACCTTTACATTCCTTCTTATCTCTTCTTTTTTTTTTTTCTTCCCTCATGAGTCCACATCGGCTGTACTTGGCGTCAAAAAAAAAAAAAAAAAAAAAAAAAAAAAAAAAAAGTGCGTTGTGGGGCTGGAGACACGCCTGCACTGCTCTAGCAGAGGACCTGAGTGCAGTTTCCAGGACCCTCCCCTCCCCCACACCCCTCTGAGCCGCTCACAGTGTGTTCGCTCCAGATTTCAGGGGTCTGAGGCTCTCTTCTGGACCCCGAGAGCACAAACGTACACTCAGTCAGCCATGATATACTTGACTAAACATAAAATATTTTCTAAAGCTGCCCATAGATCAAGTGCTATGGTGTATGATTGTATTCACAGCCTCTTGGGAAACTGAGGCAGGAGGATTATTTGAGACCAGGAGTTCAAAATCAGCCTGAAGAACCTACTGAGACTCTGTATCAAATCAAAGGAGAAAGAAAAAGAAAAAGAAAAAAAAAGAAAAAAATTACAACAGCTCAGAGCCCGGAGCAGAACTGTAGAATTCTTACTTTGCATGAGTTCCAGAGTTTGGTCCCCTGGCACCGAAAAACCATTTTTTATGTTCTAATCAAGCATGGTGGCCCATACCCATAATCATAGCACTTGAGGAGTATAATCAAGAGAATTAACAGTTCAGGGTCATCCTGAGCTACATAACTAGCCTGTGCTACCTACATGAGCTTTTGTTCAGACAAAAAACAACGAAAGAAAGAAAATTTCCTCAAGACCTTCCACAGTGCACCTTTGGTTCAGAGCTGAGGTCAACCCCAATAGGGCCACCTCCACAGGCACCACCAGTGGTGGCAGCAGCAGCTGACATCAGTTTTCTGACCATAGAATAGAAACTTGTGGGAGGCCGAGTGAGTGAAGCTAATTTATGCTTTTCTTTTCTTTACCCAACCTCACTTCCAAGCTAAGAGGAAGGACTTTGGACTCCCTTGATATAGGAGGCCAGAGTTCAGAAGTCCCACACAGGCTTCTGTCTGATAAGACCTGGAATGTCTTGTGAGGACCATGTGATGCAAGGTATGCAGAGGGCCCAGTGCCTTTGAGGGAAGACAGAGAGGAAGAGTCTTTGGTCTGGGAAGCCAAGAGGTTATGGAACTGTCTCTAGTTCCTCAGCCCAGGCCAGCTCATGACCCAGCTAGACCTACGGCTAGCTACGGAGCAGGGTAGGAGGTAGGGAGTCCCTGGAGGAGCTGGGCCCAGGCATGAACTCCTGAGTCCACAAATAACTCCATGTAGACAAGCAAAGGAGTCTAGCCACCAGGAGACCTCAGGATTTTGGCAGTAAGAACATATGAGCTCTGAATTGATTGGCATGGGGCAGAAGTCCTGAGGGCAATGTGGACCACACACAGGCTGAGGATGGATGGAGAAAAAAAAAATGGTGGCCTGGCTCAGTGGAACTCGGAGAGCCTGGAGGTCTTCCCTGAACCCTCCTCAGATATGTGGACAAAGCCAGGAACTAAAGCCTGCTTCATGCAAACTTGGTTTTCTTTCATTCTTTCATTTTGGGACTGTGCCTCACTATGTAATCCATGGGGGTTAGGGGAGGCTGGAGCTCACACAGCAATCCTCCTGCCTCAGCTCCTGAGTTCTGGGATTTCAGGCAGGAGACACACTTTCTGGCTTCATGCAACCCTTTTGTGAAGGTACCAGTTTGACAGAATGATTGACCCCTAAGTGTCTGTAAACAGTTTCTCCTACATGTTATTCTATGTCCTGTGTTTTTTTGTTTTTTTTCTTACCAGCCAGCACTCAGGAGGCAGAGCCAGAAGGATCACCGTGAGGTCAAGGCCTGCCTGGACTAGATAGCAAGACTGTATCAAAAAAATAAAACAGAAAACAATACCAAGAGAGATGTCAGGCACAAAGGAGCACTGCTCCGAGTCCCTTCGCTTCCCAGAAGGCCTGTCTGAGACAGGAAACCAAACATGCTGCTGTGATCAGCTCTCTGCGGAATGTGCTGGGGTTGGAGAGGAATAGGGAGAAGATGGTGGTGGTGGTGAGGGGGGGCGTGACTTTAAATATTTCTCACCAGCTACAACCGAAAGGATTTGGAGCTAGGTGCCCCTGCCATCTCCCTTGGGCCCTCGACACTGACAGCTCTTGGCCACTTACTCTTGAAAACAGAGGGATTGGAGAAGTGACCCAGCAGCAATGAGCACACAGGCTGCTTATCCAGAGGACCTGAGTTCAGTTCCCAACACCCACGAGACATCTCACAACTATCCATGGCTCCAGTTCCAGGAGATCTGATGCCCTTTTCTGGCATTAAAATAAAACACAAACACAGAGCCTAAGTATACACATGGTAGAACACCGCCGTGGTAGAGGCTATGGCAGGGAAAGATGCAAAATTCAAAGCCTTCCTAAACCGTATGAGACTAACCCTTAAATAAGACAAAACTAGGCACCTGGGAGACAGCTCAGCAGCTAAAGCACGTTCAGGGCCAGGTGTGACCACTGGCGTGGAACTCACAGAGATCCACCTGCCTCTACCCACTGAGTCCTGGGATTGAAGGCTTGAGCCAACCCCACCCCACCCCACCCAAGCTGGTTTAATAAATGTTCTCATTCCTACTGGGGCTGCTGCAGAGTTAGCCAGATATGTAATCCCAGCACTGAGAACTCAACACCAGCCTGGGATTCTAAATCAGTTTAGACCCTACAGTGAGTCCGGGACCTTGTCAAGCAATAACAAAACTAATTAAAGGATTCTCTATCTGTAATAATTTCCCTTTTGATGATGTAATAATTTCCCACAATGACACACGTCCTCCAACAAGGCCACGCCCACTCCCACAAGGCCACACCTCCTAACAGTGCCACTCCCTCTGAGGCCAAGCTTATTCAAACCACCACAGCAGGTGTCCATGGAATCCAGAAAAGGGCGGTAGATACCCTGGAGCTGGAGTTACAAGTAATTATGAGCCCCTGATATGGGTTCTAGAAACCAAGGTTTTCCAGAGTGGACTAATTAGGTGCTCTTAATCACAGAGCCATCTTTCCATCTCTCTCAGGAGACTATCCAGGCTGGACGGGTTTGTTCACTAGCTGCTCTTGCAGAAGACCTGGGTTCAGTTCTCAGTACCCACGTGTGGTTCACAACCATCAATAACTCCTGGTCCAGAGTATCTAACACCCTCTTCTGACTTCCCTGGGTACCAGGCACATATGTGGTGCACATATGCATTCAAGAAAAACACTCCTATACATACAATAAAATTTAAAAATCTTTACAAAGGGAATAGAGAGTCTCTGGGTGAGCTATCCGCTTCACACAGGGATCCTGGGTGTCCTTGATCCTCGGGTCTCCAGGTCGCAGCCAAGCGACTGCACTACTGTGAATGCCTGGAAGCTGTACCTCCTGGTTCTGGCTTGCTGAGGAGATCCATACCTTCAGTGTCCACCATCCGGCCCCTGGCTCAGCTGTCTCCCTTTTGCAAAAGACTCAGATAAGCATTCACCTGTCATCCAGGCTCTTGGTCCCCCTCACAGACACCACAGAGAGTCATTCTGCACCTCATCTCCTGTATTCTCTCCCAACTTAGACCCCATCGCTACACCACTGACAATCTGGTAACACTGGCATTGAATATGGTACTTTTCTAGAAAAACAAACCATCCTTTAAGCCTTATCCAGTGCATTTCTCAGCCCCATAATCCTGAATGCCTCCAGACTTACTGGATGGCTTTCCAGCACCTTCTTTGCCTACGTTTTGACTCAAGCTCCGGTGAGCAGTGCTTTGTATAAAGGCACAGTGAGTATGGTATTACATGATGCTCTTTATGCCATTCAAACAAAACCTGGGCTGGGCCCTTGGGTGTTGGTCACCTTAGGCTGCCTCCTCAGCCCTCACGTCACTGTCTGTCGCTTGTGTCCTCTGTTTGCCTGTGCTGGGTGGGCAGGTCAGCCTGACAGGTCCTGAGCCACACTGCCGCAACTCCCCCATGTTCTCTATGACACCTGGCAAAAGTAAGGAGAATTTGCCAGTGGCCCTGTTTTTTTGTTGTTGTTTTGTTTTGTTTTGTTTTGTTTTGGCGGGGAGGGGGAGGGGAGATTGGAGAGTTAGAGACAGAGTTTCTCTGTGTAACCCTGGCTGTCCTGGATCTTGCTCTGTAGATCAGGCTGTCCTCAGAGATCACCTGCTTCTGCCTCCCAAGTGCTGGGATTAAAGGCTTGCGCCATCACAGCCCGGCCAGCCTTGGACCTCTTAATGCTACTGATGGTAGAGTGGTGGAATTCATCTAGAAGCTGAGACTCAAGAGTCAGCACCCGCACCCTTCTCGTCCCTCTGCTGGGTCTCCAACCTTTATACTGTGACCCCGACAGCAAAAGAGAAGTCCCGATGGCATTCGAAAAGTGAGAGCGGTTAGCGCTCTTCTCCAGAACATTGTCAAGGGTCGTTGTTACATAAATACAGGCACGTGTAACTCAGAAGTGCGACAGACCCAAGCTGCTGCAGAAGACTGAGTTGAATAGGTCAGTTAGGAAAGCTGAATCATGACTTTGTAATCACTGAAAAGCTATTTGCACTGCACACATACGCGCACGCCCTCTGGGTGTGAGGTGTGGAAAGGGCGCCCTCTGGCGGCATCCTTTTGAACTGCAAGCCCCGCCCAGCACCGCCATGCAATCTGAGATCTCCTGCAGGACTGGAAAGCTTTTCTTCCCTTCAGCGCCAAGTTTCACTCCTGGCATTCTCTGTCCTGAGCTGACATCCAGTTCCAGGAAGAACTGGCCTCTGGAACAAACTTGCACAGGCAGCCCAGGAGACAGTCTGGCTATGCGGCTTGTCTAAAGTAACTTTGAGAAGACTGTCACAGGGCTTCACCCCAGCTGCATGACCAAAGGCCCCGCCCTGCAAAGGGAGCCAGGACCACAGGGCTACTGTTCCTGTCCCTGACTCGGCCAGGCACGGGGCCTCATTCTCTGAACAGTAGCTGCCCTTTATTTAAAGCTTTAGTCTCCACATTTTTCAAATGCTCTGCCTCAGCCACGACACAAAATACTGAGTGGAGAATTCAGAAACCAACAGTCATAGTTCTAAATGCCTCCTATACTGGATACCATTATAATTGTCCTGTCGTTAGCTGTTGTTAATTTCTTATTGTACCTAGTTAATCAATTAAGCAAGAGATGATGACATGTGCACAAAATCCTAAAACTTGAGAGATATAGGCAGAAGGAGTTCAAGGCCAGCCTGGGTAACGTGAAGCCCTTTCTTGTTGTTGTTTTTTGTTTTTTGTTTTTTTCAAGACAGGGTTTCTCTGTATAGCCTTGGCTGTCCTGGAACTCACTCGGTAGACCAGGCTGGCCTCAAACTCAGAAATCTGCCTGCCTCTGCCTCCCAAGTGCTGGGATTAAAGGCGTGCGCCACCACCGCCCGGCTTGAAGCCCTTTCTTTAAAAAATAAATAAAAATAAAAATTTAAAGGTTGTAGAAATGGTTCGGCAGCTAAAGTACATACTGCTTTTGCAGAGGACCCGATTTGGGGTCAGAATCCACTGAACAGCCCATAAGCTTTAAGTGATCTGACACTTCTGCCCTCCTCAAGCACCTATACTCAATACCCACACACATAATTAAAAATTAGTTACCAAAGGGGTGTATATGTGTGTGTATACATATATATATATATATATATATATATATATATATATATATGTATACACACACACACACATATGTGTTTGTGTATATATATGTGTATATATATATATACACACACACACATATATATATGGAAGGGATCTATCTATACATATATATGTGTATATATACATATATATATTTATTTATCTATATATAAATACGGCAGGCAAACATGTAGCATCCACACAGGCTGTTTGTTACTGTCTGGCTTTAGACATCACTTGTGTCAAAATAAAGACTACAGTTTTCATCTGAAAGACAATAAGAGAGAGCTTATTCTAGAGACTATGGCTGACCGTGGCCCAGGAACACAAATTTATGTTACACCCAAATTCCATGTTCCAACATTTTTATAATTTTACAGAACAGAGCACTACGTCTCAAACCCAGGACAAATGGCTGAGGTGCCTACTTAGCATATCAAAGCAGACCTGGCTGGCAGGTTCTCCCAGCACCCTCAGTCCCTACCTGTTACAGGGTATGGCTGGCATATCCTGCCCCCTGCCCTAAATTTCTCCAACCCAGAGACTGGGCTGCCCTTCCTCCTGCTTCCCTTTCCTATATAATCTAGCCATTTTGGTTACCTGGCCTATCTCCTGGCTCTCCCTTCTCCTCCCATGGCCTGGCTCAGGGTGCCATGCTCACTCTGGCTCTCCCGGATGTCCCTGTCTCTGGCTATGTGGCCCCTTTTATCTCTAATAAACTCTCTTTTCTACCATACACAGGAGCATTCGTGTCCTTCCTTTTCTTCTTTTCATTCACAAAGTCATAAGTCAAGGCTTAAAACACATTGATGAGCTCACCAGAGAGGCAGATACATGGAGACTTTATAGGCCAAGATGGTATCTCATGACATTCTCAGCTCTGGGATTGGCCGAAGCTAGTGTTCTGCTGAACTAGTAGCTTCCAAGACCTCTGTATTTATTATCTTGGGGAGTTAGTTCAGATACAGAGCGGGCCAAGCAATGGTTGTTCTAGAAGCTAAAACTAGCCCAAATAATTAGCCTCTTAACCTACAAAATTTCAATCTCTCCAGCACTTGTTTTAGTCAGGGTTTCTATTCCTGCACAAACATCATGACCAAGAAGCAAGTTGGGGAGGAAACGGTTCATTCAGCTTACACTTCCACATTGCTGTTCATCACCAAAGGAAGTCAGGACTGGAACTCAAGCAGGTCAGGAAGCAGGAGCTGATGCAGAGGCCATGGAGGGATGTTACTGGCTTGCTTCCGCTGGCTTGCTCAACTTGCTTTCTTATAGAACCCAAGACTGCCAGCCCAGGGTTGGCACCACCCACAATGGGCCCTCCCCTCTTAATCACTAATTGAGAAAATGTCTTACAGCTGGATCTCATGGAGGTATTTCCTCAAGGGAGGCTCCTTTCTCTGCGATAACACCAGCTTGTGTCAAGTTGACACAAAACCAGCCAGTACAGCACTGAAACCCCAACCTGTCCTTCAGTCTCTGGAGACACAGAAACTGCTTCCAGGAGCCCTTTTGTCCACAGCCAGACACAGCTTCTTTTCAGGATTTTTCGTTTACACTTGGGGATCTTAGAACGTGTTTCCCATGGCCGAGACAAACCTGCTGCACATTGCACAGGAGGGCCCATTGCCGATGTGGGGTCCTGTTCAGAGCACTTTACCTGTGCCACCGAGAAATACTCGCATGCCAGAAGAGGCATCCAGCAGGGGTGGCTCTGGGCTCGACCTCTGCTGGAAGCAATCATTGAGTAAGTCAAGGAGGATTTGTGACACTGGACAAGGTAGTCACTGGGCTTTTAGAACTCAGCTACACAGTGACCAGGGGGCACCCTGGTTTTGAAGGAGGAAAGGTTCCCACCACACATGAGATCCAGGGGTTCTCAGAAACTAAATGTTGGCACAACCCTCGGGCTCACAGCTCCTCAGATGCATTCTCCACGTTGGAAGGAGGGTGGCATATCTTTCTTGGTTCTCAGTTTCAGTCACCACTACTAGGCCTTCCACTTGAGCCTGGAGAGATTTGAATGTGATTGGAGGCTGTTAAATTGCTTAAAGCTACAGTAATTAACACACATGCAGAGATAGATGCTGTTCTACGGAGGCAGAGAAGTTAGTCCAGCAGCTTCCGAGACGTGGCAGTGAAAGACACAGTATTAAAGAAAAACACAGCCGGGCAGTAGCGGCACACACCTTTAACCCCAGCTCGGGAGGCAGAGGCAGGTATATGTCTGAGTTCTAGGCCAGACTGACCTACAGAGATAGCCACGGCTACACAGAGAAACTATGTCTTGTAAACATAAAAAAAGGAAGAAGAAAGAGAGAGAGAGAGAGAGAGAGAACACTTTAAAACCCTATGCTGGGGCCAGGTTCATCCCTTTAATATCCATCCTCAGGGGACAGAGGTAGGCATATCTTTGTGAGTCTGAAGCCAGCTGGGTTACAAGGAATTCCAGGATAGCCCGAGATACATAGTAAGACCCTGTCTCAAGAAAAAAAAAAAAAAAAAAAACAGGGGCGGGGGTTGCTATAGAGATGAGCCAGTAGCTAAAGCATTGCCTGCTCTTCCAAAGAACCTGGGTTCCATTCCTAGCACCCGCACAGCGGCTGATAGCTGTCCAAAACTCTAGTTCTAGGGGACTCTGGCTTCCTCCCAAAGGCAATGAATACATACAATGCATAGGCATAAGTGCAAGCAAAAACACTCATACATATAAAATAAAAATAAACAAATCTTTTTAAAAAAAAGTAAACAAAAGAAAGCTAAGCTGGGGCTGGTAAACGGGCTCAACAAGTAAAGGTGCTTGCAGTAAAAGCCTAGCAACCTGAGTTCAAGTCCCAGCAACATACAAACTAAGCATAGTGATAAACTCCTGTCATCTCAGCATCAGGAAAGTGGAAACAGGAGGATCAGAAGATCAAAGTCATCTTAGGCTACAGAGTGAGTTGAAGGCCAGCCTAGGCAGGGTATGTGAGACCTTATCTCAAAATAAATAAGTAAATAATACACCAGGAGCTAGGATTTGCCTCTCCCTATTTCTCTTTCACTATCTTCAGAAAAGAAAATTACAAATAATTCCCTGCCTGGGACAGGCCTGGGGGAAGCCCGTGATTTCCCATGGGGAATTTAGCTGCATCTGGGCTTTACTTCCCTTGGCCTTTAGTGCTCTGGATTATTCCCAAGGGTCATCCCAGGCCAGGAGTCCCAGATGCCATACAAAACTTCCTGGACACCTACCCCTGGGGCCAGCAACTGCACAGTCAGGAGACAGGAAAGAGAGGAGGAGCAGGAGAGCAGAGATGGAAAGAGCACCTGGAAACTGGTATTACAATGTAGGCAGAAAGTATCAGCTAAGAAACCCGCCAGCAGAATGTGAAGGCCGAGGCAGATGCAGCCTGGGAGACAAAAGAAAGAAACCATCAATCGATCTGAAAAGCTGCTGTAGTCACCTGGAAAAGATAACTACGATACTATGTTCATTTCAAAGCAAGTGACTCTGGAATAAGATAAATAAATAAAAGAAAGCAAAAACAGGCAGAAATGTGTCATAGGAAAACACTGGTACAGCCGGACACGGTGATACACACCCTTAAATTCAAAGACAACCAAACATCAAAACAACAAAACCTGAAACCACAGCGGGACAGAAAGAAAAACGTTCAGTAAACAGCTCAGGCGGAATGGTTACCTGTGGGACTGAGCAGAGTTAGCAGTGCTAAGGCACTAGTAAGTGTAGTCAGGATTCTTAGCTCTGGGCTGCCAGCTCATAAAGGCATTTACTGTCAAGACAGATGAGCCCCCGCCCACGGTCCACGTGGAGGGAATCAAGAACCAACTCCCGAAAGTTGTCCTCTGATCTCCCAGACACAGTGATGCTCCCGAAAGTTGTCCTCTGACCTCCAAGACACAATGGCAACCTGGCCACTTTTCCAATGAATGAATGAATGAATGAATGAATGAAAAAATTACTAATTCTATTTTGAGTGATGTGGATTTTTGTTTTGAAACAGTATCTCATGAAGTGCAGGTGGGCCTCAGACTCACTAAGGTCATTATGGGTCTCTGCTTTCCAAGGGCTGAGATCTCAGGCACAAACCTTCACAGTCAACACTGGGATTGGTGAATCTTGTATAGAATTTGGGGCAAGTCTTGATGAGAAACGCCCTGCAAGTGCTTACTATGAATGGCTGGATGGGCCCCTCTGCATGCCTAGCTGCCTCTCACTGTCAGCCAATCCATCACTCCCTTGGCGGCAGCAGCGCAGCTGCTTAAATACTCCACAGATACCTTGAGGAAACGTAACTGCAGCTATGCCTAGAGTTTCCACGGCTCACTGAAATGAAGCTCAGAGCCAGGGAGCAGCACTACTGAGTGATGTCTGCTTATTAACCCTCGTGTTGCAGGATATTTGATCACACTGTGAACCCGAGACTGTGGACTGGAAAAAACTATTTGTCGTGATGTGGCTCAGTCCCACCACCTTTACCACAGAGCTTTCTGTAAACAAGAGCTAAACAAAGTCAAAGGTGGGTCAAGAGGCGGAGCAAGCAACCAGCTGACAGAGAGTGAACATAAGGAGACCCAGGAAAAAGGAATGTTGGTCTTTGAGTTGAAGGGTAATTAAGACAGCATGGAGAAAAGGGGGCTTTTCCTTCTGGGACATCGGTGGAGTAGGAAGGTCAGCTGGGTGCTTTTTCTGCCTCTCTGAGCCAGCAGGCTTTTCCCAGAGCATCTGGCTCCTGAGTCTCCTGTGTACTCTCCTGAGTACACACACACACACACACACACACACACACACACACACACACGGGGCGGGCAGAGACAGAGACAAAGAGAGACAGACAGAGAGACACAACACAGAAAAAGAGAGATAGAGACAACGAGAGACAGAGAGACAGAGAGAGACAGAGACAAAGAGAGACATAGAGCCACATACAGAACGAGACAGAGACACAGAGAGAGAAGATACAGGTCTCATCACCAGAGGCCAATATGAGGCAATCATAAGAAAATACGAAAATCATGAAGAAAATACGATCCAGACATAGAGCACCACTGAACAGTTGCCCCAGAGAGATTCCTCAGACTGCCTGAATGAGCCAGTGGTCTCAGCCAGGTGGCTTCACCTGTGATGGGAGGGGCGGGCACAGGGGAGGCAGCAACCCTTCGGCAGGCTCCCAGGTGAATGTGAAACACGCTCCCTACTGTGGATGTGCCAAAGTGATCAGAGGGGAAGAGAGGCTTAACTTTTTACTCCATAAATTATTCTAGGTTTTTATGTGCACGAGAGTTTGCCTGCACAGACCTGTGTGCACCATGTGCGTGCCTGGTGTGTGAGCCGCTGGAAATGGATTATGAGTGGTTATGAACCACCACATGGATTCTAGAAACTGAACCTGGGTCCTCTACAGAAGCAAGGAGCGCTCTTAACTGCTGGACCACCCATCTCTCTAGCCCTTCTTTTTGAGTCCTTCTGTAGGCAGAGCTTCTTTGATCTCATGGTACTCGTGGTCTTCCTCCACCTTGGATCTCAAGTGCAAGAGCCACACCATTCCTGGCTTTTCATTTTCTATCACTTTGCAGTTTGATCTTAGAGAAGACGTTCCTTTCCCAGGGTCGGGTCTCTTTTATGGAAGACTGAGGTAACGGTAGGAGCCAGGATATATGAGAGAAAACAAAGGCCTCTTCCAGCCTCTGGGGCCACTGCATGAGAGTACTGTACAGACATGCCACAGAACACACACACATATGACTTAAAAAAAATAAAGACTGGGGCTAGAGAGATGGCTCTGCCAGAGGTCCTGAGTTCAATTCCCAGCAACCATGTGGTGGCTCACAACCATCTGTAATGGGATCCAATGCCCTGAGGACTGTGGTGGTATACTGATGTACATAAGAAATAGACAAAAATAAATAAAATAAAGACAGGGAAAATTAAGGGCCATGGGGAAAGATTGAAGCCCCTCGCACCAGGACCTAGCTTGCTCCTTCCTGCCAAGAGTCAAGGTAAAGGCAAAATGCCTGAGAGATAATGTGTGTTGTTCTAAAGACAACTTAGGATGGCAGAGCCAACAAAGGAGGAACTGGACAGATGGCTCAGTGGTTAAGAGAACTGGCTGCTATTCAGAGGACCCTGGTTACAACCACAGCACCCACATGGTGGCTCAGAACTGCCTGTAACTCCAGTTCCAGGGGTCCAACACCCTCTTCTGGCCTCCATGGACATCAGGTATACAGGTAATATACATACATGCAGACAAAACACTCATAAAAATATTTTTGTTTTTGTTGGTTTTTTTTTTTTTTTTTTTTTTTTTGAGATAGGGTTTCTCTATGTAGCCCTGGCTGTCCTGGAACTTACTTTGTAGACCAGGCTGGCCTCGAACTCAGAAATCCGCCTGCCTCTGCCTCCCAAGTGCTGGGATTAAAGGCGTGCACCACCACTGCCTGGCCATACACATATTAAAAAAAAAAAAGATTTATTATTTATTTATATGAGTACACCATTGCTGTCTTCAGACACACCAGAAGAGGGCATCAGATCCCATTACAGATGGTTGTGAGCCACCATGTGGTTGCTGGGAATTGAACTCAGGACCTCTGGAAGAGCAGTTAGTGCTCTTAACAACTGAGCCATCTCTCCAGGCCCCATATTCAAGTTTTTATTGTGGGTTTTGGGGATCTGAACTGGGGTCTTGATCAGACTATTCATCTTGCTTTCCAGCCAGCCTCAATGTCCTCTTTCACATGGGCATGAACTGAGATGTCATCCATGGCTATTCTGACTGGTCCATCATAATTAACAATTGTAATCAAATTCTGTCCTCAAGAGCTGCGTCTCCATCCATGCCTGTGCACAACAGATGTTTCCCCTCTAAGCTCCAAAGAGACCCTGTTGATTTCCAACTTGTCTTTGTGGGGCTAAAAACCAAAATCAGATAGTTTGATTCTGGGGAACACAGTTCAGTGGTAGAGCACGGGCTTCAGTTGTGTGAGGCAGAGGGTTCAGTGCTTGCACAAGAACAAAGAAGGAAGGAGGAAGGGAGCAAAGGAGGAGGAGGAGGATGGATGAAGAAGATGATGATGAGGAAGAGGAAGAGAAAAAGGAAGAAAGTGTGTGAGGGCAGAGGTTCCTCCATCTTGTATTCTTACTGAGACCACTTCAGATTTAGCTAGAATCTGATTGCCTTGATGGAGAAACCCATGGAAAATTCCCAAACTCTATTCCCAGAACCCAAGGTCAGGATGTTCTGGCTAATTTATTGTAGCTTCTGTTAAATTGTCTGCTTGTGCAAACCTCCCCCTCCGGCTAACTACTTTGTCTTAGATTCTGTCAAATAGCTTACTCAAAGCTGCTGTGCAGGCAGTGGTGGCGCAAGCCTTTAATCCCAGCACTTGGGAGGCAGAGGCAGGCAGATTTCTGAGTTCGAGGCCAGCCTGGTCTACAGAGTGAGTTCCAGGACAGCCAGAGCTACACAGAGAAACCCTGTCTCGGAAAACCAAAAAAAAAAAAAAAAAAAAAAAAAAAAAAGCTGCTGTGTGCCTCCCACCAGGATGTGGTTCCTGCCTTCAAAATCCTTGTGTTGTGAACATTTAGGGCCACACCTAAGTCCCTGAATACCAAAGAGTGGTCCCAGCTGGCTGGAATAAAGACCTTCATTTGGCTATAAACAGTGTCTGAGAGGCCATCTCCCCATAACCGGAAGGAAGATCTGAGAACGGCAAGAAATCTTTTATTTAATATTTGTTTAGACAGGGTCTTCTGTACATCAGGTTGGCCTCAGACTTGCCATGAAGCCAAGGATGGACTTGAACTTCTGTTCTTCCTGCCTCTATGTCTGAGAGCTGAGGTTAAAGACACATGTTACCATACCCTGCTTATGTGGTGTGAGGGTGGGAAGAAAACCAAACAGGGACCCTGCCAGCGGAGGTACATCCTCAGCCACATAGAAGCACAAAACAAAGCTGGATGTCTTTTTTTCCTCAGTCCTCTTCTTGACATAACCCACACCTGACAGATGCCATATTTGTCCACGTATGACCAGAAGGGGCATGGCTGATATTCGGGAGTCAACTCCACCCCTTCTTAGATTCCCATCAGATAGCCAGCAGTTTCCCCAGGATATGACGTGCTGCCCTTTTCACTTAACTCAAGCTTTAGTAGAGGGAAGTTCACAGCAATGAAAGGTACTACTCAGGACAGACTGGAGACCTACTTATGCTTGGGCACTAGAGTAGAAGGTAATCATTCCTTTTTTTTTTTTTTTTTTTTTTTTTTTTTTTGGTTTTTCGAGACAGGGTTTCTCTGTGTAGCCCTGGCTGTCCTGGAACTAACTCTGTAGACCAGGCTGGCCTCGAACTCAGAAATCCGCCTGCCTCTGCCTCCCAAGTGCTGGGATTAAAGGCCTGCACCACCACCGCCCGGCGAAGGTAATCATTCTTAAGGCAGTTTAAGCACGATTTAAATGGCTCTTGAGGGTCATCCAGATGTCTTGGGTAAAGGCACTTGCCATCATGCCTGATAATCTGAATTCAGTCCCCAGGAGCCACATGGTGAAAGGTGAGAGTTCCCTGGTCAGTTCACCTACACACACACACACACACACACACACACACACACACACACACACACTGAAATAGAATAGAATGGGGGTGGGGGAAAATGTGATTTTTTTTACAGGACTGTTGGTATTAGTGATAGACCCTCTTCCCTTTACATAAGATGTTAGGGTGGGATGATTTGACTCCCTGCATGACAGCTGCTGGATCCTTCCCAGGTGTCTCCCTACCTTAACTGATGGACTGTCAACAGGCAGCCAGCCAAGCTGCCTATGGTTAACCATACCCAACTTTAAACTCAATTCTTGGGTCAGTGAGGAGATGCTCTCCTGGTGGTAGCAACAACATAGGAGTAGGGGAGGCAGTGGCCACTGCTCCAGCAGCTAGGGATGAGCTGCATAATGAGGGGCTGAGAGGCCATGGAAGGAAAGAGGAAGTGAGAGAGAGGAGGGAGCCAAGGCTGAAGACAGACAGACTGAAGAACCAGAGAACCTGTGTGCCTCTGTCACTGGAAGAGTTCCAGGAGCTGACAAGTTTAAAGGATGGAGGATCCCAGCACCAAGGCTCACCGATTATAAATACTAGCTGCTGTTCAGGTCTGAGTCCCAATACTCAGCCCAGCCACCAGAGCTACAACTCCCGCTCCTGTCCAGCTGAGGTCCCGGCATCTAAGTCTGCTTCAAGAGTTGCAGCACCAAGCTGGGCAGTAGTGGAGCACACTTTTAATCCCAGCACTCTGGCGGCAGAGGCAGAAGCAGGAGGATCTCTGAGTTTGAGGCCAGCTTGGTCTACAGAGTGTGTCCCAAGACAGCCAGGGCTACACGGAGAAACTCTGTCGCTGGAAACAGCAACAATGTTGCAGCACCTGCAGCTGCAGCTGGAAGCAGAGGATTGTGAAAGCTGCCAGGCATCAGGGGTTACAGCACAGAGCTGCAAGCCTCTGGCCCAATGCTTTGCAGCCACAAGTTCTGGCTTCTAAAGCCTGGAGCAATAGGCCCTAAGCCTTAGGCACCCAACAGCTGGGATTGTCAGTTCTGGAAGAGCTTCCTCCTGCCTACCCATAATTCCTAGCCAAGTAGAGCCAAAGGGCCCCAGTCAGCTCACTGAAAATGAGTCAAAGATAGCTTGTCTTTCGTCTTCCTCCTGGGGGCTTTTATACTTGAACAGTGAGGGTCAGTCTTCAAAATGATGATCCTCACAGAAGGCTTGTTATTTAATTTTAAAAGCTCTAGGTGTTGGAGAGATGGCTCAGAGGTTAAGAGCATATACTGTTCTTCCAGAGGACACAAGGTCAGTCCCCAGCACCCATGTCTGATGGCTCACAACCACCTGCAACTCTAACTTTAGGGGAGCTGATACCTTCTTTAGGGCACAGGCCACAGCTCAAGCATGGAGATCAGAGGACAATGTTCAGGAGTCAAGTCTCTCATTCCACCCTGTGGTTTCTGGGGACTGAACTCAGATCACCAGGTTTGGCAGCAAATGCCTTTACTTGCCGTGTCCTCTAGTCGGCCCCTAACAACACCTAATTCATGCTAAACAAAGGTTTTATCACTGAGTTTTATCTCTAGTCCAGTACACCAGCCACCATCCCACTCACCCAGCTTTTGTTTGGAGACAGTTTCACTATGGATCCAGATTTGGTTGGCCAGGAACTTGCTATATAACAGACCAGACTGCCCTTCCACAAAGAGGCCCACCTGCCTCTTCCTCCCATGTGCTGGGGTTAAGGACCTACGCCACCACCCCAGGCTCTCAAGCCCCTTTCATTTTCCTTTTAAACTATTTCTATTATTTTTAATTGTGTGTGTGTGTGTGTGTCACACAGAGAGAGAGAGAGAGATATGGATGGATGCCTATGGAGCCAGAGGCATCAAAGGCCCCTAGAGCTGGAGTCATGGGCCATTGTGAGGTGCTGGATATGAGCATTTTGTTGGGAAACAAAGCCGGGTCCTCTGAAGGAGCAGTACATGCTCTTAACCACCGAGTCAGCTCTCCAACCCCTTTTCACTTTTTATTTTGAAACAGGGTCTGCTGGACACAAATTAGCTCGAACTCACTGTGGCAATCCTTAGCACAGACATGCACCATAACACCCACCAAGGAAAGGGTTGCGAACGCTCACCACTGCACTAGAATGGACAGAAAACCACACTGAAATGCCAAGGCACTGAGCACAGGCGCTGGAATGTGCTTCTCTGGCGACCATCAGCGATCTCTGGTCAGTTTCTTTAGCCTTTTGTTTCTGAGCAGCCATCTCCTGCTCTTCTCTTTCTTGACTCAGTTCTGCCCCCTGGCGGCCACAATACATTAGGACCGCAGGTTCGCTTTGCACTGGGCCTTTGCTACAGCGGGAGGTCCTAAAGTATTGTTTTAGAATCACTTCCAATCAATCAATCAATCAATCAATCAATCAATAAATAAATAAATAAATAAGAATCACTTCCTTTCATCGTCAGTATCGAGCACTCCCTACATCAGGAAGCGTTCAAGGCTGTTCGAGGCCTTAGCCATGTTCTTGTCTGGATCCCAGTGTGGAAGTTTGGTCTATGGCATGAACGAAATTGATTATGACAAAATTAAAGAAGGGGCAGGGGCGGCGGTGGTGAACCACGCCTTGGATCCCAGAGCTCCGGAGGCAGAGGCAGGTGGTTCTTTGAGTTTGAGGACAGCCTGGTCTACACAGAGAAACCCTGTCCCTAAAAATAAAAATAAAAATAAAAATAAAAATAAAAATAAAAATAAAAGAAAGGTGCTGGAGCTGTAGTATAGCGGGTACCTACCAGGTGTGGAGCCCCGGGTTCTATACCCTAGCACTTTGTAAACACAGCGGCCACACCTGCAATCCCAGTACATGGAGGCAGCAGGATCAAGTTTAAGATCATCTACTCCAGTGGTTCTCAATCTGTGGGTCATGACCCCTTACACAGGGGTCGCCTAAGATGATCAAAACCCCCAGATATTTACATTAAAATTCTTTTCTTTCTTTTTTTTCCTTTCTTTCTTTCTTTCTTTTTTTTTTTTTTTTTTTTGTTTGTTTGTTTGTTTTGTTTTTTCGAGACAGGGTTTCTCTATGTAGCCCTGGCTGTCCTGGAACTCACTCTGTAGACCAGGCTGGCCTCGAACTCAGAAATCCGCCTGCCTCTGCCTCCCAAGTGCTGGGATTAAAGGCGTGCACCACCATCGCCCGGCTTTACATTAAAATTCTTAACAGTAGCAGAATTACAGATGTGAAGTAGCAATGAAAATAATTTTATGGTTGGGGGGTCACTATAACATGAGGATCTGTATCAAAGAGTCCCAGCATTAGGAAGATTTGACAACCACTGATCTAAACTGGATCCTGAACTACATGAGACTCTGATTTTCAAAAGAAAGGGGCACAAGGATGGCTTAGCCTTTCAGAGCTCGTGTTGCCCTTTGAGGGAATCAGATTGGTTGCTAGCACTCACTGAGGCTGCTCCCCACAGCCTATATAACTCCAGCCCCAGGGGTTCCCTGGCCTCTTATGGATACTTCTAGCACAGCAGGCACTAACATGTGTGTTCCACACAGAGACAAGCAGACACATCGTTAAAACAGATGAGAGAATGAGCCCCACCCCACCCTCAACTTAGAAAAGGGTGACCCAACATTGATTGCAGGACAACCCCAGGAAAAAATGTCCACGGTTGCTCTAAACGAGTACCCACACCAGAATTAACTAAGTGTCACCAGTCACCACCAGCAATCACTAACAAATTGTGGAGAAGCAGGAGGCAACCAACCGGAGCAGAGCTCTGACTTCCCAAGGTCCATCCCTCCTCCAAGGTCTGAAAGACAAACACAATTCCACCAAGGTTCACTATGGGGAACCAGTGTTCTTTACAGAGCACTGGTGAGGGCTTACTTACAGGGGTGTGGGTGCTCCTTCCCAACAAGCCGCACCTGGAAAACATTTACCTCATCAAGGATGAAGGCTTTTCCACAACCAGCCCCAAAATGGATCCCTGCCCCCTCCCCCCCCCCCCCCCCCGTTTTTCCGGGCATATAGACTGTAGTCCCTCCCCCAGGCCATGAGCAATTAAGGCAGCTGGATACTCAGGTGAGGGTCTCCTGACCCCACCCCTCTATAGCAAGTTCAGCGGGATGCTCCTTCTGTAAGAGACAACAGCTGAGCTCCCTAAGACGGCAGACGCTTGGCTTGGAGGATGGTCCTATACAACTGACAGAAGATAGATGACTGTGACAAATACCGGTCCGCAGCCTCAGCATGACTGTGGCAAAACCTTCAGAAGAGATCCAAAATGGAATTCTGTATATCCTGAAACCAAAATATGGAAGCATGAACCTGTCCCAGCGCTTGGGAAACTCCGGAGCTCGAGAAACAAACACAGGGCTCAAACTTGGGCTGCATAGTATCAAAACAAAACAAAATATGTGGCCACCAGGGGGCGCTAGGAGCCCATCAAGGACAAGTCACACCCTGTGATACTTCACGCCCTTTCCTCGAGGCCTCTACATGAATAGGATGAGATCAAAGGTTCTACCTGTCTCTACTGGTCTGCTATCTTAGTTTAGATTTTTATTTCTGTAACAAACACCATGACCGAAAGCAACTTGAGGAGGAAAGGGTTTATTTTATCTAACAGTTGAAGTCCTTCACGGAGGGAGTCAGAGCCGGAACCCGGAGGCAGAAACTGAAGCTGAGGCCGGGGAGGAGCACTGTTTACGGACTTGCTCCCTTGCTCACAGTGGCTTGCTTAGCCTGATTTCTTACACAACTAAAGATCACCTGATGGGGGGGGTGGGGAGGGACGGGACACCACCCACTACGGGCTGAAAACTGCAATGTGGTTTTGCCCACAGGCCAATCTGGTGGGATCATTTTTCAGTTGAGGTTCCCCTTCCAAGATGACCCCTGTTTGTGTCAAGTTGAATTAAAAAAAAAAAAAAAAAAAAAACCACTAACGAGCACACTTTCCGTGACACCCCAATTCCACCTCTATGAAGCAAAAGGAGAAATGGGTAAGAAAGAAACCCACCACAACCAGGAGGAACTGGAGATGAATTCAGATTAATTCGGCATTTCTGAGAAGCCGGTTCCCACCACGGTCTTCTTCCTTTTTTTTTTTTAAAACTAACAACGAGGGTCTTGTGTAGCCCAGGCTAGCTTCAAACTCATCATGTAACCAGTCTGCCTCTATTTCCCAAGTGCTGGGATTATAGGTAAAGGCCACCAAGTCCATGTACATCCTGTAGACACATTCTGCGTGTGTGGATGGTAGTGTGGAAAAATATTAAGCTGGTTGGATTCTCAAATCCCAACGGGAGGGAGGCGAGTCTTCCCTATCCCCAAGACCTCATGTGCTGGATTTACAGGTTTCTCTCCTGTTGATACCTGTGCTAAAGCTTCACCCAAAATGGGGCAGAGAGCACCCTTCCCACCTTAACCTCAAAGATGCTTAACCTTCCCAAGGGTGGTGGACCATCCTGAGGTGGTTAGCATTAACTGACAACTGGGTACAATTGGTAGAGTCACCTGGAGGAGAGCTTAAGTGAGGGACTGTTTAGGTCAGGCTGCCTGGTAGGCATGTTTGTGGGAGATTATAAGGAGAGAAGACCTGCCCAATATGGGCCACATCCTTCCCTAGTGAGGGGATGCTGGGCTGCCTCTGCTCAATATGGGCCACACCATTCCCTAGTCAGGGCATCCTGGGCTTTCTCTGCCCACTATGGTCTACATCATTCCCTAGGCTGAGATCCTGGTCTATCTCTACTCACTATGGGCTATACCATTTCCTAGTCAGGGGATCCTGGGCTGTCTCTGCTCAATATGGGCCACACCATTCCCTAGTCAGAGCATCCTGGGCTCTCTCTGCCCACTATGGTCTACATCATTCCCTAGGCTGAGATCCTGGTCTATCTCTGCCCACTATGGGCACACCATTCCCTAGTCAGAGAATCCTGAGTGTCTCTGCCCAGTATAGGCACACCATTCATTAGGCAGGAGATCCTGGGTGTCTCTACTCACTATAGCCACACCATTCTCTAGGCATGAAATCCTGGGTGTTTCTGCTCACTATGGGCAAACCATTCCCTAGACAGGAGATCCTGCTTATCGGTGTGATGTGACCACTTCTCTCCAGCTCCTGCCTCTGTAACTTCCCTGCTGTGATGGACTGCAGCCTAGAACTGTGGATTAAAATACCCTTTTCTCCAAGTTGCTTGTGGTAGTGTATTTTATCACAGCCACAAAAATGAAACCCAGGGGTCACTGGCTGTGCAACCAAAGACATCAGGCCTCTTTGATGCCTCCCAAACCACCTAGACTCATCATAATCTTCAACCTAAACCTCAGAGAGTTTCTCTTGTTCCAGGCTAATTACTTTTCCCAGCCCTTGTGTAACTGTGTGTGTGTGTATGTTCAAACAAGCCCATGCATGCACATGTGGACCCCGGAGGCTGAGGTTCAGTCTCTCCCTCCTTCATTTTCCAACTTGGGGTGTGTGTGTGTGTGCACGTGTGTGCATGCACACGTGTGTATGTGTGTTTAATTTTTATTGATTTTTAAGTGTGAGCATGCATGTGTGTAGAGGTCAGAGGACAAGTCACAGGGATGGATTCTCTGCTTCAGACATGGAGGTCCTAGGGAAGTCGGGCCCTCAGGTTTGGCAGCACATGCCATTACCTAATGAGCCACTTTATCAACCCTTCATCTTGTTTTTTGGGACAGAGCCTCTGGGTGTACATAGAGCTTACTGTTGTCGATAGATCGCCAGCCCAGCAAGCGCTCAAGATCTGCCCATCTCCAGTCAACACCCAACATGCTGAAGTTGTAGGTACAGCTTTCACTCAGATGCTGTGAGTCTGAATTCATGATTCATGCCCTCGAGATTGCATGGCAAACCCATCACCCACAGAGTCTTCACTCGTTTCCCCAGCCCTTTCCTGGGTCTTACGATCCACCCATTTCCTCCTCCCCGGATTCTAAGCACTCTTCTGCTTGGCTGCTTCTTCTTCCTACTCTTAAATAAAAAGTAAAACAGGTTTGTTTTTGTTTTGTTTTGTTTTGTTTGTTTGTTTGTTTTTTTGGGTTTTTTGTTGTTGTTTTTCTTTTACACCCTTTAACCTGTATCTCACCCATCTCACCCAGAGTGCTGCAGGCTGCAGAGAACTTGGAGCAGTGCTACCCTACAGACCTACAGAACTGGGCACTTCCTTCCTGGCCCTGCAAAGAAGGAATGGTCCAGGAATCTGCCGCCTGGTGGATTCCACCTGAAAAAGCTCATATTGGAGAGCTGTCCACAGACTGCTCTTGGTCCTCCATGAGATTCGGTGGCACATGGTGTCTGCCTTACTTGGGTACTTTTCTCTCTGGCATGCCTGAGTCCACTTTCAACCCCACTAAATTACATCACCTCATCCCCTTTCCCCTATTGCAAAAACAACAGTCCTTTTGGAAGCTTATTGCATATCACAAACTACTGAAGTTCGTTGGGGCTCACAGTCTGTTTGTGTGTCTGTGTGTGTGTGTGTGTGTGTGTGTGTGTGTGTGTGTGTGTCTGTGTCTCTGTTTACATCTCTCTCTGCTCTCTTCATTTCTATAATTGCTTCCTCTCCAACCTCTTAACCTTCCCAGCGGTGCCTCCCTGGGTTCCACAAGCATCTTGTTTTCCACACACCCCTAAGTGCTGGGCTTCATCCCCAGTCCATCATCTGCCTGCCCACCTGGCATCTCCTATGTCACAGTGCATTCCCGTTGACACAATCACTTTCTAATCTGTTCAGCAGTCTTCCCAAGGTACTCATCCCCACCCCGTTCTCTCTCCTTTGCCCTTTCCCTCTTTCCTTCTCTGTCTCAAAACACCTCTTGGAGCAGGAGAGAGAAAGGCCAATGGTTCAGTGATGAAGAGAATACATTGTTTTGTTTTGTTTGGTTTGGTTTGGTTTTAATTCTAAAGGTTTGGTTCCCAGAATCCATGTCCGGCAGCTGACAAGCATCTGTAACTTCAACTTCAGGGGTATCTGATGCCTTTGGCCTCCATGAGCAACATGTGTATACACACACACACACACATACACACACACACACACACACACAAAACTTAAAAAAGAAATTAAAACTTTTTTTTTTTTTTTGGTTTTTCAAGACAGGGTTTCTCTGGAAACTTCCTCTTAAGTGTTGAGACTAAACTTTTACTATTGATTGATTGATTGATTGATTGATTGATTGATTGATTGATTTTCGAGACAGGGTTTCTCTGTGTAGCCCTGGCTGTCCTGGAACTCACTCTGTAGACCAGGCTGGCCTCAAACTTAGAAATCCGCTTGCCTCTGCCTCCCAAGTGCTGGGATTAAAGGCGTGGGCCACCACCAGGGTTAAGCCCGGCAACTTTTACTTTTTAAAGGCTATGTGTTTACACATGAGTTTATGCAAAGCTGTCAGATGCTGGAAAAGACTGTCAGAAACCAACTCTGGTCTTCTACAAGAGCAGAAAGCACCATTAAACACCTAGCCATCTCTGCAGCCTACCTCTGTTCAAGCTTCCTCTGGACTCTCCAGGCCTGGGCCCACAGGACCCTGAGTTCAGTATTTCCCTGAGAGAGGCCAGCTAATTCCTTTCCTGTGTGGGGACTGAGAGTATCCTTGGAGTTTGCTCCATCTGGCTCAGGTTCAGGGAGCTAACCTGCCTGTCCCTGCTTGTGTAAGAGAGAACCTAGAGTGTTAGCAGGACTCTGAATATGGGGGATTTACCCTACGGGCACAAAAATAGCTGAGGATTGGCTGCTAAGGCCAAGAAAAGTCACTTGGCCATACCCACTTCTTGACTAATTAGGTGAGCCTCTGACTCAGTGGGTCCCTAGGGAAGTTATTCAGAGTTTCCCCATTACATGTGATGAAAGGCAGCAAGATTTATTTTATAGCTCTTCTAAAAGAGAATCCCTTGAACAGGTGGGTCTTAGCCAAACCTTTCATCCCCAGGCCTAGACCTGCATGATGGGGGAGGTGTGTCTCAAGGGATATTATCTCTATGTTATTTAATTAATCGCACTGGTACATATTTGTCACCTCTCCTCAAATTAAATATTTCAGTTGGATTTTAATGAGTAGTCATGGGCAAGGCCAAACTCTGTTCCCAGTGGGGGTGCAAGATCCCTGCCCCAGGGCCAGTGTGGGGGTGCATGGTCCCCGCCTAAGGTCTGGGGTAGGGGCTAAGGCTATACCACAAGCTCAGATCAGCAGCTAGAGCTGCAGAAAGCCATTGCCTCTGAATGACATGGGTTTCCAGGGAACGGAAGGGCTCCTGAGGTGATCTAAGGACAAATGTCAGGAAGAAATAGAAGTAAGAAGAATATAATGATGATACACTGTGAGAGAGGGAAGAATGGCCATTTGCAAAAAGCTGCTGGAAGAATCTCATCAGAACATTAGAAAGATAAACAAAAAATAATAGAAAGGAACTTTCCTTAGAGCCAAGGCCAAATTCAGAACCTGTGGGAATACTCTGGGAAGTTAAGGAGGGAAGAAGTCAGGGATTGGGGGCAGGGGAATATTATTAACATGATATTTGGTTTGTTTGCTTCAAAATGTAATAGGACATCTCATTTATTGCCTCAAGGTTCTGAGGATGAGGCATCTGTGCACTGCATGACAAGGTCTTGGGTATCACAGGTTGAAGTCAATGAGGTAGAATTTTGGTTTTGGTTTGTTTGAGATAAGGTCCTATGTAGCCCAGGCTGGCTTCACACTTACTGCATAGCTATGGCTGGTCTTGAACTCTTAATCCTACTGCCCCCATCTCCCAACTCCTGAGATTACTCTTGTGAGCCACCGAATTCATCTGGAGCATGGGTTCCCAAACCCTATTCCCTCACTGGCTGCTTCGAGGCTCCACAGGGCTTCTCACAGATCAGCGTTTACTTCTTCAAAGCGGAATATTACTCATTACAAGGCAGCATCAAGAAAGGCTAAATCACGGCTCCCTGATCCTCCACAGGCCTCAGATCAGATTCAGTCTCTTATTCTTTGTTCCACCGTCATCGTGGGCTCATGTATCACGGGTGTTGGTGGCCCCAAGAACCCATCTCTACCAGCTTCCTAGGAAGGACAACACCCACCCAAAAGAAGACTGTTAGAGAGGCATGGGGATATGTACTTTTAAAAAAAATGTACAAGCCAGGCGGTGGTGGCACATGCCTTTAATCCCAGTACTTGGGAGGCAGAGGCAGGCAGATTTCTGAGTTCGAGGCCAGCCTGGTCTACAGAGTGAGTTCCAGGACAGCCAGGGCTATACAGAGAAACCCTGTCTTGAAAAACCAAAAAAAAAAAAAAAAAAAAAAAAGTGCAACCAGCCTCTATGTCTCAGTGAGCTTCTCATCATGTTTCAAAGTATCCTTCACAAGTTGCAATTACAAACCAAAGAGGGCAAAATATGATTTTTTTCAATACAAGACTTTTGGTATGTTGTAATAACTGAGATTAGAGGAAAAATGTTTTACATTGGTTTCTGATTACCAGGAGCTGAGAAAAGGTGTCGGGCACCCTGAATCTATTTCGTTGGCATTATATATGAGCCTTTCATTTTTTTTTTTTTTAATTTTGAAGTCAGGAAGGTGGTGGCACACACCTTTAATGCCAGCACTTGAGACGCAGAGGCAGGCTTTCTATGAGTTTGAAGCTAGCCTGGTCTATATATCAAGTTCCAGGACATCCAGGGCTGTAAAGAGAGACTCTGTCAGAAGAAGAAGAAGAGGGAGAGGGAGAGGGAGAGGGAGAGGGAGAGGGAGAGGGAGAGGGAGAGGGAGAGGGAGAGGGAGAGGGAGAGGGAGAGGGAGAGGGAGAGGGAGAGGGAGAGGGAGAGGGAGAGGGAGAGGGAGAGGGAGAGGGAGAGGGAGAGGGAGAGGGAGAGGGAGGAGAAGGAGAAGAAGAAGAAGAAAGAGGAGGAGGAGGAGAAAGGGAAAAAGAAAAAAGAAAGAAAGAGAAAAAAGAACAAGAAAGAAAAAGGAAAAAGAGCCGGGTGGCGGTGCCGCACGCCTTTAATCCCAGTACTTGGGAGGCAGAGGCAGGCGGATTTCTGAGTTCGAGGCCAGCCTGGTCTACAGAGTGAGTTCCAGGACAGCCAGAGCTACACAGAGAAACCCTGTCTCGAAAAGAAAAAAGAAAAAAGAAAGAAAAAGGAAAAAGAGTTTTTGATGCAAGGTCTTTTGTAGCCCAGGGTAGTCTTGAACTTGTTAACACCACTGCTGGTGAGCCACCATCCCTAGCCTTGGTGTTGGCTTTTTCCCACCTACGCAGGCACTGCCACCTAGTGGCGGATGCTCAGTGGGACCGGAACAAGCTCTGTGATGGATTATGGGGCAGGGATAGGACTTTGATACCTGTGTGTCACACACCACTGGGGTGACAGTGCACATTTGTAATCAGGAAGAAGGTCAATTAAAAGTTCAAGGTCATCCTTAGCAGGACACCCTGTCTTTTCAAAAAGAAAGAAAATTAGGAATGATTTATCAAATGATTGTTTCATCAAAGCAGCAGGCATGCTGATACTCAGACTCCACGGCAAACTACTGGCTGATTTTTATTTTTAAGACAGTCTCCTATAGTCCAGCCTGACCTAGGACCTGCTATGCAGGTAAGGCTAGTAGCCCCGAGGCCCTGATATTCCTGTCTCTATGTACCATACCTGATTCTGATTTTTTTAATCAATAGAAAAGACATTTATGAGTTCCCTAAATGTACTGTACAATGGATGTCTTCTTTCTCCCCACCCCTTTGTTCCACAGTATCTGATATGGCTCTCATAATGACTCATTGAAGAAAGATAAGAACTTCGAACTAGCATCGATGATGAACGGATGAACCGTGATTCTTGATTGTGCACGTAATGGCACACGTAATGGCCCAGGGTCATGATGCGGACGTCCTCCTGTTTTTCCTGAGTTCATAAATGCAAACCGTCACCACATCAAATAGCAGAGAAGCCCAAATCCCTGATGAAACTCATCAAGACCTAAAATATCAACCACAGCAAAAATGCCACGTATAACCATTCGTCTTGGAATTCGGAAGGGCAAGGTCATGATTAAGAGCGTATTCCCTGAGGTACTGTTTATCAGAAATCACTGGATGGAGTTAAAGGCTTTTGTTTATAAACCAGCATGCTGGAGGTAGAGGCAGGGGGATCAGAAATCCAACCCAGTCTCAGCTATAGTGTGTGTAAGGCCAGCTTGCATTTCATTAGACTTAGACTCTGTCAAAAAAAAAAAAAAAAAAAAAAAAAAAAAAAAAAAAAAAGCCCCAAATCAGGGGGCTGGAGAGATGGCTCAGTTATCAAGAGCACTGGCTGCTCTTCCAGAGGACCTGGGTACAATTCTCAGCTTAAACAAATCAGCTCACAACCATTTGTAATTTCAGCCCCAGGGGATTTGATGCCAACTTCTGTCCTCCGTGCATGTGATACACAGACATGCTTGCAGGTAAAATACCTGTACGTGGGGCTGGAGAGATGCCTCAGTGGTTAAGAGAAACTGGCTGTTCTTCCAGAGGTCCTGAGTTCAATTCCCAGCAACCACATGGTGGCTCACAACCATCTGTAATGGGATCCAATGCCCTCTTCTGGTGGGTCTGAAAACAGTGACAGTGTACTAACAAAATAAATAAACAAATCTTTAAAAAGAAAGGAAGGAAGGAAGAAGGAAAGAAAGGAAGGAAGGAAGAACAAAAGAAATGGAGAAAGAAAGAAAGAAAGAAAGAAAGTAAGTAAGTCTGTCCTCAGCTAGACCTCCAAAGGCTGATGGGAGCAACATCCTATTCACACTCAACCCAAGTCTACAGGTAGAGAACCTATAAAGTCACAGGAAAATGTTGACACACAGTTAACCATTGTAAACGTCTGATGATCTAGAATCCCAGAACTAAGCTCACAAAAGCAATTTCTCTCTCTTACTTATTGATACACAAGAAAGAGGAGCTAGGGTATGGCCGGGTTGGTAGTGTGCTTGCCTAGGATGAGGTTCATCCTTAGGCATTGTATAAAACAGCATAGTGGTGAACACCTGCAACATTGTATAAAACAGCATGGTAGTGAACACCTGCAACATTGTATAAAACTGCATGGTGGTGAACACCTGCAACATTGTATAAAACAGCATGGTGGTGAACACCTGCAATCCCAACACTTAAGAGGTCTGAGCAAGAAGTTATGTTCAAGGTCGTCCTGGGCTACATACTGATTTTGAGGCAAGGCAGGGCTACATGAGACCCCATTTCAAAAAAATAAAAAATTCAGGAAAGAAAATTGGGTGTGGTGACCCACGCCTTTAATCCCAGCACTCAGGAGGCAGAGGCAGGAGTTTGAGGCCATCCTGGTCCATAGAGTGATTTCTAGGACAGCCTGGGCTACACAGAAAAACTCTGCCCGAAGAAACCAAAACAAAACAAAAAATTCAGAAGTTTCTCCCTGTTTGACGTTCTTCCAGTGGGTGTGGAGACCCTGGGCAAAAACAATGGCACAAGGGACTTCACAATTAAACTAACAATGGCCAGGTCAGGCTGACCACCTGTGACACCCAGGGAAAAACCTGCTCTACTGGGTACAGTGTATGCTTCACTCCTCTGAAGGCCACTGCATCATAGGCCTTTGTTAAAAAAAAAAAAAAAAAAAAAACGGGAGGGGAGATTGAGGAGAGGAATTTGACTGATGGTGTCCTGATGTGAAGTTGGCAGCAAAGATTCTTCTTCCATTGTGAAGAGTCCCTGTCTTAGTTTGCTTTCCATTGCTGTGATAGAAGCAACTTGGGAAGGAAAGGGTTTTATTTGGCTTATATATCCTGAGTCACAGCCCTTTGAGGGAAGCCAAGGCAGAAACCTGGAGGTGGGAACTGGAGCAGATACCTCGGAGGGACACTGCTTGCTGGCTTGCTGCTCTCTTCCACCAGCCTGTTTCCTTACAGAGCTCAGGACCACCTTCCCAAAGGCCCAAAGGTTGGGCCTTTCTACACCAATCATTAATCAATACGATGCCCTGTAGACTTGCCTACAGGTCAACTGATTGAGGTTCTCTTCTCAGATGATTCTAGCTGTGTTGAGTTGACAGAACAGACCCTAAAATATGCAAACCACACCTGAGAAGGCCAGAGCAGATACCTAGTTACAGGTTCAGAACTACAATATGGGCATTGGGAACAGAGCCTGGTCCTCTTCAAGAGCAACAAGTGTTCTTAACTGCTGTGCCATCTCTCCAGCTCCTCCTACTTGACTTCTTTTGAGAAACAAAAATTCAAGGCAAAGCCAGAAGAAGTGAGAGCATAGTTGTAATCCCAACATTTGGATCAGGAAGTAGGAGGATCAGGAGTTCAAGGCCAACTTCAGGTACATAGTTCAAGAACAGTTTGGGTCATGGAAGGCAAATGGAATAGTTCATAGGCTGGTAAAGCTCCTGGAAAGAGTCAGCAAGGGTCCAGCCCTCTGCTTGACGTCTTCACACTACTTTGTATACCATGGGTACAAGATGGCCAGTCTCAGGAGTCACCCTCCATGATAACCTCCACTTCTGGACTAGTTCAGATACAAGAGGCCCGAGGAAGTAGCATTTCCAGGAGAGAGGGTGACGGCATGTCATGAGAGGTAGAGTCGACCACTCTGCTAGAGTGCATCAAGATGAGTTGCCAAACAGGATGGAGGAAGTTGCTGAGAACCACCACTGCAAGCTGAGGAGGCAGAAAAACCACAAACCTCCCTTGGAAGAGCAGCCACAGGCACTGGCTTGCTCTGTTCCCGTGGGTGTCAGCAGATGAATGATAGGGAAAAGAGTGGGTTGTTTCACCGCCTCAGGTGATGAGACAACACAGCAGGGATTCAACCCATTCCTTCCATAACGCCAGCCTGAGTTCCTTCTATGGTCCACACATTGGGGAAACACATTCAATATGATGACTGTCCCTGAGGGGACACAGTGACTGGGGCGAGTTAGATGTGTTATACCGTCTGTGAGACAAGTTAGGTAACATGGGTGACGTGTAGACGGGGCTACAGTGTGGACAGCTTTACCTGGAATAGGATGAGGGTGTAGGCGGTTAAGGGGAAAGTGTATGAAGCAGCAGCATAGAAACCTACTATTTTATAAGCTCACTAAAAAGTATAGACAAATAAAGAGGTCTGACAGAGCATAGGTGCCCGATGATCTCATGGCTACATGTTCTTAAGTCAAAAAACCCGCTTCCGGGTGTGGAATACTTCTCTGTGAATTGTTGATCAGGGAGCTCTCAGAGGCTCCCATTGCGCCTTAAGCTACTGTCATGGCTCTTCGTTGCCCATCAGAACTAGAAAGTAAGACTCTTCTGCTGAAGACACCTCACACTCTGAATATCAGGTAGACAGACAGACAGACAGACAGACAGACACACACACACACACACACACACACACACACACACATACACACACTCAAGCTGAAGCTTCCTCCTGCTGGCTAGCGTTCACAGCACCAGAAGGTGCTATGAGTGCTTTTGGGAAGAAAAATCAATACACTTACCCATCTGTGGACTCTACATGCCATAGTACAGACCTACTGGGTTAGATGTTACTAAGGCAATAGTGGTGAGAGTGTTCTGGGAATAACCAACCACTCTCTGCTTGGATTCCACAACAAGAAATAAACACCTAGTATTGTAAATCAGGTTAAAACCCTTTGTTTGGGGGAGGTTGCAGGGTCCAGGAGAGACTCTACTACAGATGTTTTGCTAACTTACCATGTAGTAAAACTGCCTTCTAAATATCTGTGCTTATTCTAGATAGGCAAGTTGAACGCTCAGCCTTAATCAGAGAAGTCTTTTTCATCAGTGGGCCACAGTTAAAGTGGAGACCCGTTACTAGGCCAACTAAGCCGAGTGCTGAGAATAACGGATAGTTGGACAATTTGCCCCAAACGTAGTGAAATAGGAGATGCAAAGACTGTAAAAACTGGAGGACCAGAAAGGATGCTGTGAGCCTTGGTATTCTGGATATGCCATGGCCATTGTAACCATGAGCACACAGCAGCTATGACTGCCTTATTACATGTGTAGGCACAGAAAACACAAAGGGAAGAGGAAGACAAGGAAGAAGGAAGGGGTCAGAGGAGGAGGGAGGAAATGAGAGGTTACTCAGTTGAATATGATCCCACTCTAGTCACAATACACAATATTCACCTATAAAGCTGTTAATTAAAAATCAATACTTTCCTCTTTATTTTGCCCCGACGCTATCTATCATGTACTTCCTTTATACAGTTTTATTTTATAGTTTTTATTTTCATAACTTTTGATGAGGCATGTATTTATGATGAGGGTGGACAGAGGTGCTGTGGTGCTTGTGCAGAGAGCAGAAGACAACTAGAGTCAGTTCTTCCTCTTCCTCCTCCTCCCCTCCCCCTCCTTCTCCTTCTATGTGGTGTCACCGGTTGAACAAAGATGCTCACATAGGGTCACAGGGAGTGGCATTATTTGAAAGGATTAAGACATGTGGCCTTATTGGAGGAAGTGTATCGTTAAGGGTGGGCTTTGAAGCTTCAGAAGCCCCAATCAGCTCTGGTGGCTCTCTCCCCCTTCCTGCTGCTTGCTGATCCAGATATATGACTCTCAGCTCCTCTCCAGTGCCTTGTCGGCCTGTGGAGGATCAGCCATTCAAGGTCAGTCCTAGCTATATAGTAGTTTGGAGTCAGCCTGAGCTACAAGAGACTTTATCTCAAAAACACCACAATCAAACCCAATAGATAATAATAATAAAAAAAAATTAGGCAATGACTTGTCTCTACTTTCCAGATTATGAGGATTACAGGAAGGACCATCACTCTCTACTGGGCTACAGGGTGTACTTGCCTATTATGTGTGAGGCTCTAGAGAGACAGACAGCAACACACAGAGAATATTCCTGCTGGTGCAGGCAGCTGGCACACACACACAAGCTTGGCAACAAGGAGCCCCTCTCATGCTTTTATGTGAGTTAGAAAGAGGGGCTTCTTCCTTCCTCTGGGCAGGCAGCCAATGACCTAACCATATTGGTTAGCATTCAGCCCTGTTTACAAGACTTTGTTGGAGTTGGTGGGCAGGGTGGTATTGATCCAACCCTTCTGCTGGCCGGGGTTATCTGTTGGGACACATTTGAAACATGAAAGCATTTTCAATTAGGGACATGGGCTTTGGAGAAGAGGAGGAAGGGGTGTGGAGAGTCTTCCCCTCTGTGGCCTTCCTGTGATGTGCTGGCCCAGGACCACATGCAGGCTCACACACAGCAGGGAGCCTGTCCATCTGAAGCCTCCCCATGTTTCAGTAACAATTGTGTTTCCTAAAAATAGGCCAGTTGACAAGTGCAGGGGACTCTCACTACCCACAGTTCCTGAATTATATGCAAATTACACCTTGGAAACCCAACAAATAAACAGGAAAGTTGAAGTTAAGTAACCCGAGGTTGATGGAGTTCAAGGAAGTTTATGTGACACCCCTCTGCGCCCCCCCCCCAAAAAAAAAACGATGAATAGGCACAAAGCCTAGGTTCTGTGAGGGTAGTTCCCTGTGTGATCCCGAGCAGGGAGGGAGCCTTCAGGAAGGTCAAGGGATGGGAAGAAGGATGGGACTGGAGAGGACGGCAGATCTTGCATCCTTTCCAGCTTCCTCTGTGTGTGTATATGTGTGTGGTGTGTGTGGGCATGTGGATGTGTTCCTGATTGTGGGCACACGTGTGTATGGAGGCCAGAGGTCACTGTCAGCTTCCAGGCATCCATGGCTACACCTTTGGATAAAGAGATGGGAGATGGGTTTTGTCTTCTAGAGGAATAAAAAGAAAGAAAAAAAAAACACTGATCAAGTTAAGAGATAATTCAGATTTTCCTTATATAGTAGAGAGATATAGATGGACCCTTATCTGAGGGACCACCAGCTCAACTTCTCTCATTACCAGCAGTGAATACTGGGCTCCCTGAGGACAACCAATCAGAATTCTGTATTACTATTTAATTTACAAAAATTATATGTACGGGTGTTTCCTCTCTGTGCGTGGCTCTGCATCTCTTGCTTACAGTATCTGTGGAGACCAGGAGGAGGCGGTGTTAGATCCCCTGGAACTGGAGCTAAGGACAGCTGGGAGACACCATATGTGTACTGGGAATTGAACCTGGGTCACTCTGGAGGAATGGCCAATGAGTGTGTGTCACCTCTGAGCCATCTCTCCGGCTCTGCTGTTGAAAGGATTGAAGAGATGGTTCAGGGGTGTGGTGTTTGAATATGCTTGGCCCAGGGAGTGGCACTATTCGGAGGTGTGGCCTTGTTGGAGTGGGTGTGGCTTTGTTAGAGGAAGTGTGTCAGTTTGGGAGACTCTCCTCCCAGCAGCCTGAAGACAGTCTTCTAGCTGCCTTTGGACCAGCATATAGAACGTTCAATTTCTCAGCTTCTCCAGCACCATGTCTGTCTGTCTGTGCACGGCCATGCTTCCTGCCATGATGATAATGGACTGAACCTCTGTTATAAGCCAGCTCCAGTTAAATGTTATCATTTAGAAAGTTGTCTTGGCCATGGTGTCTCTCATGGTTGAATGTGTCTGTCTGTGATCTCAACACTCAGGAGGCTCATAGGACTGGAGGATTGCTTCTCAGTTTAAGGCCAGCCTTAACTGCATAGTGGAATCCTGGAAAGAGGCGGGGGAGGGGAGGGACAGAGATGTTAGTATGAAAAAAGAAAAATACGAATAGGAAAATGTTGATGTCTGTGACTGGAAATATTTGAAGGGAGTGAGGAGAAGTGGGGGTTGGGGGGAATGAGGTGAAAAAGGAAGATTTCTGACAGGGTGGGAGAGATGGAGTTGCTACAGGTGAACAGTGGGTGGAGGTTTAGTCATTCACCAAAAAGTGGGGCTGCAGATACCTGGAGGGAGGGACATGGGGTCCTCAGGCTCTGAATGTCACATTGCCTTGCAGGAAGTCTGGGACCCTGACCCAGGAAGTACTTCCATTTACCTCTTCCTTTTCCCCTCTCATTTCCCATTGTTGTACATGTTGACTCTGGACTAGGGATCAACTCTGCTTCAGTGAAAGCTTAAACCATTATAGTCCAATCAAGAAATGCAGCTGTGCCAGGAAGGGAACACATACTTTGTTACCAAGAGTTGGTCCAAACCCCTCTTTTGGGAAGAAAAAGCTCGTGTATCCTATTGATGTGTGCTTTGGGGAAGATACAAGTTTGGTGAGCTTACCTCAGGAATTATCAATGGTCACCAAAGACACAGAAGCCAATGGCTTCCAAATTTGTTGTCCTGTTCCCAAGAATAAAGAAACAGCACTTGGGAGGCAGAGGCAGGCAGATTTCTGAGTTCGAGGCCAGCCTGGTCTACAGAGTGAGTTCCACGACAGCCAGGACTACACAGAGAAACCCTGTCTCGAAAAACCAAAAAAAAAAAAAAAAAAAAAAAAAAAAGAATAAAGAAACAAAGAGGGTAAGCAGAGAGGTGTAGCATTATCAAGAAACATGAAGAAGACTCTTAAGAGTGGGAGGGCCTCTACGGGAAGAATATTGATTTGCTGTTTGCCTGATGCCTTTTAGGGGTCTTACATCAGGACCTGGATGAAGTAATTTTTATTGAGCTATATCACTTGGTTGAGCACATCACAGGCTAAGCCAGAATGTGGTCCATACACCTTACATATGCTTCCTGGTCCCAACCAGAAAAGTGATCCTGTCATTATTCTGGTCAGAGAAGGGTTCATAGGTGCTATTGAAATATAAGCAGTCATTATCCACCAGGGTCCTCATTGCATACGGAAAGCTGGTATCTCACAATGATTGTACAATGACCACAGAGCAGGTCTGAGAGGCATCCCCTGCTGAGCACAATAAAGAGAAATTGTGTCTTTCTCAAAGATGGTTAAGAACTATTTAGAGAGGTGAATGTAGCTTTAGGCTCCTGTGGAGTGCTCAAGTTCTCTCAGGAGTAAGCACCTTCTGTTTCCTTTCTCCCTGAGGATGCTGGTAAAAGCTCTTCTAGCACACCGTACTCCCCAAGTGGGAGCCTGTTTGAACACTTGTTGTACACATTTCCTCTGAAATTGAAACATTCTATCCTTTAGGAAAGCTCTTTAAACAGGAAGGTAAATCATTCAAAATGGCTTCAGGAAGTCCCTGAAACTGACCAGACTCACTAGGCCCCCACCCTGCCAAAGTAATTAAAGCCGAGTTTCCCCTCAGAAAAGCCAAGCTATGAAGATGAATCCAGACCTGACCAGCTGCCTGGAAGAAACAGAAACCTAAAAGCTAAACCAAGGGCATCAGTTAGAAAGAATCCTCTCCAACCCGTTAAGCTGGCTGTGAACTCTAGGTTCCCAGCTTTTTTGAGTTGTCACTTAAAAGGACTGGTGTTTGGGATAAGACACCCCAAGATCAAGTTCTCAAGACAAAGGAGACTTGCCCCAGAAGGACAAAGGGCAGGGAATAAGAGACAAAGAGCAGAGAGGACAAAGACAGGAAAGGGACAAGTGAGAGGAGGCAGGGGTATTTGTCCTGGAGGGACAAAGGACTGACTCTGGATGGAGAGGAGCCGGGCATGACCCTTAGGCAAATGGCAATTTATAAAGCTAAAAGGAGAAACCCCATGTTAGAATGAGGTGTTTAATTTTAATTGGGCATGTTAATTAGGTGAGCCAAAGGGGGTTTTTGAATGCAGGACTTCAATACTTTGATAGACCTTGCTACTCAGGCTCAGGAGGAGAAAGTGGCCAAATAAGGGAATGGACCTCAGTGACCAGCTTTAGGAATGTAGTCTAACAGGGAATGGGGAAGAAGGGCAAACCTGCCAGAGCCACGTTTGCCACTCTCAGGCTGGCTAGAGTCCCTGCATCACCCATCCTGGGGTGGGCTTTGGTGATACAGATGTCTTTGAGTCATCTCTGCTCCTGTAAGTAACACCTCTACCCTAAACAACCTGAATAAAACCCATTGTTCCCCTACTTTGGACTTTGGGATCTGGGGTGAGTAGATGTGTGTTTTGAATCCTCCCCAGGAAAAGCTTTGTCACCCAACAATGTCTCCTTCACAACTAGCTTGTTTGTTGAAGTCAGACAACATTGAAAGAACTTTCCAGAACAGAGTGGGTAGGTTCTAGGGAGGACTTACATGGGATTCCAGCTGCCTAGAAATGTGAGCACAGGTGACCTTCTTACTGAGGGAGTCTAGAACAAGAATCACATGTTGCTGAGAGGCTAGGATGGTTCTAGAGGATTCTAGGGTTTTGTGGAGATTTTACTCTCACAGTCTTTATCTCCTAATAGTCCCACACAGCACCTGTTCTCAACTCCAATGAAAGTTTACCTACATGGGAATTTTTACTGCCTCATAATAAGCCAACAATGTTCATTCATTGTTACTTCTTGCCTTGCCTGCTTCTTTTGGCATCATTCAGGTACTGTCTGCATCTATATTTCCTGACCTACACCTTATAAATACCCCAAATAAGGGCTGGAGAGAGAGCTCGGCACACGCTGCTCTTCTAAAGGATATACATTAGGTCCCCAAGCACCCACATCAGATGGTTCACATCATTGTAACTCATTTCCAGAGCATTTGATGCCTTTTCTGGGCACACGTGCACACACTATAATGAGGAGCTGGAGAGGTAGCTCAGTAGTTAGAAGCACTGGCTGCTCTTCTAGAGGTCCTGAGTTCAATTTCCAGCATGGTGGCTCACATCCATCTTTAGCCCCAATTTCAGGGGATCTGATGCAGTCTTCTGGCTTCTGAGGGCACTGTATGAATGTGGTGCATAGACATACATGCAGACAAAACACCCATGCACATTGAATAAAAGTAAATCTTGTTGTTTTGGTTTTTTTTTGAGACATGGGTTCTCTGTGTCGCCCTGGCTGTCCTGAAACTCAACCTGAAGACCAGGCTGGCCTTGATCTCCGAGGCCTTCTACCTCTGTTTCCCAAGGATTAAAGGCATCACCGCCACCTGGCAAAAATGACTTTTAAAAGACACACAAAGCAAATATTTTTTAAAAGAAACCTAATAAAGTCTTTTACATGTCTACAGTTTCTAGTTTGGAATGATGGACAGAGGTTTGACTATGGGATGGAAACATTCAGATATACAGGATGGAAGAAAACTCACACATATAGCTGCTGAGCTCGACCTAGGCTAGTGAGACCAAGTGTTCAGAAATCTATCTGGCACTTGGGAGGTAGAGGCAGGTGGATTTCTGAGTTCGAGGCCAGCCTGGTCTACAGAGTGAGTTCCAGGATAGCCAGGACTACACAGAGAAACCCTGTCTCGAAAAACAAAAAAACAAAACAAAAACAAAACAAAAAACAAACAAACAAACAAACAAAAAAATCTATCTGGTAAGAGATAAAAGCAGAAGTGAATCTACGGTACTCTACCCTGAATACAAACCTGTGATGGTTAGCTGTAATTGTCAACCAGACATGACCTAGAATCACCTGGGGAAAGAGTCTCAGTGAGGGAGTGCCTACTGGGGGACTTAAGTGATGTGGGAAGAACCAGCCTACTGAGGGTGACACCATTCCCTAGGCAGAGATTTCTGCATTACGCAGGAGTGAAGGGAAAGAGTTGAGCACAAGCATGCAACTATGTTGGCATGGACGCATTTGTGTTTCTCTACTGTTTACTGTAGATACAATGTGACTACACATTAGCACACATGCATTTGTGTGTCTCTACTATTGACTGTAGATGTGATGTGTTTGAAGTCCCTGTTTTGACTTCCCCACAATGATGGGCAGTAACCTAAAATGGTTAGCTAAAAAAAACCCTTTCTCCCCTAAGTTTTTGTTGTTGTTGTAAGTATAGGTGTTTTACTACAGCAACAATATTAAGAGTATCCAGTGTCTTGAGCAGCTTAAAGTAAATACAGTCTGGGTACTTTACCAAGGCTGAGGTGCTAAATCGCTGAACTGTTTCTTCAGATGTCTCCCCATTTCTGTACAATCAGCAGCCAAGGAGCCTCCCAGCCACCTGCCCAGCATCTTCAGGGCTCCTTGTTTAACTACACACCACAGCCTTCACTCAACCTCTGTTCTACAGCCTTTATCTCTAACCCACAATCCTCCCCCACTCTTCTGTTTATCACCCAACAGATATGTGCAGAATGCCACTGTGTTCCAGGCACTGTGCTGTTGACAGAATAAAGATATCTAAGTAACAGCCTTTCCCTGGCTGTGGGTTTCTCCAGGGTGGTCACTGATGAGTCACAACCAACCTTAGTGCCCACGTCTGAGCTGAGCCCATCGACAGACATCAGAGTGAGATCAGAGGTCAAAGGATTGGGCCGCTGTAGGAGTTCCAACGTGGCCTGGAATTTCATGTCCTACAGACCCCAATACTACTTACCAGTTGTGGGGCTTTATCTCTGCATGACTGTTCCTTTCTGGAAATAACCCTAGCCAGCCAACAGACAAGAATAGATGATTTACTATTTGGTGGTTGGTTGTGGGGTTTTTTTGTTTTGTTTTTTGTTTTTTTTTGAGATGAGCTCTCATATTGCAGTCCAGGAAGGGAGGAAGAGAGAGAGAGAAAGAGAGAGAGAGGGAGAGAGAGAGAGAGAGAGAGAGAGAGAGAGAGAGAGAGAGAGAGAGAGACTTTAAGCCTTCTTCTCCTAAAAATCCCATCTACAGAGGAGAGACTCCTGGGCTTCAAGGTCTGCCCCAGCTTGAGTCACTCCCTGCATGGATCTTCAGTGTGTTCCTCACATCCAGAAGGTGGGAACGCCTTTGAACTGCTGGGGAAACACTAAGCAGAAAACACAAAGAGTCCAGGAAAGAAAAACAAACAGCAGCATGGAACCAAGTACAGAGAATCAGACTCCTGTTGCTTTTGACCCATGTCCAGTTTCAGCCCAGCCAGGACAAGAAGATCTTGTCTAGGAAAACTGAAGCTGGGAGGAGGGAATGAGCCACAGATCAAATTTGTTGGGACTCTGATGGAAAAAGATAAAGTTTAATTAGCTTATTGTAGTATACAAAGGGGTTGTTTCTTGGTAAGAAGTGGATTTCCACACAACCTATAGAGATTTTCACAGCCATAGAAACACTGAGACACTGGTTTTATTTGCTGGCTTTTTTGCTGTACTGGGGATTGAACCAAGGGCCTTACATGCGGTAGGCAAGCGATCTGCCACTAAGCTATAGCTGTGGCCCTGATAATTTTGACTGCATAAAAATTTTTTATTTATTTATTGGGGGAGGGGAACAGTTTCCAAAGGAAAAGGATCAGTTAAACCAATCAGTTCTCTCCTTCCTATGTGAGAGACAGGACACTCAGGATTTCATGTCTGGGGGTAGATGCCGTTACCTGACAAAGCCAAGCCATCTCACCATCCTGTACATAGAAAATTTTTTGCTGGGCAGTGGTGGTGCCTGCCTTTAATCCCATTGTTCAGGAGGCAGAGGCAGGCAGATCTCTGTGAGTTCGAGGCTAGCCTGGTCTAGAGAGTAAGTTCCTGGACAGCCAGGGCTACACAGAGAGGCCCTCAAAAACATCATTAAGGTTTTTTTTTTTATTGTGTAAGTGTGTATACATATGTATGTGGAGGTGCCTGAAGAGGCTAGGGGTATAGATTCCCTTGAGTTGGGGGTACAGGAAGCTATGAGCCACTTGGCATAGAAAGGAAACAAACATGGATCCCCTGCAAGAACAACACGTGTTCTTAGCCCCTGAACTGTCTTTCTAGCCTCCTTACACATAACATTTTAGAAACAAAATCAGGTAACATCCAAGGGGTATAGTTCAGGGTAAAGCTGTTGCCCCACATATACAAGCTGAAATAAGTTCCAGTTGCATCACCATATCAATCCCAGGATCCCCCCACCACACACACACACACACACACACACACACACACATAGAAACCTAGAAGCTTTCCACAATCACATCGAGATGAATATAGCAGACATCACAGACAAACGGCTAATGTCCCTGACATCCGTACAGCTTTGAAGAGTAAAGACACAAACAAATGTTCTCATAAAGAGAAATGCAAACCAAAAAAAAGGAAAAAAGAAAAATGATGTTAAATTTTGTCTCTGATAAGAAACACAAATGCTATGGTATGTGCTTCTGTCTATCAGACTGGGAAGAAGCCAAAGCCCATCAGCATGAGGGCCTGACAAAGCTGTGGGGATCAGGCCTCTAGGACATCATCGGTGGGGATGCAAAAGAGGTAGGCCACTGGAGGAATGGCAGTAATTAACACAGCTAAGACACAAGTCCCTTCAAAGCCACACTACTTCTATTTAAAAAAAAACCTCTGGCAAAGGCTAGATGTGGTGGTCTTTGATCCTAGCACTCTGAATTAGAGGCAGGTGGATCTCTTCAAGTTCAAAGCCAGCCTCATCTGCATAGTGAGTCCCAGGCCATTCACAGCTACACAATGGGACCCTGTCTTCAAAGGAAAATAAGAACTTGTAAGGATCCATATCTGTGGGTGTTAACACTCTTTCTAAGTGTCACCCCCAACAGCCAGGTATGCCTGAAACACTATAAAGGGACTGCTTAGCCCCTTCTTCTCCCTCTCACTCCCTCCCTCTCTCTCTCTCTCTCTCTCTCTCTCTCTCTCTCTCTCTCTCCCTCCCTCCCTCCCTCTCTCTCTCCCCCTCTCTCTCTCCTACTCTCTTACTTTCTTACCTCCTCTGTCCCTTCTCTCCCTATTCCCCTCCCCCCTCTCTCCGTGTGTTCCTTCTCACCTCTGTGTGTGTGTGTGTGTGTGTCTGTCTGTCTGTCTTTCTCTGTCTCTACTACCTCCTAATTCCCTTCCCTATGCCCTACATAAACTCTATTCTTTACTATATTCATCATATGGCTGGAACCACAGGAAAGGGATACCTCAGGATGGGCCTGCAGAAGCACCCCTTCCACTTCACCATACCGCACCTTTACCAAACATATCCGGGCTCTTTCTTTTTCATCAAACACAACAGTGGGGTCTGCCTATACTCCCAGTTACTGAGGACGCTGATCCCATGAGTTTCAGAGTTCAAGGGCAACGTGATAATGGGATCAAATTATGTGTAATTATTGAAGATACCAAATATGCTGCTGTGTCTGGGAGCTGGGATGTTCCTTAGGTTCAAGGTGAATCCTGCCGGGTCTGGAGGAAGGGACCTCTTCGGAGATAAAGTGATTTCATGTACAGAACGGGCACACCGTGCAAGCAAAAAGAGAAGTTACAGAATGTCTATGTCACCGTCTTACAAGCCCTAGAGACATGACAGCTCAGCTGGTGATTGTACAGCAGCACACACGGGGCACCTCTGAGATGGCTCTGGAAGGTAAGCACCAGGCCTCTAACTTCTCCTGCCTCTGGATAGAGTCTGCAATTGACCATGAGATTTGTGGGCTGGGGACTATGCTACAAGGTACCTTAGAGACAGAGTTGGCAGAATTCAGACTAGGAAGCTGCAAGAGACAAAAGAGAGGTGGAGCTGACAGGGTAGCCTATATCTATCATCCCTGCATTACAGGAGGCTGAGGCAGGAGAATCACCAAGAGTTCAAGGCCAGCATGGATGACAAGGGAAGGCCCTGTCTCCAAAAACCAAGCTGGGAGTCTTGCTCAGTTGGTAGAGTATTTCTTTAGCTTGCCCAAAAACCTAGGTTTGCTTTTCTCTAACCCCCATGCACAGAATAAACTGGGCCTGGTGCCAAACGTTACTAACCTCAGCACTCAGGAAATACAAGCAAGAGAATCAGGGGTTCGAGGTCATCCTTAGCTGCAGAGTGAGCTTGAGACCAGCCTGTGTTGCATGAGATTATCTGAAAAACCAAGCAACCAACCGAACAAACAAAAAAACCTACTCCAAACCAAACAAAGGTGCTAAATGCTATATTAACCAGTTCTGTCCCCTCTGGAGTAACTGTAAACTGTGGTGTACTTGCCCCCCACCCCCCTTCTTACCTTTCTCTCTTTTGTAGGAGTGGGAAAGGGGTCAGGGTCTCACCATGTGGTCTAGGCTAGCCTGGAGCTAACAGCCATCTGCCTGTTGGGATTAAGGATATACAGTAACACTGGCAATTCTGTCTTGTTTCCCAGGCTAGCCTCAACTAATCCTCTCGAGTTAGCCTCCTGGGTAGCCAGAACTGTAGCCTTACCTGGCCAGGGACTCCATTTTAAACCAATAAACCTTGTCCAGGACACAACAATCCTGTCAGAAAGCCTAGAGATGAGGCCTTACCTCCACCTGTACTACAGCCCATGTGGTTCAGAAGATAAATGCTTCTAAGACCAAAACCCTGGGTTTGATTTGAGGGACCCACAGAGTGGGAGCCACAGGAGAGAACTGACTCTTGCAAGTTGTCCTCTGACTTTCACACACACACACACACACACACACACACACACGACCTGCTTCTGTAGTTAGCAACAGTTCTTACCTCAGTAGCCATAAGCAATCACATCTAGAATTATTTCCGGGGGTCAGTGAAGCGATTCTGAAGCACAAGGCCACCTAAGTTCAGAGCTCTGTGATCCCAGCATCGAGGTCAGAACACCTGCTCTGAGGAACTGAATGGTCAAATCTCTCAAGCATGCCCAGCCAGGAAGCTCTGTTCCTACCTGAACTCTAATGGCTCCACTGAGGTCTTCAGAGACACTGAAGCAAACAGAAATGTCAAATTTCCAAAGTCACATACTTCCTGAGCCAGCTACCCGTAGCAAAGAGACACACCCAAGTAAGAATTCATATTCCTTTTTGTTTTTTTTTGTTTTGTTTTTCCTTTTGAGACAGAGTCTCACTGGGTAGTCTTGGTTGCCCTTGAAGTCAGTCACAGAGACCTACCTGCCTTTGCCTCTCAAGTGCAGGGACTAAATTCATGTGAAACCACACTCTTTTTTTTTTTTTTTTTTTAAATTTTTGATAGTGTCTCACTGTGTACCCCAGACTGAACTTCAACTCAGTCTTCCTACCTCAGCTTCTCCCGTGCTGGTATATACAGGCCTGTAACACCTCACCCAGCTGAGAAACAACTTTTTAAAAATCTTGGCTTCAATGGCTAGAGAGATAGCTCCATTGTTAAGAGCACTGGCTGCTTCTGCAGAGGATTCGAGTTCAGTTCCCAGCACCCATATAGTGGCTCACAACCACCTGGAACTCCATCCTAGGGGATCTGAAGCCCTCTTTTAGCTTCTGTACATAGTGCACAGGCATACATGCAGGCCAAGCATTCATAGACATAAAGTAAAAAAACAAAATAAATAAACTTTAAAAAAAATATTTTGCTTCTTTGTGGAACCTACACCTCCAAAATGCTGTGACCTACAGTTCTCTGAAGTTGAGCCTGCCTGAAGACAGTGTGGGCCGACCAACTAACCAGAACAGAGACTCTCCAGTTACCTGGATTACTGCAAACCCACAGCCGAAATGACCTTTGGTCTGCCTCTAGTGTCCTTAAAAGCCATTAACTACCAGTCCCTATATCTGGCCTAACACCTGGAGGCTTAGCAGGTGAATCCTCCAGAATGTACCATTAAATCTAGCAGACCACTGACCAAGCTAGGCACGCCATTAGATCTCTTCTGGTGTCTGATATCACCCACAGCAGAGACTTCCCAACTTAGCTGTAACTTACCTACCAGGGGTCCCCACCAATGTGACCAAAGTGTTCCCTAAAAGCCTTTTTTTTATTCTGTGACTATTGAAGTTCAAAAATCTGCTCCTCATAGAATACATTGTTTTGTCGTCTGAACCCACGTCCTGGGCAATGGTCGCTTGTATTTGGCCTAGAGTAAACTGTCTTTGAGAACAGGAGCATTGTTTTGAGTTAACACAGCCGTTGCTAAAACTGTAACTAGAGCACAGGGAGACCAGAGAAGACAGTGGTCCTTAGGGATCCTGAATTAATGTAAACTAAAGAACATTTTGATCTTGATTGATGCCCAAACTCCATCATCCCGTGATAAATATGGACATTTGTAAAGAGACTTGAAAAACTGCTTCAGGAACTGTTTCTACTGAGCTCAAACATTCCTCAGAGTAAGATGCAGAACTCGAGTGAAAGGGGGGGACCATGGTTTAACAGTGTGGTCAGGAAACACAAACAGGAAACAGCATAAACACAGGCAGAAAAAACCCAGAAAACTCGGAGAGTTAAGTGCTCTCCCAGGCTCTTATGAAGGTTGAACTGAAGTCAGCTTTTCTTCCTGGAGCATGGCCTATGAATCTGTAGGCATCAATCTCCTTTGCATTTCAGGACCTAGCATCCGAAACAGTAGACATGGGCTTCAGGGCTGGAGGAGTCTGAACTCTCTGGACAAAGGCATCTTGTTGTTTGGTATGAAGTAGGCATGACGGAACACGCCTGTCATCCCAGCACTTAGGAGGTGCAGGCTTCAGGACCAGGAGACCATGACCAGCCTTGCCTATATAGTGGTTTCAAGGCCATATTGTATCTTATCAAACACACACACATGCACACAGATGAATACACACACATGTACATACATACACATGCATACACACACACACACATATATACATACATATGTTGAGAACCGAACTAGCCCCACGTTGGGGCAGCCAAAATAATGTTGGGGTCCACACTAGCCCCATGTTGGGCGCCAAAATAATGTTGCAGCCCAGGCAAAATGTTGAGGCCTGGGCCGACCCACATTTGGGCGGCCACTGTATCCCGGCCCAAGCTGCTGCTCCGGTCTGCAGGTCGGGGTTCAGCAAGAGCGAGGGTGAGGGCAGACTCTACCTAATGTCTGATGTGTATGAAATCTCTCTCTGGTCTGATGTCTGGTTCTGTCTTCTATAGTCTGATTCTAAGCCAGCCTCTAAGTTACACCTTTAATCATGTCCTTAGGTCTTGTCTCTAACTCTGATCTCTACACTTCTAAGTCACACCTTTAATCTCACACACCTTTAATCTCACGAACCTTTAATCTCAAGGTATCTAAACCAAGATTATCAGAGTGTGCTCAGCTGTTGTAGGCTATTGTAATCCAAGTCTCATGTCAGGGTATATGGCTCAAGATGGCTGCAAAGCTGATAGCCGCTTTCTGCTAAAAGTCGGCCCCCAACATACATACACATGCATATACACATATACACATGTGCATATACACACATACATGCACACACACATATATATACACCTACACATGCATGCACACACACATGTATATACACAGGCATATACTTACATGTATATACACACACATATATACACCTACATATGCATGCACACACACATGTATACACACAGGCATATACTCACATGTGCATGCACATACACATATACATACACACACACATCCATACACACACACACAAAGTTGAAGGAAGTTAAACCACCAAGCATAGAGCCCATCTCAGTAGCAGCCTCCAGATTCATTTGACGCTCACAGCCTCAATTCCCTTCTTCCCCGATTTACCAGTGTCCTCTGTTTAATGGCATTCAGACTTAACCATACTTATGTCTTCCCTTGTACCTACCAAAGTCATTTGGGATACAGATTTGATAAAGACAAGTAACGGTGGCTATAGTTACTGGCTCTAACATTCTGAACACTGGCATGCACCTTGCTCTTTCTTTTTCTTGTTTCCAAGGGCTGGGCATCATTCCCCGAGCCTTGCTCACAGGAGGTAGCACTCAGCTGCTGGCCCCATGCTCAGTTCTGTATGTTGCCTCTTCTTCCCACTGTAACAGGAAACAGCATTCAGCATTCAGAGAGAGCAGAGGCTTGCAGAAGGGAGGGAGTACACAGGAAGTGGCGACTCCTAGTCAAATCCTGTGAGGAGACTGTGTGAAGCTGGTTGCTTACTCTAATGAAGCCTGTCTCCTTAATCACCCTCATTATACACGGCCCACAAAGGGCTCAAAGGGTTTGTGAAGCTCCACTTGAGCAGGGAGGGGACACTCGTCCACAGCACACCTGGGGCCCACAGAGATGGTATTTGTTGCACTGGGCGTGGTGGTTCACGTCTTTAAGCCCAGCACTTGGGAGCCAGAAGCAAGTGGGTCCCTCTGAGTTTTGAGGTCAGCCTGATCTATATAGTGAATTCTAGGACAATCAGGACTACATAGAGACCCTGTCTCAAACAAACAAATAAACAAACAAACAAAATACTTGCACAGGACCTGGGTTCAACTTCCAGCACCTACAAGGTAACTCACAAATGTCTATAACTCCTGTTCCAGGGATCCAGCGCCCTCTTCTGGTCTCCTCTGGCACTGCATGAATATGGCACACATATACCTTTAGGCAAACCACTCCTACACATACATTAAATAAAACTAAAATAAATTTAACTACAACACATTATACACTTTTTAAAAAAGTATTTATTTTATGTACATGAGTACACTCACTATCACTGTCTTCAGACACACCAGAAGAGGGCATCAGATCCCATTACAGATGGTTGTGAGCCACCATGAGGTTGCTGGGAATTGAACTCAGAACCTCTGGAAGTACAGTCAGTGTTTTTAACCACTGAGCCATCTCTCCAGCCCACATTATACACGTATACACACACTTATATACAACATTCATCTGAAGATTCACAGTCACATCCACTCATACACAAACAGACCCATACAAATACGGTTACCCCACACACACTCTCTCTCACACACACCCTTTCACACACATACACACACTCACACATAAAACTCTCATATGCACACACAAACACACATATACACACAGTCATCCCACACACACTCTCTCACATACACCCCCACATACTCTCTCACACACGCAATGCACATACACGCACACACTCACACACACTCTTTTGAACATATGTGCATACGTACACACACTTAACTTCTTATATTCCTTCATCCCTTCAGCTGAACATAGCAGGGCTTGCCCCATGCCAGTTACTGGCACGGCTAAAACACCCATGTGCTGGGCCCTTGTTCCTCTAGTGACCTTTGACCTCCAACAACAGGCTGTATTCATGAACTGTTTATTGCTGTTTTTAGTGTCTCATTGTAGCACCTGGCAATACCCTAGAAAAAGTTAGTCAGCCTTGGTTGGGTAACAGATAGGACTTGGCGGGTGGTACAGGGGTGGAGTGTAGACACCAGGTTCCTTATCTGCTTCTGCCCAACAGAGTGGATGAACACTGAGAGGCACAGTGCACTTTTCTCCCACAGAGAGGTCTGTCCCTGCCCACGGCCATACCATGGAAAATGCAGTACTACCCAGCAGACAGGACCAATTAATTCTAAATGTCACATCAGCCTTATAGCACTGGAACCTTCATCCAATCTGGAGGCCACTTGAAGACCATCTCGAGAGTCAGCAACCCTGCAGTGACTGCACTCCACTCTACCTCCCATTGTGTGAGGGTGACCTGGAGGCTCTTTTGCATACACTGCATATACCGAGGTCACACATCTAGAAATAAGATCGGAAGGATCTGGGAAGGAGGGCACTGAGGCCGCAGGCTGGGAGCTCCTCACGTGTCATGTCTACTCTAGTCCGTGGGTAGGGGAGGAAGCTGGGAGCTGTCTGCCAGGAGCAAGGAACAGCAGTCCCTGCCATGCTTGGGGGGTGACCTTAATTCTTTACTTTAGCTTTCCTTCTCTGGAGCCTCGAAGAACAGACTACTTAGGTGTTCCGGGTACCTGCAGAGTCACTGTGCATAGACAGCCAGGGAGAGCCAGGTAGGCATGGTGACATGCACTTGTGATCTCAGCATTCAGAAGGCAGAGGCCAGAGAATCACCCAAAAGTTCTAGGCCAGTCTGGGCTATATAGTGAGACCCTTTCTCAGAACAAAAGCCAGGACCACTCATTAGGTAGAATTGCCTGCTGTCAAGTCAGACAGCTGAGTTCAAACCTTGTACCCCACATGGTGAAGGGGGAGAACCAAGTCCCAGAAGTTGTCTTCTGACCCTCTAGTGACACCCACACATCCACACACAGAGAGTACATTTACATGTTAAATAGTGTATATTTATTAGAAAGCTGGATTTGTTTAACTGAAGCAAACAAAGGTCTGGAGAACCTCTGGGGCCCTGTCACAGTGTGAGCCTGGCTTGCCCTCCACGTGGAGATGCTCCCTCCCTGGCCCCCAACAAAGGGAGGCCTATGTTTCTGCACAGCATCCAAACTGACCCAGGAGTTGTCCACCTGCACTCCCCAAACGCTGACAACTCAAGGTCTCCAGCCTCTGATCTACACAGATCCTGTAGCCTCTGGTGATGGGGGGTGGGGGTAGGGGTGGGGGTGTCACAGCAGAGGCACTACCTGGCAGGCAGAAACGACCTGGGTGTGGTTTTTTGGGGGCAGAGACTTTGGTCTACAGTCACTCTTCAGAAGAGGATATCACCCCTGCCTGTGTTGTGCACCCCCATATCCCCAACAATCTCTAATGAAAAGGTTCGATGCCTCCCCTGGAAGTTCCCATGACTAAAAACCCTGGCACTGTGTTCCTATGTAAATAGACAGTGTTTTACAGCCTGCTTCTCTTCCCTGTGCACACACTTCCTCCCTTCCCAGCAGATGTGCTGATCCTAGCATAGACTACAACTAGCTGTGTGGGACCACAGGTGTGAGTCCTGTCTTCATGAGCTCATCTGAGTCAAAGGGTCAAGGCTCTGTTAGAGTTTTTACAGTCCCAGAGACAAACTCATGATGTGCTAGCAAATCAGCTTGTGGGGGAGACAGAGACCCCTCGTTCACAGAGGTCACCCATCCCTATTGTATAAACAATCCACTTACCAGCTGGTCTGAGCTGGCTCCCTCTTGACAAAATAAGTAACAGACCCTCTGGAACTGACTGGAAGATGGGGCTATCCTGCTTGAATGCTGGGCCTTAGAGTGTGAACTTCAGGCTGGGGAGCTGGTACACTCCCAGTAAAGTGATTGTCACACAAACATGGGGACCACAGTTCAATCCCCAGCACCCACATAAACAGCTGGGGTGAACAGCATGAACTTTAAACCCAGTACTAGAAAGATCCCTTGGGCTTGCTGGTCAGGCAGCCTTACCTAATCTGTGTGCCTCAGGTCCCAAAGAGAGACCCTGTCTCACTCCTAAGGAACAACACCTGAGTTGACTTCTGACCTTCACCTGTCTACACACACACACACACACACACACACACACGAGTGTCAACTTTGAGGGTACAGGAAAGCCGGAGCTCAAATACCTGAAACTTTAGGTAAATTCCACCTGCCTCCTCTGCCAAACTGGGTTGATAAAACTACCAGTAGAAGCACTCTGACGATGACTTGAAGACCATAGTCATAGCTCAGCCTCTGTGAGCTCCCAGCATTGCCTAACTTACCTGGAGTGTAAGCAACTACTCTCCAAAAGTCTAATGTAAAGAGTCGAGTGTGGCCCTGGCAAGGTGGCAGGGGGACATCTTGGAGGAGCAGAGATGTTTGTTTGGTTTGGTTTTAAACGACAGGATCTCTAGATAACCAACCCCAGGTGGCCTGAAACTTACAGAGACCCTCCTGTCTCTGCCACCTGAGTGCTGGGATTAAAGGCATGTGCCACTTACCCGCTTTTCATTTTTCTAAGCAGAACTTTTTTTCTTCCAAGGTTGTTCCCCGCCCTCATATAAGAGATAGAATTCATGAAACTCTTTACCCCGGCTCGATGACTCAGCAGGTGGAGGTACTTGGCACCAAGTCGGATGACTTCAGTTCAGTCTTCCGTGCCCACACGGTGAGAGGCAAGAACCAACTCCCACAGGTTGTCCTCTGTCCTCCCTGCTTGATCCTAGACACACACACACACACACACACACACACACACACACACACACACACACGCACGGAGTCCTGGATCTATCCTCCTGCCTCTACATCCCCAGTGCTGAAATTACAGGTGTATCCCACCAGGCCCAGCTGTTCAGACTTTTTGCAGTTGCAGTTGATGTGACCTGGCTTCACTCTTTTCAGAGACAGAGAAACTGTGTCCAAAAACGGACACACTGTGCCACAGGCAGAAGCAGGGTGTCGGTTTACCCAAGGCCTCTGCTCATGCCTGGCAGAGTACTCCAAGCTGTCTGCATACCTTGAACACCAGGGCAGCAAACCAAGGCCTGTCAGACACTGGGATTTATGGCAGACTATGTAGAACATTGAGCTCTGGTCAGACATCTAGCAGAACCTTCCAGCAACAGCACGCCATACAAGGAAGCTTCATCTCACAGACTGGGATGGGGGAGGAGGAGTCAGAAAGGACAGGAGTTGCTCACCAAGAGAGAATCTCTGCTCTGAGAGACATAGAGACAGAAGACAGGGTTTGAGGGGAGATCCAGTCTTGTGGCAAAGGGTTTTTTGGTAACATAAGAAAGCATCAGAAACTTCGATGTACAAGAGCTATTAATTAAAATGAATGAGGACTGAGGCTGGAACATAGTGGATAGTACGGTCTATTGGTCAGTTAGAATGCAGGGAGCCCTGGGTTCAAGTCACAGTACCACATAAAATGGGCATTGTGGTAGTTTCTATATGCTTGGCCCAGGGAGTGGCACTATTAGAAGGTGTGGCCTTGTTGGAGTGGGTGTGGCCTTGTTGGTGTGGGTGTGTCACTATGGGTGTGGGCTTTAAGATCTTCATCCTAGCTGCCTCATGCTAGCAATATTCTGTTAGTAGTCTTCAGATGAAGATGTAGAACTCTCAGCTCCTCCTGCACCATGCCTGCCTGGTTGCTGCCATGTTCCCACCTTGATGATAATGGACTGAACCTCTGAACCTGTAAGCCAGCCCCAATTAAATGTTGTTCTTATAAGAGTTGCTTTGGTCATGGTGTCTGTTCACAGCAGTAAAACCCTAACTAAGACAGGCATAGTGGAACACATCGGTAATGCCAGCACCTGGGAGGTACAGGCAGAAAGATCATCAGTTCAAAGTCATCTTCAGATATATAAGGAGTTTGAGGCCAGCCTGGACTATGAGAGACCTTATATCCAGGAAAAAGAAAGAACTGTGTTTGAGCCATCTGTGACACTTTCCAGCTGCCTGACCCACCCAGCTGTTTTACTTGGCTGAGTCTCTGACACGCCTGTATTTACTGAACACAACTCATGTATGTAACCCTGAGCAACTGGGGAGACAGCGTTAAAAAGATGAAAAGTTTGTTATGTTAGAGACCAGCTTAGAGACGATCTTTTAAAAGTACCTCACACCTGCAATTCCAGCATTCAGGAGACAGAGACAGGAGGATCACTGCAAGTTTGAGGCCAGCCTGAGCTACACAGTGAGCTCTAGGTCACACAGAGCTGCAGCGCAATAGTCTGTCTCAAAAGAATACATAAAACAAGCATATTCATACTGAGACAATTGGATTGGCACAAGCGAAGGAAACACTCAGACCCTACATCATACCACAGACGAGCCCTTACTCGGGGCTGGAGTCAAAGGCGCTTGCTTGCTTTTGCAGAAGACCTGGATTTGGTTCCCAGCACCCACGTGGAGGCTCACAACCATAGGTAATGCCAGCCCTCTTCAGGGTTCTGTAGGTACTGCATGCATGTGATGCTGGTAAGACACTCATAGACATTAAATAAGGAACAAAGAAACAAAGAAAGGATCCTTCCTCACAAATCAATGAAAAACACAAATATCTCTAGTTTTGAGACTGGATTTCATGTAGCTAAGACTCGAACTCACTATGTAGCTAAGTCTGTCCTTGGACTGTCTCTCCTTCTGCCCCTACCTCTCAAGGACTGGGACTATGCGTCACCACACCTGACTCAAACGTATCAATCCACACAAAGGAGAAACTGAACACTATGGCTGGTACCTACCATTCAGCTACTTGGGAGGATGAGGTGGGGAGGATCACTAGTTACAGGCTAGCCTGGGCTACATTCTGAGACCAGAGGGTGAGGAGAGGGAGGACGGCCTGGGGAAGTCAAATCATCCCCATTGTTAGTGAGAACTCTGAAAACTGGAATTTCTGTAAAAGGCTGAACGTGGAGCAAACATGTGACCTAACATGACCTAGAAACACTCCTCCTCCTCCTCCCAGGACAAGCAAACATGCTTCACTCAGTCTGTAGGATGTCCCAGAGCAGTGAGTGTTCTTCACTGCAGCTGAAATGTGATGTCATACAGCCCATCATGGCAGACAAGGCAGGGTGGCATGAACATGGGGTGCTTGATCATGCTGTGTCAGTCCGTAGTCAGGAAGCAGAGAGGAATTCCACCATTTCTGATTTCTCTTTTATTCAGTCCGGGACCAGCCCAAGGGCTGGTGCTCTCCACTTTCAGGCTGCATTTCCTTCTTGCTGAGCCCTTCCAGGAAACACCCAGAGGTGTGTTCTCACATTAACCCAGACAAGTTGATTGTGAAGATGAACCATCACCCAAAATAAATGGCCAGAGGGATGGGCAGGTAAAGACGTGGTAGAGCCACCCAGTGAGCATGTTGAGCAGGAGAGACACGCTCTAACAGGGATGAACCCTGAAACATCCTGAATACACAGATCTGTCAAGACAAAGGGAGTTGCCTGGGGCTGGAGAAGAAAAGACTTGTGAGAAAAGTTCCTGTGATTCTGTGTAGCCCTTTTTGTTCATGTACCTGAGGCTAGCCTCCAACTCAGAGCAATTCTCCTGCCTCAGCTTCTCAAGTCCTGGGATTGCATGCCCGTGCCATCACACTCAGCTCTGTATGTGGTCTTTTGAGGAGAAGAAAAATGTTCTAAAGTCAGTTGTGGGGGCTGGAGAGATAGCTCAGCAGTTAAGAGCACTGACTTCTCTTCTGTTGGACTCAGATCCAAACCAGGGGATGCGCTCCTGCAGAAATATACACAGACAGGGGATTCGCTGCAAAAACATGAGGTTTAATGATAATATAACGATAATAACCAGTGCACTGGGGTTCTCTCACACGCAGGCAAGAGGAACCCTGAGCTAAAGCTAAGAACAGTTTTTATACAGTTTAAAAGGTGGACAGTGACTAGGCACAATATGATTGGCAGAACAGTGTGACTGTTAAACTGATTGGTCTTTGGGGAATGAGGTGCCAAGGACCTCCCTTGTCTGTAAGTGTCAAGGGTTGGTCTGTCTTGCAGAATGTGTCTACATGCTCTGGGCCTTCTCCACCTGCAGGTGGGTTCCCTTCCCTGTGGTCTGAAGAATGTTAATCAGCCTTTTTCCGTTCCTCCTCTGAATGTTAATCCAGCAGGTGTCCTCCAACCAAGAATGTGCTGGCTCCTCCTGGGATGTGTCCTAGGGCAGCTAATTTTTAAGTGTAATGGAATTACTACACTTCCAGAGGTCCTGAGTTCAATTCCCAGCAACCACATGGTGGCTCACAACTATCTGTAATGGATCCGATGTCCTCTTCTGGTGTGTCTGAAGACAGCTAAGTGTACTCATACAAACAAAATAAATCTTTTTTTTTTAAAGTCAGTTGTGGCAATGGCTACAATCTACAACGGCTACTCTATGAATACGTTTCAAACTTCACTTACCCTCTAAAAGGGCAAACTGGGGCCATTGTCAGGCTCAATGGTTAAAGCTCCTGCTACTCTGTCAGTCAGGGGACCTGAGCTCAGGTCCTAGCCCCCACACTGGGCAGCTCACAACCACCTGCAGCTCCAGGGGATCTGAGACCTTCTCTGACCTCCCTGGGTATCATACACACATATGTATGCAAGCAAGAAGACACCCATATGTATGAAATAAAAATAGAGTCTGGAGTTGCTCAGTGGTAGGGCTCTGGGCTAGCATGTTTAGGGTCCTGAGTAGGAAGCTATAATATCTCAAAGGGGAGTCTGCTGAGAGTTGCTCACAGTAAGGACAGGCTCAATGCCACTCAACTGTCTGTTTGCCTATGCGTTATTGCATTAAAACACATAGGCTGGAATGATGCTGACACCACTTGGGAAGCAGAGGCAGGAGGATTGGTGTGAGCTTATAGCTAGCTTAGACTACAAATCAACTCTTTGTCTCAAGAGAGAGAAAAAAAGGTAAGTAAATAAAGGCATCTATTTTTTCCTTCCCACCATCACTGTGAGGACCACAAGAGATAAAATTAGAAGGGTCAGGGTGAGTAAGCTGGTTCAGGAACCAGGTCTGGGGACTATGGAGACAAAAGAAGGGAGAGGGTACAGCTTAGCTTTCGGCTTAATTAATTCATCTGTTGCTTAGTTGTCTTTCTAAGGTTCACTTTTGAAATTCCAAAAGTGAAGTTATTCAGGAGCCCAGCTCCGCTCTCTTGAGGATTTAGTGTCCCTGCAATGATTTCCAGGGTTAGGATCAGGCTTCTATTCTTGGCCTGTGTTTACCTTCAGTTTGTGTCTTTTTCCCTGGCTTTGCTTACCTTTCCTCCACCCACTCCCAATGTACTTGAGTCTATTAGTCACAAAAATCGACTGTGATGAAGACATTATTCCTCTCTTGCTCAGGTTCCTGCCCCCTCACCAAGGACCGACCCCCTGAGCTCCTCTTGGCCACCGAACCTGATTTCTCCTACAGTGAAACCTTCCCTGGAGTGATTTCTGTCTTTACAAGTTGCGAGGCTCCTCCTCCAAGTCAGAGCCTTTCTAGCCGGAAGTCTACTTCCTGGGCGCCTGAACCACAGAACCGTGGCTGAAATCCAGACAGCTGACGTCACGACGTGTCCAGATGGCGGAAACCATTGCTCAACAAAAGGAAATTGATGCCAATCCCTTATTTCTCTGTGACCCGATCCCTCTTGCCCCCTCCCCTCTCTCTGAGCCCAGAAAAGTGTTTTCCTAGACAGAAGGAAGGTGAGCAGTCCGGGGGGGGGGGGGGGGGGAGGGAAATAGCTCTGGCCTTGACCTCATGCCTGGTGCCACGTGTGAGGTTCAAGGCTGATTGCGTCAGCTGACTAATGTTGCAAGGCTGAGCACTGGATGCCGAGTCAGAAGATGTAAGTCTGAAGAGGAGTTCTTCCACCAGGATCTGACCTCTGACAAATCACTACACTTCTTTTGATAATATTTTTTTTTCAACTATTAGCAATCATTCCCTTCTCCCAGTTGCACGGCTGGAGTGACGTCATCTGTGTGAGTGCTTTCATAGCCTGAAGTACACTGAAGTGCACTGTAGAGTTCTGCCTTCCTCAGAGAAGCAGGAGGCAGGAGAGAGGATGATGGCGCTGTTCCGGAGTCAGGCAGCCTGTTCCACGCGAAGAGGGATCCTGCCCATGACCCGCTCAGCTATTTGACTTCCGTGCCCAAATGATTATAATGAGCCAACAGGCAGATGCTCAAGAAGTGGAGACAAGAACACCATGAATTCAGAGCCAGCTTGAGCTGGAGAAATAGCTCAGGGAATAAAGTGCCTGCTACAGAAGCTTAAGGACCTGAGTTCAGATCCCCAGCATCTATATAAAGCTGGATGTAACAGTATATACCTATGCCTCCCTGCTTGGGAGGCTGGGACAGAGGGGATCCCTGAAGTTCACTAGCCAGCTAGTCTTGCTAAATCAGGGAGCTCCAGATTCAGTGAGAGACATTGTTTCAAAAAATAAGGTGGAGAGTGATGGAAAAAGATACTTAGTGTCAACTTCTGACCTCTGCCCAGAGCACACAGGCATTGGCTTCTTTGTGGGTTGTTCTTTCTCCCACCCTTCTCCACCCCTTTTCTTTCATCCTTTCAACCCTCTAATACTTGATAGGAGAGAGGAAAAAGTATAAAGGAGAAGGGAGGGGGTCAATGTTATCCTTAGACTACTTCCTGGTGGTTAGGAGCATTGAGTTCCTTGGGGCAAGTTTGCTCTTTGCCATCAGGTTATCTAATTTCTTCTTTCTTCTTTGCACACAACTTCTTAACAAACTGCAACCAATGACCCACACCATCTCTCCGGACCCTCTGAGAAGTCCCCACAATTCCAAATATCACACATTGCCAGAAACTAACTACAGCTGGCAAAACCACGCCCCTGCTAGAGTACGAGGCAAATCATAGTCAGCTGCTGTGGACAACCTGAAACAGCACCAGATCCCACACGTGGAATTAAAATGAAAACATATTCTTATAATATTTGTGTTTTTTAGAGAAATCAAAACTCCAAACTTGTCACTACAGAAACACACACACACACACACACACAAATGATTAAAAATACCTGTTGTGCCAGGCTTGGTGGCATATGCCTTTGATCCTAGTACTCAGGAGGCAGAGCCCAACAGATCTCTGTGACAAGTAAAGGAGCAGAATTAGTACAATTGGTTCATTTTCATTTATGTTTTTGTATTGGGACAGGGTTACCAAGGCTGGTCTCCTGCTTAGGGGCTCCAGTGTTTTTTGTTTTTTTTTTCTCCCTCCCCAGACTTCCAAGCATTAGAGAAGGTGAATGCCATCATGTCTGACTAATATAGTTATTTGGGGGAACCAATATGAAAGATAACTCAGAGAGTTATCCAAGCACAATGAAACATGCCTATAATCCCAAAACTAGGGAGACTAAGGCAGGAGAACTGCAACGTCAAGACCAGCCTGAGCTAAATAGTAAGATCCTGTCTCAAAACAAACAAACTCACAAATATTGCCTGATATGGTGGTGTCCATCTTTCCACATGAAAGGTAGAGGCAAGAAACTCAGGAGCTCTAGTTCAAGTCCCACCTGGGATACATGAGATCCTGCAGAGATAAGGTGAAGTTGGAGAAGAAGGGAAGAGATGAGAAGAGGAGGGAGAGACAGGAAGAGACAAGACAGACCAGCCCACATAAAATAATGCCTGGCCTGCAGCAGATTCAGTAAACTCAGACTAGTGCATTCTCCAGAGGCTACCTTATCTCTTTGCATGCCTGAATGTGTGTGACGTTCAGCCTAATTCAGAGACACCCCACCCCAACCGCTCCGCACTGTCCGCACAGCAGACAGGGTAATTTAACTAACATCTGAGTACATTATTTTCTTCATTATGACATCCCAGATCTCTGCTAGTCCATCTACAGGAAGACCAACATTTAAACGTACTGGAGTCTGCAGCAGGTCCCAAGTCTACAACACGCGCTGAGTCCTAGAGTCTGCATCAGGATCTGAGTTCTCTGTGGCCTCTCCTGATGCCCCTTGCCTCCACCTTGGGCTCCTGTTGCTTCTTGGCCCTCTTCCCCTTCCTGAACCCTGCTCTGGCTGACTCCCAGTTATCCAGGAATCCCTTCTAACTCCGTGGGGTTGGGGGTGGGGGACTGAGTTCTTTCTCCCTTTGTTCTTGAAGACTCCCTTCCTTCAGGCCTCAAGTCTGACGGGTGGGAGGCTGAGGAGTAAGTGCCGATAGCCAAGCTTGTTTTTTGCTGCCCCAGCATGACAAGTTACTTGCCTGTGGTGAAACAGCTAAACAGCATCGGTTCCATCTGCCTTGGCTGTTGGTTGATCTGTTCTCATTGGCTCACCCTGCTTTCCTCCTCCCTCATAAACTCTGTTGATCCTTCTCCTCCTCTTTCTCTTTTCTTTGTATTTTGTTTGTTTGAGGCAGAGTTTCGCTGTGTCACTCTGGCTATGCTGGAACTTGCTGTACAGACCAGGCTGGCCTCAAACTCACTCTGTCACCAAGGCTGGCATTGAACTCCCGTGCCTCCTGATGCCTCCTGAGTGTCAGGGACTGTGCATGTGAGAATAACCAGCTTATGCAGATATGACTGTTCTCAGTTTACATATTTGGTGGCCAAGATTCACAGCTATGTGGTTTGTTTAATATTCAGCAACCGTCATAAACAAAGGCTGAATCCCTGTCTTTTGGTTGGGAGAACTACCCCTCCCACTTGAGTTTGAAGCTCTTTCTTTCTTTGAGCTGCTGTGAGGTTGGCTTACTAGGACTCAGGAATCCCCACTTTTCTCACCAGCCTCTCAGAGTGACATTTGCCAATAGGTGTTGGTGTCTCCTTCAAGAGATGGTCAGGCTGGCAGCACCCAAGACAGACATTTAATAGAGACCTTTCCAGGTTGGGAGGCTGAGGTAAGAGGATTATGAGTTCAAGGCCAGCCTGAGCCACATAGGAAACCTTGTCTTAACCCTTTTTCCTGGCCTCTCAAAAAAGAAATTAATCTGAATACTTAAGAGACAGAAACAAGCAGATCTCTTGTGAGTTTAAGGCCAGCTGGGTCTACACAATAAGTCTCTGTCTTAAAAGATGGAAAAAGAAAGAAAGAAACCTTCCAGGCATAACCAATCTGTGGTGAGAGAAGCGGAAACTGTGGCTGTTTGGTCAGGGGAGGAAACGGGTGCTGCATATTGATTGGAAAGAGGAAGGAGAGAAGCCTCTGGATGCTATCACATCAGGAGAAGCCACACAAGCTGCACACTTTAAGATTCACATGCTTTGGGCTAGACAAATAGCTCAGCAGTTAAGAGCACTGACTGCTCTTCCAGAGGTCCTGAGTTCAATTTCCAGCAACTACATGGTGACTCACAACCATCAGTAATAGGATCTGGTGCCTCTTCTGGTGTGTCTGAAAACAGCAACAGTGTTGTGCTCGTATACAATAAGTAAATAAATCTTTTAAAAAAAATTCACATGCTTTGCTGTGCCTCAGTTATGCATCAATAAAAAAATAAACAACAAAAGGCAAACAAACGTTTAGCATGCAAAAGATCCTGTTCAGAGGATTTAAAATTAAGTGGAAGGGCCGGGTGGTGGTGGCGCACGCCTTTAATCCCAGCACTTGGGAGGCAGAGGCAGGCGGATTTCTGAGTTCGAGGCCAGCCTGGTCTACAGAGTGAGTTTCAGGACAGCCAGGACTTCACAGAGAAACCCTGTCTCGAAAAGCACATACCTGTAATCCCAGTGCACATACCTGTAGTCCCAGTGCACACAACTGTAGTCCCAGTGCACACACCCATAGTTTCAATGCACACATATGTAGTCCCAGTGCACACATCTGTAGTTCCAGTACACACACCTGTAGTCCCAGTGCACACAGCTGTAGTTCCAGTACACACACCTGTAGTCCCAGTGCACACAGCTGTTGTTCCAGAAACATGAAAGTTTGGGGATGTACCTGCTGTGGCTATTGGTGGTTGCCAACTTGACTACACATGGAATCAACTAAAACCCAAATGGCTGGGCACAGCTGTGAGGATTTTTTTTTTTTTCTTAATTAGATCATTGAAGTAGGAAGACCCATTTCTAAACTGGATCTTTGCGGGAAGATCCACTTTTGCTGGCGGCCTATACAAAGGACATAGAAGACGAAACCTTGCTCTCTTTGCCTGCTTGCTCTCACCTCGGTGGCAAGTTCATTCCTGAACTGGCATAAGAACCGACTTCTTCAGGATTCCAGTGTTTCCTGAAGACCAGCTGAGACATTATGAACTGAACAACCACTGGATTGTTTTATTTATTTATTTATTTTTACATTCCGACTGCAGTCTCCTCCTCCCTCTTCTCCTCCCAGCCCCTTCCCTCCACCTTTCCTTCATACCCCACATCTACTCCTTCTTCATTTCTTTTTAGAAAAAGACAGACTTCCCATGGATATCAACCAGCCGTGGCAACATCAAGCTGCAGTAAGACTAGGTACATCTCTTCTCCTATGAAAGCTAGACAAGGCAGCACAGTAGACAGAAAGGGTCCCAAAGGCAGGCAACAGAGTCAGAGACAGTCCCTGCTCCCACTGTTAAAGAGTCCCACAAGAAGACTAAGCTACACAACTGTTAAATATGTACAGAGGACCCAGGTCACTCCTATGGATAGCAATCCAGTCTCTGTGAGCCCCAATAAGCTCAGGTTCAACTAATAGATTCTTGCACTTTTCATTGGTAGACAGTAATTGTTGATTAGCTGGACCACAGTCTGCAAGCCGTTCTAATAAATCCCCCTCCTATACACAGATTCATTCTATAATTTCTGTTCCTCTAGACGACCCTAATACAACAAGTTTAAGTTCCCAAGTTCAAGGCCAGCCTGGACAACATACCAACACAATTGTTCGGGTAAATAAATACAGACGCAAATAAAGAAGCTGAGTGTAGAGCACATGCCTGTAACTCCAGCACTTGGGAAGCAGAGGCAGGAGGATTGCCACAAGTTCCAAACCATTTTCTCTAGATGTAGAGTTCCAGGCCATACATAGAGTCTTGAGCTATACAGCAAGACTCTATGTCAGGAAATAAATAAATAAATACATGGCTGTGTCTATAGTTCAGCAGCAGAGCTCTTGCCAGCACATGTGAAGGTCTAGGTTTCCCAATACTGCCAGAAAAACTAATTTGGGAGTGGAGAGGTGGCTCAGCAACTAAGAGAGCCTCCTGTTCTTCCAAAGGACCGGAGTGCAGTTCCCAGCGCCTACATTAGGTAGCTCACAACTTCCGGTCACTCCAACTCCAAGGGATCTGAAGCCCCCTGAAGTCTATAATATGGTTTTGCCTGTAGTGACCAAAGAACTGGTTAATGGGACGTTGAGATAGCTCAGTGGGTTAGGGCACCTGACTCCAAGACTGATGTGTTCGATCCCTGTACTGAATCTACATGGTGGACAGAGAGAATGGATTCCTGCATGTTCTCTGACTTCTATGTATATGGCAAGGCACTCAAGTGTGCCAACATACACATGTACATACATACATACATTCTTACATACACACACACACATATACTTACATACACATATACGAACATACCCCTACACACACACACCTGCTTTTAAACTCATGCTTCTCACTGAAGAGTCAGGAAGCATGGTCCTGCTCATTGGCAAAGCCCAGTGTTTGTTATACAGGTATTGAATGAGTGCTCCTTGACAGACTATAGGAACTTTCCAGCAATGGGGCTGACCTTTATCATCAGGATACACAGCCTGGTGTCCTCTCCAGTTACCCTCAGGACACAAGGACAGGCAGCTGGGAAGTATGCCTGTCCTTCTCAGCTCAGGCCTGGGTTACAGGCTGTTCCTGTCATCCTCAGCTGTCCTAGAATGAGAAGAATTGAGCAATCTGATGCATTTATTACTGCTGTTTAAATTGTTTGTTTGTTTTGAGATGTCGTCTCTCTGGGAACCCTAGGACGGCTTCTAGCTCACAAGGCTTCTCCTGTCTCGGCCTCCCAAATGCTTGGATGATGAGCACACATCACCATGCCCAGTTTTCATTTTAATTTTTCTTGTTTTGTTTTGTTTGAAATAGGGTCTCACTATGTAGCTCTAGCTGGCCTTCAAGTTCTAGAAATCCATTTGCCTCTGCCTCTCAAGCGCTGGGACTAAAGACATGTGACCACATTTGTCATCATCTTAAATTCTGAAAACCATTTTTTATCATAAAATCTACTTGACAGTTTTAAAAGAAAGCCAGGGTGCAGTGATATGAACATAGCTATAATCCCAGTATATGGGATCTTAAGGCAGGAGGATTCTTCAAGTTGAAGGATAGTGAGTCTTTCAGACATGGGACATGGCCGACAAAATTTTAGGGGGTTAGAGTCATCCCTGCTTCCAGCCTTGATTTCTGATCTTCACCTCCTAGTCAGATTTCGCCACCATGAACTCTGTCATGCCCTTGCCACCGTGATGGGTTACTGTAACCTCTAAAACCACAAACCAGGATTAACTCTTCCTCAAGCCTTCGTCAGGGATTTTTGTCACCAAGATGCAGACATAACACATACCCATGCCTGTGAAGGCCAGACAGCTTGAGGCCATTGGGAGCCGTAATGTCCTGTTTCTGTCACAAGCAGTCTGGCTTTAACTGGAACTCATGTCTGGCAGATCCCACCTCCTCTGTGTCATACACAAAGCCCAGGCTTATGCAGCCTACAGCAAATAGAAGAGTCTGTGTGGCTAGCACTGCCTACTCTCTGCCAACGCCTGTGGGCTCCCCTGAAGCTATCTTCCCACCCCAGCTGTTTCCAGTGTCTGTGACAGTGCCACTATGTTGCTTCGGCTGGCCTTGAGCTGGCAACTGGCCTTGAGTTGGCAATGGTCCCCTGCTTCTCCCACCTCCTACTGCTAGGGTTACAGGCATACTACCATACGTGGCTGTTTCTTATAACCCATGAAAAGCATCTGTGAAACCAAGAAAGTCACAAACAAAACAACCTTGCATCCAGCATTTAGGAGAATAAAATAGGCAGACCGAAAGCTCAAGATCAATCTGGATCACTCAGGGAGACTGTCTCAGCAAATAACAAAGTGAAGTCCTACCAACATGAGAAGGAGGAAGGTAGCTGGGCGGTGGTGGCGCACGCCTTTAATCCCAGCACTAGGGAGGCAGAGGCAGGCGGATTTCTGAGTTCGAGGCCAACCTGCTCTACAGAGTGAGTTCCAGGACAGTCAGGGCGACACAGAGAAACCCTGTCTCGGAAAAAAAAAAAAAAAAAAAAAAAAAAAAAAAAAAAAAAAACCAAAAAAAAAAAAAAAAAGGAAGAGGAGGAGGGTGAGGAGGAGGAAGCAGAGAGGGGAAGAAAAAAGAAAGAAGAAGAGAGAGGAGGAGGAGAAAGAGGAATAGGAGGAGGAAAAGGATGAAGGAGAGGAGGAATATGAAGAAGGAGATGAAGACAAGAAGGAGGAAAAGGAGGGGAGGAAGGAGGAAGAAGAGGTAGACAAAAAGAGTAGAAGAGGAGGGAAAAGGAGGAGCAGAATAAAAGGAGGGAGGGAAGCAGAAAGGAAAGAGAGGAGGTGTAGCAGGAGGAGGAAGGGGAGCAGAGGGAGGAGGAGGAGAAGAAGCAGGTAGAAGAAGAGGAGGAGGACTAAGAGAAGGAACAGATGGAAGAGGCAGAGAAGGAGCAGGAGGAAGAAGAGAATGTGGAAGAGAAAGGAGAAAGATAAGGAGAAAGAGGAGATAAGGAGAAAGAGGAGAAAGGAGAAAGGAGAGGAGAAAGAGGAGATAGACATGAAGAAAGGAAAAAATCTTCATTGTTGCTACTGTCTTGTAATGATCCACTAGAGATAGTTAACAACCCTGCTGATTCAGCCAGCTGACGACCTGACCAAGAGAGAGCTTGAGCCCTCTGAAAAGTCTCTTCCTGCCAGAGTTTAGGGATACAATTTGGAAAAGCAAAACCCAGAAAGATACATCAAAGTTAGTGGAGAGACCTTGAAACGTTCATTCCTGGTAGGATGTAGCTGTTGTTTTAGACAAAACTTTTCTATTATTTAGTTAGTACATTTAGATAGCGGCCCAGGCCATGGAAATCTCAGATGTGTCAACAACACTGATGCGACTATTAAGGACGGAGGGTTTGGGGGTTGAGATTTAAGCACAGAATGGAGTCAGAACAGGATGCCAAGACCTTAGTGATTTCATGTTTTTATTTCTCCTTTTTAGTGTGAGTGTGTATGTGTTTCTGTAAATGTGATCTCTCTCTCTCTCTCTCTCTCTCTCTCTCTCTCTCTCTCTCTCTCTCTCTGTGTGTGTGTGTAATGTGCATGTGAGCATGTGTATGCAAGTCACTCACTCCTAAGGATGTGTGAGGAAGCAAGAGGTTGATTTTTGATGTCACCTTCTATTGCTTTGTACCTTATTCTGAGACTTAGTTGGTTACTGAACCCAGAGTTTGTGGTGTCAGCTAGGCTGGCTGACTGTGATGGTTTGTATATGCTTGATCCAGAAAGTGGCACTATTAGAAGGTACCACCCTGTTTGAGTGGGTGTGTTACTGTGAGTGTGGGCTATAAAAGGCCCTCATCCTAGCTGCCTGGAAGTAAGTATTCTGCTAGCAGCCTTCAGATGAAGATATAGAATTCTCAGCTCCTACTGTGCTATGCCTGCATGGATGCTGCCATTTTTCTACCTCAGTGATAATGGACTGAACTTCTGAACCTGTAAGCCAGCCCCAATTAAATGTTGTCCTTATAAGAGCCGCCTGTTCACAGCACGCATAGTGTCTGTTCGCAGCAGTATAACCCTAACTAAGACACTGACCACAGAGCCCCTGGGACACACCTACCTCTTACCTGGCTTTTACCTGGTTACTTGGGATCTAAACTCAGATTCTCATCCTTACATAGCAAGCACTTTTCCCACTGAGCCAGCTCCCAGCTCCATGTCCTGCTCTGTTGTGCTGAGACAGGTTTTAATGTAGCCCAGGTTGGTCTGACCCTTCTGCCTCTACTGCCTGAGCGGTGGGATTACAGGCAGGTACCATGAGTGGGCTTTTGAGCTGGTGCTAGCTAGGGTTGGGATTGTGCCAAGGCTCTAAACATGCTTTGTCCCCTCTGCAGCTCATGTGCCCTGAAAAACCTGCACATGCTCCTTGACTCTAAGTCCCCAGAGGTCCAGAGTCCACCAAAAGGCAGAGTACTAGCCCCACCTCCACCCCTTTATACCAGCACCAGGTCCTAGCCAGATTCTTCCTGCTTGTTCTAAAACAAACAAAAAGCCAAACCCCTAAGTACAAGGACAAGGAAGGGAACATTTTTATTGCCTGTTAGTGTTAAACAAGTTGTTACACTAAGTTCACAATAAATTGTCCTGCCTAAGTATTCTAATCTGATTCAGTCCTGACCTGTTCTAGAGAAGGGATCAAATCCCTCAGGATAAAGACTGTCTCTATAATGGCTCCAATCTTTTGTGAGAGGGTGTTGCTGGAGGAGATTAAACCCAACCCCTATTCACCACCTTTTTTTTTTTTTTTTTAGATTTTTCAAGACAAAGGTTTCTCTGTGTAGTCCTGGCTGGCTGTCCTGGAACTCACTCTGTAGACCAGGCTGGCCTCGAACTCAGAAATCCGCCTGCCTCTGCCTCCCAACACCACCTTTATTTTATTTTATTTTATTTTTAGCCAGAAGGTCATAGATCCCAGGCCAGCCTCTAACTAGTTGAGGACAACCTTGAACTTAAAAAAAAAGATTTATTGTATGTGTATATGGGTGTGCCTGTGTGCATTTATGTACACAAGGCCCATACAGGTGCTCTCAAGAGTCCAGACAAGGACATCACATTCATTGGAACTAGTGAGCAGCTCTCATGAGTCCTGGGAACATAACCTGTTTCCTCTGAAGGAGGATTAAACACTCTTAACTGTACAGCTATCTCTCCAGCCTCCACCTTGAAGTTCTGATCCTCTTGCCTACACCTCCCACATTGAGATTTCAGGTGTAGGCTACCAGACCCAGTTTTTATGTAACACTAGACAGACATTCATTCATACAGGACAGATCAGCTAGCAACCTACCAACTGAGACACATCTCCAGCCCCACGATGCCCCCCCACACACACACACACGCTAAAAAAACTAGGTTTTTTTTTTCCAGCTTGAGAACAATTTTATTAGTGTATAAGAGAAAAACAGGGCAGAGAAGCTGTAAATCTTGACAACTGTCAGAAAGGGGAAAGCCATACCTTTTGCAGTTGAGGGTCTACTAGCAGCCACATGGCAAAGAGGGGCAGGCTTCAGAGACAGAGGGAAGAAGCCCAGAGTGTGTCAGAGAAAGCACATTTGGAGTTCACACATTTTCTCATTTAGAAATTAGGAAAACACAAGATCCCATTCATAGTGTTCCCTGGAAGCATCTGCCAAAAATCTTAATTACATTAAATTATAGGGAGACACTCACATACTATGTTGGACATATTCAGGTCAAAAGAACAACTTGGGAAAGTCTATTACAGGATATTTGAACCTGTTTCTAGTTGTGGTGTGACTTAGCCCTTAGCACACACTTTTAATCCCCCTGGTTGGAATACAGATACTCCCTTAGGGCACACCTTTAATGCCAAACAATGAAGGTAAAGTTAGTTTGTAGGAGAAAGCAGTCATGTTTGAAAGTGAGGTCTAATTGAGTGGCAGACAAAGTAATGAATCAGAGAAAGATTTGACAGAATAGGTTATGCCCAACTCACATGAGGAGAGGAAAGAAAGGGAAATTACTTAAGGGAGAGACAGTACAGGAGGGGACGAGTACAGCACAGGATCCATTAGAGTTCTTGGAGAGATCTGCAGTAGAGTTGAGAGGGAGAGTGGAACAGCACAGAGAGGGAGAAGGAGGATGTTTTACTGGGAGAATTCTACGGAGACAGATTGAAGAGAGAACAAACTAGACACAGGTGAAGACAGAACAAGCAAGAGAATCAGAAGGAGCCAGAAGATTAGAAAAGATTGCTAGAGTTAGTTTTAGCCAAGCAGAACAATTCAGAGGCTGAGAGAAAAGCCAGGTTGAAGAATTCAGCTGTGAGAGGAGTTTTGAGCCAGAACAGCTGAGTTGATCCAGCCAGCTAGAGTTTATCAAGAACAAGGGTGAGTGTAGTCTCAGAGGCTGAAAACATTCTAGGCCTAGATTAGATGGTACAGCAGAGTCTGGAAGCTTCTGGGACTAGGCCTAGGTTAGCAGACAGAGGCTGGCAACAATTACAACAGGAGAATAAAAGATACTGTTACAAAAGTTAGTTCTCTCCATCTGTCTTGTGGGTTCTGGGGACCAAAGTCAAGTGACCAGGCTTGACAGCAAGTGGCTTTTTCTAGTGAGACATCTCACTGACTGAGCCTCACTTTAGATGCCTGTTAAAACCCATCCTAGTTAAGGTTACTATTGCTATGATGAAGCACCATGACCAAGGCAACTTGGGAGGGAAACGGTTTATTTCACCCTACACTCCCAGGTAACAGTCCATCACTGAGGGAAGTCAGGACAGGAACCTGGAGGCAGGAGCTGACACAGAGGCCTTGAAGGAGTGCTGCTTCCTGGCTTGCTCACCATGGCCTGCTCAGCCTGCTTTCTTATAGAACCCTGGACCACCAGCCTAGGGGTGACACCACCCACAATGGTGTGGGCCCTCCCCCATCAATCACTAATTTAGAAAAATGCTAGACAGCTGGATTTTATGAAGGCATTTTCTCAGTTGAGATTCCCTCATTTTAGAGAACTTTGATTTGTGTCAGGTTGATATAAAACTAGCCGGCACAGCTTGTGCCTTGTCATGTTGACACAGAGAGTCGTCTATAGCTGGACTTGAAATATTTTGTGGGTTCTTCTTTCTTCCACCCTTCTCCACCCCCAACACTAGATAGAAGGAAAAAAAAAAGGATAGAGGGGAAAGGGGGTGTTGTTATCATTAGATTACTTCCTGCTGATTAGGGGTGTCTAGTTCCTTGGGGTAAGTTTGATCTTGGATTATCAAGATATCTGATCATCTAACATCTGGATATCTTATATCTTCATCTTCTTCCTCCTCCTCCTCCCCCTCCTCTTCTTCCTCCATTCTTTACACACAACTATTTAACAAACCAAAACCAACAGCAACCAAGAAAAACCCACACCGCCTCTCAGGGCCCTAGCATTTATACACATAATTAAGCTAGAACCTTTCTTTTTATTATTCTCCAAGATTACACACTATCAACATTAGAATATGAACACTCCAAAATTTTAAAGTCCCACAGTTTTTTAAAAACTCATTTAAAATGAGATAGCTCAGTGGTTAAGAGCACTGGCTGCTCTTCCAGAGGCCCCGGGTTCAATTCCCAGGACCTACAAGGCAGCTCACAATTGTCTGTAGCTCCAGTTCCAGGGGATCTGACACCCTCACACAGACATATATGCATACAAATCACTAATGTTCATAAAATAAAAATAAAATCCTACTTTAAAAAACTGAAATCCAGAATCTTTAAAATTCAACATCTCTCAACAGTGGGCTACTATCAAATCAAAAATAAATTAAATCCTTCCTTCAAGAAAGAGGAAGAACCAGACACAGTCACAATCTGAATGAAGCATATCTGAACAAACTTCAAAAGTGTAAGTAACTCGATGTCCAACTATCTGGGATTCACTCACATTCTTTTGGCCTCCTTTAAGGGCCTAGGATCATTTCTTCAGCTCTTATGGCTACACAGATTGTACTCTATGCTCTGGTTAGCTCCACTCCACCACTGCTGCTATTCTTGGTATCCCATGATACTGGCATCTCTAAAACTGCTGGGTCCCTTGCTGCAACTGAGCTGCACTTTCACCAATAGCCTCTCCTGGGCGTTCTTCAAGGACTCCAGCTCTGCCGCACGGGGTCGAGCCTCAGCTGCTCTCCATGACCCTTTCATGCCTTCAAAACCAGCACCAGCTGGGTGACTCTTACGTTACTGAGTTCAACTGTGTCTTAGTTAGGGTTTTACTGCTGTGAGCAGATACCATGACCAAAGCAACTCTTATAAAGAACAACATTTAATTGGGGCTGGCTTACAGGTTCAGAGGTTCAGTCCACTATCATCATGGCAAGAAGCCTGGCAGTATCCAGGCAGGCACGGTGCAGGAGGAGCTGAGAGTTCTACATCTTCACCTGAAGACTGCTAGCAGAATACTGGCTTCCAGGCAGTTAAAATGAGGGTCTTAAAGCCCACACCCACAGTGACACACCTACTCCAACAAGGCCACACCTACTTCAACAGGGTCACACTTTCTAATAGTGCCACTCCCTGGACAGAGCATATACAAACAAACCATCACAAGCTGCCAGCACAAATTACAATCTTGACTACCTCAAAACATAGTTTCTGTGGCTGACCCTGAAGAAACACTTCCCAGAAAATTTCACCTCAATGATGCTGGTTTCTTAATCACAGCTGAGCCTTCATCCCCAGCTAACCAGCATCCATTGTCCCAGCAAAGCAAAGGTTTTCCTTTAGTGATTTTGGTTTCTTGTTAATCACAGCTGATTCTTCAGCTTCTGCTGACCAGACACCATACACTCTTCACACAAATAGCCCAGCAGAGTCTTGCTTCCCTCTGAAATGTCACAAGCCAGGCCTCTGATGTGTGCATTTCTCTCAAAACTCCTTTCTTCCAAGCTCCCATGGAACTGTTCACCAAGCTTTGAACACTCAATGTTCTTTCTTGCCCAAAGGCCCTCCACAAGCTTCCCCCAAACAACATGGTCAGGTCTGTCCCAGCAATACCACACAATCTTGGTGCCTACTTCTGTCCTACTAGGTCACGATGATGGAACACCATGATGAAGGCAATGCAGGGAAGAAAGTATTTATTTCACCTCACACTTCTAGGTAACAGCCCACCACGGAGGGGACTCGGGGCAGGAACCTGGAGGCAGAAGCTGATGCAAAAACCATAGAGAGGTGCTGCTTACTGGTTTGCTCCCATGGCTTGCTCAACCAGCTTCTTATAGAGCCCTGAACCACCAGCCCAGGGATGACGTCATTCGCAATAGGCTGGGCCCTCCCCAGTCAATCACTAATTAGGAAAATGCCCTATAGCCAGATCTTTTTTTTTTCCGAGACAGGGTTTCTCTGTGTAGCCCTGGGTGTCCTGGATCTCACTCTGTAGACCAAGCTGGCCTTGAACTCAGAAATCCACCTGCCTCTGCCTCCCAAGTGCTGGGATTAAAGGCATGCGCCACCACTGCCTGGCTATAGCCAGATCTTATGGAGGCATTTTCTCAGTCGAAGTTCCAACTCTAGCTTGTGTCAAGTGGACATAAAACTGGACATAAAAGTCCAAAGCTGTTTTAACTGTGTCGTAAATTAAAATCCCCACAGTTCCCCTCACATACTCAGTTACCTTGTAAGCATAGCTCATGGCACTCAGGAAAATGTGTCTGCTGGTTTATCATAAGGAGATTTCAAAAGGTAGAGAGATGCAGAGTGTAGGGTGTGTCAGGGCTAGTGTGGGACTCTATTCCCACTATACATACAACCCCCCAGTGGCCTCTGATCCACAGTCCCCAAGTGTGTCACTTTTGGTCTTTTCAGACAGGGTCTCACTGTGTGGCCCTGGCTGGCCTAGAACTCACTATGTATACCAAGCTGGCTTAGAACTCAAGGTGAGATCCTCCAGCGTCAGCCAGCCCAATGCTGGGACCACAGATATGGGTGCCACCATGCCCAGCTTGCCTAGGCATGAGCAGGGCTTGACAGCCATGAGAAAGCATGATTACACTAGAAAGGTATATGTAATCTCCCACTGGGCCGGGGGCTCACAGTCATCTGAAACTCCAGTTCCAGGGGTTCTAACGTCCTCTTCAGTCATCCATGGGAAACCAGGAATAAATGTGATGCCTGGACTTATACGTAGGGAAATACTCATACACATAGATAATAGTAAATCAATTAAAATTATTTTTTTAATAAAGAAAAGCAAACAGGCTGGGGGTGTAGCTCAGTTGGTAGAGCACTTACTGAAGTGTTACAGTCAGCACATAAAACTGAGGATGGCAGTGCAGGTCTGAAGTGAGGTAGGGGCGGGAGGGGCAGGAATTCAAGGTCATCCTCAAACTCAGTGAGTGTAAGGGTAGCCTAGATTACATGAGGCTCTGTCTCAGATAGGGAGGAGAGAAAGAGGAGTTAAAGAAAGGGAGAGCTGCAGATGTACAGCCTGGTCTTCATGCGGGTCCCTCAACAACTAGAACAGGGCTCACCCTGATTCTGTTGCCTGCCTGTGGATCCTGTTCCCCTACCGGGACTGCCTTGCTAAGCCTCAGTGGGAGAGGACATGCCTAGTCCTGCAGTGACTTGATGTTGAGGACCACACTCTGCCTCAACACTTTGGGGCTAAGTGCTCTGGTCAAGAGAGAATGTGGGGCGGTTGACCGCCCTGTCCGCTGAGAGTTCTGGAACCCCGGGACTTTAACATCCCTGTACTGGGCCACCAAATGTGCCGTGCCAACCCTTACCAGCAGGAATTAAGACACAGAACAACCGGTTCCTTCTCACAGCAGTTTACTCAGGATGCTTAGCAGTTGGTAGTCAAGATGGCGAGCCCCCCCCCTCCCCAATCCCTTCTCCGGTGTAGCTTATAAACCCCTGCCAGGCGCCCATGAACTCATGCCACGTGCAGCATACAGCTGAGGTCACTAAACAGCAAAACAAGCTATGTGGGATAAACAATATATTTATCAGAACGTGCTTCAGCTGTTATAGGCTTTTGAAAACCAAGTCTTTCATCAGGGTATATGGTTCCAGATGGCTGCAAAGTTGATCTAGCCGCTTTCTGGTAAAGTCGGCTCCCAACAACTTGAGGTGCCAGGGTGGGATGGTACCCAAGAAGGATCTCCCCCTTCTCAGAGGTGAAAAAGAGGAGCTTCATGAGTGGGGGCACTGGGAGGAGGGGGGCTACAATCAATTATTTATTTAGTAAATAAATAAATTGATGGGGAAAAAAGAGTTGTGAGCAGTCATGAGAACCAAACCTAGGTCCTGTGCAAGAGCAGCCACTGAGCAATCTCTCCAATCCCATTGAATGTATTTTGGCAAAGCCTGTGGGAAGCCACTGGAGTTTTAAGCCAAAAAAAGACTGTGTGTGCTTGCACCTGGGATGGCCTAGTCTAGCTTCAAAGCAGAGAAGAGACCTGAGTAAAGTGAGACCATCAGATAGCAGAGGTGGGAGGTGAAAGTGGGCACCCGGACTGGAGGTGATGGAAGATGTGGACATGAGGGAAAAAAATATGTAGGCCAGAGAGATCTTTACAGTGGCTATCAAAAGATGTGAGAATTATCAGGCATAGTGGCACTCGGGAGGCAGAGGCAGGTAGATCTCTGTGAGTTCCAGACCACCTGTGGCTACATAGAGAGAACCTGTCTAAAAAAAAAAATGTGAAAATTCTCAGAATGGGAGGAAGCAGAAGAGACCAGCAAAGGTTCCTAAGGTAGAGCGGATGGGAAAAGCCCTGGTGCTAGGTTCGTGTTGTCATCATTTAAGACAGTATCTCCAGCAGCCCATGCTAACCTCACAAACCTCACACTTGCTATGTTGCCCCAGAATAACCTTGAACTTCTGGTCCACCTGCCTCTACTTCCCGAGTTTTGGAATGATGGACAAGCACCTATGGGGTGCTGGGCATTGATGCCGGGGCATGCTAGGCAGGCACTCTACCAAGAAATCTCCACTCCCAGCCCCTATGTGTACAATTTTGATGAGTTCTTCAAAGGGTTGCTCAGGAATCCAAGTGAGTCTTGTGTGGAATTTACAGGACTGCTGTGTAGATAAGGTCACGTCTTAGGTCAGGGGCATGCAGGAAGTTAGGATAGCTCCACTGTAAACAGAAATTACTAACCAAAAAAAAAAAAAAAAAAAATAGCCTAGGCACAAAGAAACAAAGTTACTAGTCAGGAGGGGAGGAAGGCAGTAATCAAGTCCTATATGCTGAGTCCTCGAGCCTGATTCATTGCTATTTTAACATTCTTAGTTGAAACATCTCTGTGTAAAAGAAACAATGTTATTACGTTGGCAACTTCCGTAGCAAATGTTAATTGTTATGGAATTCTTTTTTTCTGTAATTTTTTTTATTACATGTATTTATTTCCTGTGTATGAGGGGCGTTGCTTGTGGAGGTGAGGTCAGAGGACAACTTGTGGGAGTCAGTTCTCTCTCTCCACTATGTGGGTTCCAGAGATCAAAATCCAGTAGTGAGGGGTGGCTACAAAAGCCTTCACCCACTGAGTTATCCTGCTAGCTCTTGTTAGCATTCTTGGCTCACAAGTGGTAAGAGGCTTCAACAAGATTCCAGTGTGAGAGCCCCTTCCATATCCTCTAGTATTCTGCCGTTCTTCCTGGCTGTTTCCCAGCTGCCTTTGCATCACTGTCCTGTAATCTCACAGTCTCCACCCCCCCCATCCCCACCCCATAATCCCAGATTCTGTGAGGTTAACGCATTAGCAAGGGCAAAAATCTTTAAAATGATGTTAAGGCTGATTAGATAGTCTAGCAGTTAAAAGAACATACTGCTTTTGCAGAAGACCTGGGTTTGGTTTCCAGCATCTCTAACAGGTGGTCCACATCTACCCATAACTCCATCTCCAGTGGATTTGACACACTCTGGTCTCTGAGGACACCATATGCACATGATACACATAAGCTCACATAGGTACACACACATACACATTAAAATACATTATCTTTAAAAGGGATGGTGTCACTTCTCCAGGATTCTGTCAATGAGTATAGCCTAATATTAGCTGTCATATACTTGAAAGATATATAGAAATCTTATTTACTAATCTTTCTTCTTCAAAAGGCTGAAGACTCCTTGGGAGTGAGAACTTCTAGCTCAGTGGCCTGTCTCTGGGACTATGTCAGATACACCATAATCAATTAGCTGTGTTTGTCAAATACATTCCTTTTAACTATGTGTTTATGTGAGTCTGTATGTCTCTCTGTGTGTGCACACATGCATATGTGGAAGAGAGCCTCTATCTCCTAGTGCTGCCTTTATAGGCCACTGTAAATGGCCTGATATGGGAGACAGAAATCAAACTTGGATCCTCTGAAATATCAGTATGTAGTCTTAACTGCTAAGCCATCTTTACTCACTGATTGATCCTTTAGAAAAATTATTTATTTTTATGTGTATGAATGTTTTGTCTTCACATATGTATAATGTGTACACAATGTGTGCCTTGTGCCCATGAAGGTCAGAAGAGGGTGTCAGATCCCCTGGAACTAGAGTTCAGATGGTTGTGAGCCACCACATAGATGCTGAGAACCAAACTGGGGTCCTCTGCAAGAGGAACAAGTAATTACTTGTTCCTCCCTTAATCACTGAGCCAGCTCTCCAGGATCATGTCCCCGACACAATGGCTTTTAAGGACAAGATCTCATGTGGCCCAAGCTGGCTTTGAACTCACCCTGTGGCTGAGGATGGCCTTGAACTTCCAATTCTTGTGTATCTACCTCCTGAGTGCTGGGATTACAAACATGGGCAACTACACCCAGTTTATATAGTGCTGGGGACTGAATCCAGAGCTACTTACTGTATGTTATATAGGTATCCTACCAACTGAGCTACATCCTTAGTCTTCAAATTGATCTTATAGAGAGTAACTGAATGTGAGCACATGGTTATTCTAGGATAGTATCCTGGTGTGATGTGTTAATGTGTTTTCTGTATACTGGACATTGTGCTGGTCAATGATACCATTAGGATAAATAAGAAGATGCCAGGCTGGTAGCACATATCTGAAGTCTCAGCATGCTTGAAGCTGATGCAGGAGAATCATGCATCTGAGGCTAGACACACACACACACACACACACACACACACACACGCGCGCGCGCGCGCGCGCGCGCGAATAAGAAAGAAAGGCTAGTCTTAACCTGTGCATCAAACCACGTATCTAGGAGACATATCAAACAAGGAGAACACAAATGACCATTTATTTCTAGCTGTGGTTAGTTTGATAAGGAAAAATACTGGTCCCTGCATGTGTCACAGAAGTCCTGACTTGTGGGGGAGGCAAGGTTCTCAGAGAATGACCTTCACAACAGACAGGATAAGATTCACTCACAGAGTGGGTGGTAGGGGGTGAAGGAGGGATTTTAGGAAGAAGAAAAAACTAGCATCCACAGTGGTTGCCCCAGCCCACCCAGCAAACAGGAGAATGAGACTTGACTGTAGGTTTGAAGCCAGCCTGGGCTACATGTGAGATCTTGTGGAAATAAAGTAGCAGAAAGACTAACAGACATGCATGAAGCTCTGGAGCAAGGGGCACCAGAGAGAATTCTTTGTATGTGTTTTGCATCTAAATTTTCCACAGTAAACATTTGTTATTGGGAAAATATTGTTCATTTAAACAAAACAATAGATGGTGTGGGAAGAAAGAGTATCTTGGAGAACGGTGCACATTCCAGCGATCGATGACGTAACTGGTGAGTAATTTCTGTAGGGGGGCAGGGGATGACCAGGAGGCATATTGGCCAGGCCTGAACAAAGAAACATGAGTGACTCAGGCATGGTACTGTGGAGATGAAACCAAGTGGGGGAGGGGGGGTACTGAAGACACAGAAAGCTTTCATCAAGGACTTCATGGAAGAGGTGATGCCTCCCTTCAACAGAGGGGAGGATGGGGAAACTGAGTAGAGAAAGCCCATCTGTCCACATAGGGCTAGTGGTGCTTGCTGTAATCCTAGTACCCAGGAGGCTGAGGCAAGAGGATTGCCACAAGTTCAAGTCTACCCAGGCTACAAAGTAAATTTCAGAACAGAGGCCCTTTTACAAAATATAGTTATTTTATTTTAAATCATAGTGGGGAGGGTCTCACAAGTACCCTGAATTTCTCACCATCAAGACCTGGTTTTTATGTGTGTACCTCAACATAAATCAACATAGCCATGATGGTGTCCACCCATTTATTAGTTTTTCAAGAGTGTCCCAAGTACCAGGAGCCCAGGAGGGCAGCTAAGACCAGGCCTAAGACAGGACTCCATCAGTGCAACCATGGGGAAGTTGTCACCTATTCTAGGGTGAGATCCAGCACTGTGGCTGTTTTGGGGGTAACTCTTTCTCCTGTGAGTCACCCCTCACTTGGGCCCTTAAGTAAACCCAGTAAACTCATTGGGTGAGACTCCAAGTTAGACTCTGGTGAAATGGTACTTTTTGTTTGGTGCCTGGTAAAGAGGCAGACGTTTTGTTAAGATCTCCCAGGCAGATAGAGTTTCTGAAACATACATATACACATGAAAAATAAAGAAAATAATGAAATATCCAAGAAGGCTCTGTAGAGTTGGTGTAGCTGGGGACATCAAGAGCACAGGGATCAAGCGAGAGACAGCCCTCCTTGGAACATCACGGAACAAGAAAGCCCTGTGCCGGGCCAGCCCACACGCTAGAAGTGGAAGTTGTGGTTTTAGACCTTTCCTGATCTATAATCTCCGAAAGAAGTTGCTAGCCTGGAGACATTTCTAAAGAGATGCTGTCAAAAACTTAGCTGGGGTGGGAGAAAGGCACCAGCAAGATTTAGAGATTAAGGCTTGGTGCAAGTCCCAAGATCTGTCCTGGCCTGCTCTTGGTTGATGTGACACCCACCCCACTGCTTTCCTCAGCAGGATTTCTCTCCTGAGGGAACTGAGCTGTTTGTTTGGGGGTTGAGATGTAACTTGGAGAATGGGCAGCATTGGATCCCCTTCCTCACTCTGAGTCCAACCTACAAGAGCTGCTCCCAGCTGCTTCTCTTTAGTTTCCCTTCTCTCTGACCAGGTCTGGGTCCAACGGCCCCCCTCAACTGACCCTGGTAAGATCCCGTTGCCGCCCACTTCCTACCCTGTGCCCCTCGTTTATCAACCAGAACCCTGAGATGGGAGAGGAGGGGGACTCCGTCCTGACCTTCTCTCCAATTTAGAACTCAGCTCTGTTCTAAGAAATCATATAAAGTCTTCATTTAAAAATAGATGATAGGCCAGGCGGTGGTGGCGCACGCCTTTAATACCAGCACTTAGGAGGCAGAGGCAGGCAGATTTCAGTTTGAGGCCAGCCTGGTCTACAGAGTGAGTTCCAGGACAGCCAGGGCTACACAGAGAAACCCTGTCTCGAAAAAACAAAAAACAAAAAACAAAAAACAAAAAACAAACAAAAAAAAAAACAAACAAACAAAAAACCCAGAAATCTCAGCTCTTTCTACATCATGCCTGCTGGACACTGCCATGCTCCCACCTGATGATAATGAACTGAACCTCTGATCCTGTAAGCCAGCCCCAATTAAATGTTGTCTTTATAAGAGTCGCCTTGGTCATGGTGTCTGCTCACAGCAGTAAAACCGTAACTAAGATATATATACATATATATACATTATTTGTTTCCCACCTCCCCTAAAGTGTTCATTTTAGGTCACCTTGATGCTTTGGCTGGAGAGGTGGCTTATTGATTAAGAGCATTGGAATCTCCTTTAGAAGACCAGTGTTGGTTCCCAGTGACCCATATCTCACAGCCACTGTAACTGCAGTTATAAGAGATCTGACTCCTCCTCCTAACCTCTGCTGCCACCAGGCACGCACTTGGCACAAGACAGACACGGAGTCAAGATACCCACGCACATAAAATAATAAAATATTTTACACAAGTAAAATATCCTCTAAAATGTGGGACTGGTCAACAGGGGTTCCGGGGACTACCCTCTACACTGTGGTGGTCCTGTGCTGATGTGGGAAGGAAGGAAGAGTCCATATTGAAGGTAGTGTTTTGGTAGTAAGGTCAGCATGTACCTACAGACCCAGGGGTCCTGACACGGCTGAACACTGAGACCTGAACCACTTCCCCTTCTGAGCCTCAGTTACTTTAACTGAAATCCTCCCGAGAGCAGGTTTAGATCAAATGACGCAGTATACGTGAAAAGAAGATGCTGGGCCAAAGAGGATCCTTCCTCCTACAACCATCTAAGTAATCTTCGGTCTATGCTTTCCTGGTGGTAGCTTCTGTTACCCCTGCGAATAATACATGGAAACTTACAGAGATACACGATTCCTAAGCTCTGCTGTTTCAAGCTGCATGATGAAATCTAGTGCTGTCCTACTCAGCCCCTCCCAGGATGTGAATCATCCCTCTGTCCAGTGTATCCATCCTGTATACACTGCTCACCCTGCATCATCATGGTCCCATGATCCACGATGCCCTCCGGCAGAGGAGCCTCCTGACGAATGTTCAAAAGGCCAGTGGTAGCCCAGTACTGTCTCAATGCCTACGTCAAACACCTCAATTTATCACGTCACCACAGAAAATGGGATGCATGCTACACAGTAAGCAATTTCAAGACACTACATCACACACTTTTTAGTACAGTATCAGTATGATTATACTATTTATTATACTATTACTCTGTGACTATGCCTAATTTATGAATTCAATTTTATCACAGATATGTACATATAACAGAAAAAAAATGTAGTTTATGGTGAATTGGGAACCAATTTTAATTTTTTTTTTTTTTTTTTTTTGGGTTTTTCGAGACAGGGTTTCTCTGTATAGCCCGGGCTGTCCTGGAACTCACTCTGTAGACCAGGCTGGCCTCGAACTCAGAAATCTGCCTGCCTCTGCCTCCCAAGTACTGGGATTAAAGGTGTGTGCCACCACCACCCGGCCAATTTTAATTTTTTTAAAAAGACTTATTTATTTTATGTATATATGATTACACTGTCACTGTCTTCAGACTCATGAGAAGAGGGCATTAGATCCAATTACAGATGGTTGTGAGCCACCATGTGGTTGCTGGGAATTGAACTCAGGACCTTTAGAAGAGCAGCCAGTACACTTAACCACTGAGCCATCTCTCTAGCACCTGGGAACCAATTTTAGACATACTCGGGAAGTCATAGAATGTATCCCAAGGTAAGGGGAGGCTACTGCGCTTTCCAGAGATGGTCCCCTGTAACATCCTCTCCTTGGCATGTGACTGATACTGCACGGTAGGAGCCCATTCTGATTAATGGGGTGTGAGGAAAGAGATCCAGTTATATAAAGGTGATGTTATCAGGCCAGAACGATGGTTTGGTGGGTGAAGGTGCTTGTCACCAAGCCTGAAGGCTTGAGTTGGATACGTTCCTTTCTGACCTCCATATATACATTGACACTCACATGTAACAGTAAATCAATGTAATAAAAAGAAGAAGGAGAAGGAGAAGAAGAAGAAGAAAGAAGGAAGGAAAGAAAGAAAGAAAGTCAGCCTGATTATTAGAGTAAAAACCCCCTGCCTTACTGCTGATTCTGGACCCCGTCCCCCCAACCCACAGTGGAAGGACAGAACCAGTCTTGAAAAAGAAAAATCTTGCTGCCAGACACACACCTTCAATGGTAGCACTCAGGAACCAGAGCTTTAAACTCTGAGAGTTCAAAGCCAGTCTGGTGTTTGTTTGTTTGCAAAAAAAACAGTCTGTTCTATATAGCAAGTTCCAGGACAGCCAGGGCATACAGAGAAGGACCTCGTCTCTCAAACAAACAAGTTGTTCAAGTTCTTGGTTATTTAGCAAATTCAACACCAGTCAGGGATATATGAGACCCTGTCTCGAAAAGACTCAGTGTCACTGGAAGAGGCGGGGTGTCACTGGAAGAGGTGGGGTGTCAGTCACTGGAAGAGGCGGGGTGTCACTGGAAGAGGCAGGGTGTCACTGGAAGAGGCGGGGTGTCACTGGAAGAGGCGGGGTGTCACTGGAAGAGGCGGGGTGTCACTGGACTCCTTTATTTGCTCCACTTCCCTGATGTATGCAACAAATAAATCAATAAATCTCCTTTCTCTGCTTTTCACTTAAAAGAAAAAACATGGAGCTAGTGAGACGGCTCAGCACGTGTTCTTGCAGAAGACAGAGCTGTTCCCAGCACCTACATTGGGCAGCTTATGGCCATCTGTAATTCCAGCCCCAGGGGATTCATCCCCTCACCCCCAGCCTCGTTGAACATCTGCACTCACACATTCACATACCCAAACACAGACATGCTCACATAAGCGTTATTAAATAAAAAAATAAAATAAATACTTTAAAAGTGGTATCATAAAATAAGTATTACAGGGTTCTGAAGTGTAGCTCAGGGGTAAAGTGTTTGCATAGTATCCATGAAGCCTGGGTTTGATCCTTAGTACTGAGCGGGAAAGATTACGCTTTGTCTCTTAGCAACCAGCCAGCAGTGTGCAAGAGAAACACAAAGCAAAACAAACTAGACCCATTTCTGTTGTGACACTGTTCTTCTAAGGCCAGCAATACCTGAGCTGGCAAAAACACCTCAAAGCTTTCTCCACACCCCTTGCCCTTCAACGTATTCCCTCAGTTTCCAGTCCTAGTTGCATTCAGTTACTACTCTGGGAGACCAGAGAACCCCATAGCAATAGTCAGCACCCTGTCTGTACCCAACACTGGGGTGGAGGAGGCTGGGGGTGATTCCAGTTGCTCAGTGCAGAGACAAGCCTGTCCCCACTATTCTATTCTAGTGCCTTGCCTGCAGGATCCATGAGCATGGCAAAGCCTGCCTGAAGCTGCTGAAACAGGCTGGTTTGCTGGGGAGCATAAAGTAACTTTAGGTCAGTTGAGCAATCTGTGAATGTTAGCTGAAGACTCCCTAACAACTGGGGTTGTAATTCAAGCTACTGGGGAGGTGTAGGCAGGGAGACAAGTTCAAAGCCTGCCTGGGCTACAGAGTGAGTTCAAGACAAGCCTGGGCAGCTTAGTGAGACCTTGTCTCAAGACTTTAAAAATTGCGCTGGAGAGATGGCTCAGCAGTTAAGACTGCTTGCTGCTCTTGCAGAAGATATGGGTTCAGTTCCCAGAACCCACAAGTTAGACTCAGTTCCAGGGTATCTGATGCCCTTTTCTGGCCTCTCCAGGCACTGTATGTGGGTAGCACACAAACATCTGCAGGTAAACATTCATACACCTAAAATAGAAATAAATATTAAAAAAAAAAATTTTAAGAGACTGACTATAGCTCAGCACAAAAGCATGTATGAGACCCAGGGTTCAGTCCCAGTACCAAAAAGGAACAGAAAATAAAGTGCCCTAAGGTTCATGTTTGTCAGAATGTCAGGCGGCGGGATATGAGCGGGAATGTGAGCTCACTGCGGCTTCTCAACCAGTCAGCCATGACTTCTCTCAAAGGCCAACAACAACGCTGAACAAAAACACTTCGACCTTTTGTCCCACTCGTTGCCCTTCAACCTTTTCCCTTTGACTTCCGGTCCTCACAAAGGGCCACTCTTCTGCTCTTCCCTTACCAACCTCTTCTCCCACCCACCTTCCTGCCTAGCACGCCAATTGTCGCCCCTCTGTCCTTTGGTGACCTTCTAAGAGCTCCAAGCTCGTTTATAATGTCACCTATGTGCCACTGTCCTCAAGTTCGATGTCTGAGTATCTAATCCCTTTCTTCAGGTGTGGCTGTCTTGGGTCTCCAGGTTCTCGCTGGTTCCAGGTTGCCAGTTGTTTATTTCAGCCTCAGCTCCAACACGCTCAACATGGATGCTCTGCACAGCCGCCATTTGGGTCAAGATCCTGTTCCCAGCTGGTGCACTCAGCTGCCTCTTCTCAGCAGCCTCTCTGGGACACGCTCCCAACAGACCTTAGGCAATGTCTCTTGTGTTGTGCACATGGCCCTTGCACTAAGGTGAACCTAACCCCGAACTCTGATGCAGTTTGCCGCCTGAGCAGGCACCAGCTTGGTGTGTCCTCCAGCAAATCCCTTGAACACAAGTCCTTGCCTGTAGTTTCACTTCCTAGTTAACCCAGTGTCAAGCCTATAGTTGCACTTCCTAGTTAACCCAATGTCAAACACCTACCAAGCCATGTTCCTTTTCCTTTCTCCTCAAGCCTAGCTCTCGAGGCCCATAACCTGAAGCTCATCATGAGACCAGCCATCTATCCCAGTGCGTTTCCTAACAACTGCTTCCCGCATCTCATCTCTTTGCTTTTGTGTCTCCCGCTTCTCGTCAACGCATGGAGACAACTGTCCTTCTCTGGTTACTTCTTGGGTCTCTTCCCCGCCCCACATCTTCAGGTTCAGCACACACATGCGTCAGATTAAAATTCTAAAATGCCTCTGATTGGTCTCCCTACAGAAAAGTTCACTGCCCGGAGCAACCAAATGGCAAGAGATAAAAGATTCTTTTGTCTGCTTTCCAAGATCCTCAGACAGAGCCGGACCTCCACATTGTTTACTTAACCTCAGTATTTGTCAGTATTTCTGTCTCTATTCCAGTCAGCCCCTTCATAGTACAAACCCCCCTCCTTCCTGGCACCCCAGCTAGCCTTTCCCTCTCCTACAGGTTTTCAAGTACTGCTCCTTTGTGGGTGGAGTGGCCAGCTGCCCAGGCCATCCCAGGATCCACCCTCCTCTTCCCACTTCCCCCAGGACACATGGCCAACTACAATTCAATCTTCTCTAGGCCTGAAGTCAGATAGGGCTCAGGACTTCATTTCAGCCCCTTTGAAATATTTACTGCCATGACTTTCTTCTGTCAGTGATCCTAAGAGGAGTATGTCTCACCTACTGACAGGAAGGTGGAGCTCAAGCTGCCATCTTGTGTGGTTCTTCCTGTTCTCATGGATTGTCCACCAGTTAAATCCAAGAGGACAGTGGGAGCAGAGATGGGGTGGGGCATAGGAGGTGATGTGAGTATGTACTGTGAATAACCACACCAGAAACAGCTATCAGGAGGCAGATCACCTTTACTTTGGGGTGACTCATGGCTTATAAAGTTTTGGGGGACCTAGGGTAGGAACATCCAGAATGGCAAAGTTCATTGGATGGGGGTGCAGAGTACCAGGAAGGCCTTGTTAGCATGGGGAAGCATTTCAGGAATCTCAGGTGCTAGCTGAACAGGTTTTATCAGGAGAAAGAAAAGTGAGCCTGTAATGTAACTGAGGCTACATGAGCTTCCTCAGGTAAAGGCGAGTGTGGGAGCTTAGAATTCCCCAGACAAGATCAGAGAGGGAAAATCCTGCCAATGAAGGGGATCTCCAATATTGTGCAGAGGTTATCCGGTCATGGTGGACTTTGACCTAAATTATCAGTTTTCCCACAATCTTGATCCATGAAGATTCTGCCAGGCGATAAGGATAGTGAGGCCACAGCTGGAACAGCTGCCCGAGTCCTCGCTGATCTGCCTTTATCTGGACTTTGTTTCTGTCACGGAAAAATTAGTTTATGGCTAGAGTTTATAGCTGTCCCACTCACAGCCAACCCTCTACTATCTGAATACAGTCCTCCACTGTCCCAGACTGCTCCACTGCTCCTGTCTGTGGGTCAGGGTCTAGCAAGAGAGAGAGAGAGTGGGGGAAGAAGGGGAAAGAGACAAGAATGGAGACAAAACAGAGTGTGTAGTCAAGTCTCGTTTACTGTATCCCTCTATTGCAAGGAAATCCTGGGTATTTATAAGCACAAGCAGGGGAACACAGCTGAAGACACTTTACCACGTGCACCATGCAGCTGGGGTCACTAAACAGCAAACCAAGATATGTGGGATAAACAAGATATTTATCAGAGTGTGCTCAGCTGTTGTAGGCTGTTGAAAAACAAGTCTCTTGTCAGGGTATATGGCTCGAGATGGCTGCAAAGTTGATAGCCGCTTTCTGCTAAAAGTCGGCTCCCAACACTCCACTGTTCAGCTTACATCTTTAAAGGAAAGAAAAAAGCAAAATGTCTGCCTGGGATGAGGGTGGAGGGGCCCTGACTGGTTTCACTTCTGATTCCTACACTGTAAACACTTCCATCTATGTCAGCTCAAAGTTGCAAGATGATTCCGAGGGTCACTTGCCACCAAACCTGATAACCTGAGTTCAATTCCTGGAACACGGTAGAAGGAAAAAGTCAACTCTTCACGGTTATCTGAATGCATATCATGGCACACATGGGAGCACACACTCAAATAAACATAGTAAAAAAATAAGGCGAGATGGCCCCATGGTTAAAAGCTTATATTGCTTTTTCAGAGGACCAGGGTTTGCTTCCTAGAGTCATGTGGCTGCCTGTGACCCTGGTCTCAGGGGACTCACACCTTCCTCTGGCCTCCTTGGGTACCAAGCATGTATATGGATGTACTTGCGTACAGATACTTATGAATATACATAAAAAATAAATACATCTTTTAAAATAATAAAGGGCTGGAGATACGATTCAGAGGTTAAGAGCACTGGCTGCTCTTCCAGAGGTCCTGAGTTCAATTCCCAGCAACCACATTGTGGCTCACAGCCATCTGTAATGGGATCTGATGCTTTCTTCTGGTGTGTCTGAAGACAGCTACAGTGTACTCACATACATTAAATAAATAAATAATATTTTTTAAAAAATAAATAAATAATAAATAATTCAGGAGGTGGTGGAGCATGATTTTAATCCGGCACTCGGGAGATAGTGGTGTTGGATCTCTGAGTTCAAGGCCAGCCTGGTCTACTGAGAGTTTCAAGACAGCCAAGGCTTCATAGAGACATTCTGTCTCAGATAAACAACAGAACCTGGTAGATTGATTGGCTATCCCTAATAAGGATAATCAGAACAACAAAGAACTACAAGTTACTGGGGGAAAGAGGAATGCTGTGGGCGTTTTCACCATCCGACCATCCTACACACATTCTCTCCTTCACTGGTAACAACTGCTGGGCTCTTGTGAGAAGTCACCTGTGTGCAATACCTGTAATTCCAGTGGAAGATTGAGGAGGAGAATCATGGAATTCAAGGTCACAGTGAGTTCCAGGCCAGCCTGAGCTACAAGAGACCCTGGCCTAACCTGGGCTAACCTGAGTTTCCTGAGGCTTTAAATGGTCAATATAAACTGAATGCTATGCTGAACACTGGGTGGGTTGTGAGAAGACCACTGCAAGTTAGAAGCCAGGGTGGGGTACACAGTGAGTTCCAGTGCAGCCTGGGCGACAGAATGAGACTCTGTCTCCAAATCACCAAAGTTGGGACCTGGAGATATAGCTCTGCAGCTGTGAATGTTCTTGAAAAGGACCTGAACTAGATTCCTAACTCCCATGTCAGGTGCCTCTCACTCCAGCTCCAGCGGAATCTGACAACTTCTTCTGGCCTCCAAGGGCATCCACACATGTAGCATACCCAACACTAACACACATAGGTGTAAATAAAAGTAAAAATATTTTTCAAATTAATCGAACCTTTTAATATTTTTGCTACTGTGTTATTTTCTGTGTTTGAATGTTTTGCCTGAATGTATATCTGTGTACCATGTGTGTGCCTGGTGCCCTGAGAGACCAGAAGAGGTTGTCAGATTGTCTGGAACCAGAGTTTCAGACAGTTGTAAGTCACCATGGTTGCTGGGAATTGAACCTGGGTCCTCCCGAAGAGCAACCAGTGCTTTTAACCACTGAACCATCTTTCCAGTTCCCTAAACAGAATAATAAAAAAAAATTAATCTAGCCAGCTATGCTAATACCTTTACCTTGCAGCACTTGAGAGGCAGAGGCAGGTAGAGCTCTGCATTCCAGGCTAGCCTGGTCTACCAGTTAGAGCTACAAGTAAGACCTTGTCTCAAAACTAACAAAAACAGAGAATAGAACAGGGCTACTGGGCAACCCTTGGAATCTCTGTGCTGAGGAAGTGAAGACACATCGAGGCCTGGGGGTGACATGGCCAGCCAATCTCTTCTAATTAGTAAGGTTTCAGTAAGAGCTCCTTAAGCCTCAGAAGTCAACCTCTGACCTGCATGGGCTCGCACAGGAGGAAGAAGAGAGGTAAAAGAATTAGAAAAACGTGAGGAAGCTGAGGTCACATGCTAGAACATCAGAATATTTCCACATCCCTATTGTCAAGGAAGTGGTTGTGTTCCAGGCAAGTCTGCTGGATGGGGGGCTGGGCTTCCTGTGTTCCTCACAGCAGGAATCAAGGGCAGAGCTGGAATTATATAACAGTGTGGGGCTAGGTGCTGGCACAGACCAGTGGAAACTCATCCCAGATCGGGTTATGAAATAAAAGCAGCTCATGCACTGTGACAGCTGAGTGACCAAATCACTGTTTCTTGAATCCTGTGGACACATGGAGGTCTGGTTTTGTTTTTAATTGGCCGTTCGGGTGGTGGAGGGAAAACAGGCCGCTGAGTACTGACAACCAGCACTTTAACTTCTAGAAAGTAAAGTGGGTTTTTCAATTATCTCTTTTAAAACTACAAGGGAAAGATGAGTGGGTTTCATTTCTGTTAAGGGAGCCAGGAGTTAAATCCAGGCTGTGGTCACAGCTTGATATTCTTGATTCTGTGCTTGATCCAAGACCTCCCTATCCTTCTATCACCCTGCCCCATGGTAAGGTCACTCCAAATGAATTCTGGAACATTTTGCTTTTTCTGCCTTAGCATTCTGATCCCGCTCAGCCAGCTCTGTCATCATCCATCTTTTGGTTTGATTTGGTTTGAGGGGAGAGTGAGGCCAAGTCTCACTCTGTAGAGCAAACTGACCTCATATTTATGGTAATTCCCCTGCCTCCGCTTCCAAGCTCTGGTATTCATAGGCATGAGCCAGCATGCCTAGCTCTGTTGCATTACCAAAGGAGGAGAGAAGTATTTGTTAAGGTCTAATATATGAAATAATGTTAGTTATTATGTGTGAGCTGGATGCACACCAAGATATATAAGTATTTTTACGTAGATATATTTATCTCTTATTTTCTCTTAACTAGGTTATGAACTTTTTTTTTTTTTTTTTTTTTTTTTTTTTTTAGATAGACTCTCATTATGTGTGTAGCCCAAGCTGGCTTGGAGCTCCATTCACAGACCAGACTGGCCTCGAACTCACAAAGATCTGCTTGTTTCTACCTCTCCAGTGCTGACTTTAAAGCCACATGTACTTAATGCAGAGGCATTATGAGTCCAAGACCCATATTTTATGTCTCAACCTTCAACGGCTCTTAGTTGGGAGACATGTGAGAGTCAGCCTGATGAGTGTGGGGTTCACACCGCATTCATCCAGCCTGTGGCCTGCAGCTGTGTGTGTGTCCAGCCTCACAGGAGTGTCTTGCAGGGCTACTGGGAGCACACAGGGCTATTTCCTCGTTTTCCTTGTGACCAGTGAGAGCGGAACTCAGCGGCTTCAGTTCCCTTTCGTATTCTGGGGTTCCTTTTTGTAGAAGTCATGGATGTAACCAGAAATGTGTTTCTTCAGAGTTTTCCTAGGAACTGGTTTCTAGACTTCTGAATGGGCAGTGTGTGACACCATTGAGAGGGGATGGAACGTGACTCTTACAAGTGTCCCCAAGGTTGAGGGATGAGACATGGTGGCTGCATACCATACCTTCTCAGCACACAGAATTAAAGCCATTGGTTGCCACGATGTCTTCTCAGTATCTCCCTGCCTCCTGTCCTCTTCCACCTGATATCAGTACCACATCTTTCTGTGAAGGTGGGAATGTTGTCTCTGCCCTGTCCTTCTGGTCACCAGCAGCCACATAACCTTATTGACCATTACTGGCTCTAACATTTTTTGTCTTTAGACAAATCGGTTCATTTTTTAAGGCTAGGGTCTTCTGTGGCCCAGGGTGGCCTTGAACTCCTTGATTCTGCTGCCTTCACCTTTCCTGTGCTACTCTCTCATACCTGACTGCAAATGGTTCTCTGAGATGACCTCAAGGCCTTCAAGGGTCTTGTGTGCATACCTCTTCTGGAGAAAAGCAGTTGGACGAAAGTCTTCAGGACCTGACTTACCCTCTAAACCAGGACCCAAGCTAGGGGAGCTGGCCTCTCTCTTCCCTAACACTGGGTTAGAACATCCAGCCAGGTAACTGTAGCCCAGGGACTCATATACACAACCCTTTGAGGTTAAGCCTTCAAAGAGCATGAACCAGCAAACCAGAGAGTGAGAGCAATGAGCAGCAAGCTGAGACTAATGAGAGCCTCAGACAGGCAGGAAAGTGTGAGTGTTGTTAGCTTTTGCTCCAGAAGCTAAAATTCCTGGAAGCCAAATAGAGCTTGCCTCAGCTCAGCTACGTGGAGTTTCCAGGGTCTTCTCCTAACCTGCCAGCTGAGGACACCCTTACCTTCTCAGAGGCTCACTGGGAAATTAAATGGCTGCAACCATAAAATTGGACTGGTTCTAGCCTCTCCCACCACACTCTGCCACAACCAATGTGCCAGAATGAAGGAGACCTGGGTTCAATCTGATACTTGGTATGTGAAGATGTGTTCTTGAGAAAGCCTATGTCAAAGATATAAACAATAACTGTGGGTGTGAGATTTGAGTTCAGCCCTTAGCACCCTGTACGCAAGGCACCGTGTAAGCAGAAGAGTCTGGGTTTCTGTAACTTCACATACACTCCAGGACTGTTACAGAGCCTGGGCCTGACGCTGAAGCTGCTGTGGCCTCCCAGGTTATACAGGCTTGAAGAAGCTTTTGGTGACTTGCCAGCCCACTTCTGTCCCCTGAGGTAACCCGGTTTGGGAACCTGTTCTTTGACAAAGAAAATGCTTTGAGTGTAGATTTAAAGCCTGACTTTACTTAGGGACATTTCAACCCCACCTCCTTAAAACAGTCATGGAAAGCTGGGTGTGACAATTGCAGCCTTGCCTGTCATCAGGCTAGGGCAGCAGGGTCTGAGACTAACCTAAGGCACATAGGGTAAGACCTGTCTCAAAAACCAAACCACTTTGGAAATGAGGTTGGGAATCCTCCCGGAATTAAAAATACACCCAGTAGCTGGGTTTGTGTCTCAGTTGTGCAGTGCTTTCCTAGTGAGCGAGAGGTTCTGGAGTCCACACCAGTACCAAAACAAACAAGCAAAAGAATTAAATTAAGGGCTACAGAGAGCACCAGAGAGTAAGAGCACTTGCTGCTCTGGCAGAGGAGCCAGGGATGGGTTCCCAGAATCCCCAGGTCTGTTCACAACCACTTGTCACTTCAGTTCCAGAGAATCCAATACCCTCCTCTAACCTCTGTGCTTCAGGCACATAATATACATATAGGCACGCACATATATACACATAAGATAGCAATAAACGATAACAAAAGAGGGGCTGGAGAGGTGGCTCATCGGTTAAGAGCACTGCCTGCTGTTGCAGAGGTCCTGAGTTCAATCCCCAGGAACCTACATGATAACTCACAACCATCTGTAACTCGAGTTCCAAGGGACCCAACACCCTATTCTAGACTCCACGGGTACCAGGCATATATGTGCAATTACATGTCTATAGGCAAAACATTCATACACAGAAAAAGAATCTTTAAAAAATAATAATAAATTAGGGCTAGAAAGATGACTCAACAATTAAGAGCTCCTGTCGCTCTCCCAGAGGACCAGGTACCCACAAACTCCAGAGGATCTAGTGCATTCTTCTGACCTTCATGGGTACCAGGCACGCATATGGTACATACACTGGCAAAACACTCAAACACATAAAATAAAATAAATACATCTTTTTAAAAAGAGTTTTTAAAGCAAAAATAACACAGAAGAGGAAAAGGAAAATATCTAGTTATTCAACTTGCAGCAGTCAGGTCTCCCCTTTTACTGTGTGGGTTTTGGCGGGCTTGGCACTAAGATCCTTTACCCTCTGAGCCATCTCAATGGTTTCTTAAAAATTATTATCACAATGTATTTATTTAGTGTGCATGTGTATAGATGTGTGTGTGTGTGTGTGTGTGTGTGTGTGAGAGAGAGAGAGAGAGAGAGAGAGAGAGAGAGAGAGAGAGAGAGAGAACTCACAACTTTACAGGGATCAGCTCTCTCCTTACATCATGTAAGTAATGTAAGTGAGTCCTAGAGGTTCTTGGGGACAAGCACCTTTGAGTACTGAGACATTTTTTTTCTGTCTTTGGGTTTTGTTGTTGTTGTTGTTGTTATTGAGACAATGTTTTGTTATGTTGTCCTGACTGGCAAAGTCTTTAAATGTAGATGAGGCTGGCCTAGAACTCAGAATGAAGCTCCAGCCTTAGTATACCTAGTGATGGGAACACACTTACACACTTAGCTTTTGTTTTGATTTTGAGACAGGGTCTTGTGTTAGCTTAGCAGGCTTCAGACTCACTATATATGTAGGTGGCCTTGGTCTCCTTATCCTCCTTTGTCTCAGAATGTATTTAATCTCAATTTGGGGCTTCTATCCCACCTTAGATTATTCAGTTACCAGATAATAGACACAAATGACCTTTAGATTTATAATAAGTCTTAATCAGCACTAGGGCTTGACAGATATCTATCCTCCATGCTATTAGAATCTATTTTCCTATTGATAACCTGGAGTTATTTCTTACTATGTCCCATCTGAGCTGCTCCTAACTCCAACAGACCAGCCTCATGGCCACGACTTTAAGATTCTTAGCCCATGGCATTGTCTCCTGTCTCCACCATCTTCTCTCTCCCTCATGGTCTCCTCAGACCCCAAAGAGGGTGTGGAGACCTCTTGGTGCTGCCTTCTAGGAATTTGGCAAGAATTTGACTTTGAGCTAGGACAAGAAAGTAGGCTCAAGATGAATACAGCTGAGAAATGTGTTCTTTGTATCTTGATGGGTCTTGTTAAGACCCTGAATATAGTGATCATGGGACCTTGCTTATGCCTTGTTTGTTCCTTGACTACTTTGTTTATGCCTTAGGACCATATTCTTTGTGTGTACCTAGAATGATATAAAAGCAGACCCCACTTCAGCTTCAACACTGGCTGGACTTATGTTATAGTGTTGTCTGATTGCCTTTTCTGTCTTTAATCCTCACTCCCCACCTCAAGACCCTGTTAACTGACTGAGATAGCTTGGTCAGCCCTGGAACCCTCAAGCCCTGCCCACCTCAACTCTGCTCAGTTACAGCTGTAGGCATCTTTATTCACCCATCAGGGATAACTAGGGGGCGCGGTCACTGCTTCACTTGGGTCTACTTAGAGATCCTCTTGTCCCTGGAGGCAACCAGGCCTTGGGGGCCAGCATTTAACATTACAATATAAGCGAAAGACAGAACCTCAGCACTCTTTATCCTCTTCCACGTCCAGAGGGCTGAGATTATAGGCTTGCCCCACAGTATCTGTTTTACTCTGTGGGTGATCAGACCTCAGGCCTCAAGCATGCTCTCCAGCCACTGAGCTGCCACATCTGCATCCTCACATCACCTCATCAGTTCAGGAACTGAACCCAGGCCATGCCGATGAACTGAACGTGCCAAGTGCCACACTTTCGAACCAGGGACACCTGGCTTTTGGAAGGTTCTTTGAGCTCCATCACCGCCCTCATTTCCTGAAAGTCGGTAGTTCTGAATACCAAAAACATTAGATAGGTTGGTCTCAGCTGAGATTCAGCAGGCTCCAAAAAGGTGGCTCAGCTGCCCAGGAATGTGGGAGTCCCAGTTTTCTGAACTGGAGAATGTAGCTATACAACCACTCCTGTATAATGGGGGGCGGTAGCACTTAATCTAGCATAGACATTCAGCAGACAGGAGCAACTCCGAATGGGAGCCGTTGCGGGAAGGAGCTCAGTGGTGACCAGAGAAGAGACACATGTCATCCCACATTCCCTTCGGTGCTGGGTGGGATTTCTATCTCCTGGATTGTCTGACGTGGGGGGAAAGTCTTCAGTGGGCCAGAACTACTCAGGAGCCAGGATGACGGCAGTTTAAGGCCCAGACACTCTAGGGAATCTATGAGACAGTGGAGACAAAACCTGAAGGGAAAGCAAAGCTCTAGTCTGCCCGGTCCAGCTTCCTCTTTCATGAGGTCATGTCAAAGCCATACTGGGGCGGCAGGGTGCCAGGGATTGAGTGAGGTTGTTTTTTCCCTAACTTGGTTCTGAGTCACATGGCATCTACTCTTCCCAGAATACCACAGCAGGGCTCACCCTTGGCAGCAGATCAAGCCAGTCCTAACACGCGATCCCCAATGGCATCTGGCCAGCCCTCGACTGAGCGAGCACTCTAGCCCAGAAGCCTCTGTGGGAGGGGACATTCCCTTCCAACTTTTAAAGAAAAGGCCCTGTGGTGCTGCTCTCAAGGGGGAGGGAGGCACATCAGACTTTTGGGGACCTATAAAAAACCACTGCTGAATCATGGGGCTTCAGAAGTGGAAGTCCCTGTAATCTAAGGCTTTCAACTGTATATATGGGTCATTGGTAAATACAGGGTACGACAAAAGGCATGACAAAGAAACACCTTTACCCATTATAGCTTCCCCCGTGATCATATTTTGATCTTGTGTACAAAGGGTGAGGTGGGCGGCTGTTCAGTTGGCAGAGTGCTTGTCTAACATATAGGAAACCCTGGATTCAATCATACCCTTCAGTTACTAACACTGGAGTGATGAAGGGAGCTGTAGTCTCTTATGATCAAGTCTACACTGACATTAAAAAACAAACAAACAACCTGTGTCTCTAGCCTTTCCAGTCACCCTCTATTAACCAAGTTGTCCATCCAGTTCGAGGGCTGCAGTGTGGCTCACTGAGTAAAGTGCTGGCCTAGTGCAAATGCAAGGCCAGGCATGGGAGGGGGGAGGGGAAAGGGGAGGGAAGGGGGAGGGGGGATCAAGAAAGGGGATTTAAAATTTCAGTTAAGTGGAGTGACAAACACCTTGGCAGCACTTGGGAGCTGGGATTAAAGGCGTGTGCCACCACTGCCTGGCTGCTTTTGTCTCTTGACTAAGATCAAGAAGAACTGGAAGCTAACCTGAGCTACAAAGCAAGACCTTGGGGGGGGGGGCATTGTAACTCAGTTGTTAGAGTGTTTGCCTAGCGCACAGAGACCCTGTACTCAAGGCCACCATGAGCTACATGAGTCGGTCTCTCTCTCTCTCTCCTCTCTCTCTCTCCCTCTGTGTGTGTGTGTAGGCATTCACGCCACAGTGAGTGAATGGGAATCAGAGGACAATTTGTCGGAGTTGGCTCTTTCCTCCTTCTACCATGTGGTTCCTGGGCATAGAACTAAGGTCATTTTAGGCTTTTTAGGCTTGATGGCTTTGTCACATGAGCCATTTCATCAGCCAGAGACATTATCTTTAAATAAATAAATAAATAAAATTCTAGACCTTAGAAAATTGGAAATATTGGCCAACAAGATGAACAAGTCAGCCTTCATAGAATTAAATCTGGCAAGAAGGAAAGCGAGGCCAAAGAGAAGCCCAGTTACCAGCTTCCTGAGAGCTGGTATAGGAAGCCTGTGTTGGTGCAGCTGGGCAAAGCTGGGTTGAGCCGGACTGAGCTGCATTTACAGGGCAGGTAGACCTGTTGCTTCTGCTACCTGCTCTGGAGCTCCAGGCACATTTGCCCTGCTTTTTCGTCATAGGAAAATTGCCAGGATTTGGTCGAAGCTAAACAATCAACTTCAGGGATCATTAATCAACTGCCTAAGACACACCACGGTGTGTTCTACTCCTATCAGTGGAGGCCTCTGGCTAGAATTGTTCCAGCTACACTGTGTGCCAGCCAAGAGCAAGGGTAGGTTTTTAAAATCACTTACACTGGCCAAAGAGGAAGTAGGAACACAGAAATCTCTCCTTTCTCCGAGATAAACAAAAAGATAAACAAAGAACTGCAAAAGCTGCCTGAGAGAGCCGGGAAAGGAAATGGAACAGAAACTGCAGATTGCAGCTCCTATAATCAAGTTAGGAGGCTGCTTTCCCGCTGGGGCCATCTTTACTCCAGTGAAACTCCTATCCCCAGATAATGGCTCACCATAATGGCTCACCATAATGGCTCCTACCTAAGTAGCATAGACTGCAGGCCAGGAACTATCTTAAGTATTTATCTGTTTATTTATTAATTCTGGCTCTATTTTGGAGGAGGACACGTTCATTATCCTCCTTCCTCCGTTCTTGTTATTGTATTTTATTTTATGTTTTCCTTTGTGCATCAGGGTCTCTTTATGTAGACCCGGCTATCCAGGGACTTGCTAGGTCAACCAGGCTGGTTCCAACTCACAGAGGTCACCTGCTTCTGTGTCCCTGGTGCTGGTATTAAAGGCATGTGTCCCTGGGCCACACCAAGCTCAATTTCTTTTTTTCTAAGATTCATTTTATTTTTAAGTATGTGTCTGTATTGTGAGGATGGGGGAGTGTTTGTGCACATGAGTGCAGGTGCCCTTGAAGACCAGAAGCAGCTACCGGAAGCTGGAGCAATAAATTATTGTGAGGTACTGGATGTGGGTGACAGAGTCCTCTAGAAGAGCAGCCAGTGTGCTTAGCCACTGATCCAGCCCCTTGGTTATTTTTAAATTAGTGTACACTCACTGTATAAAATGAAGGGCTTGGCCTTATCATGGTGCTATATATAGTAAGCTTTGCTCAGACTCACCCTCCTCCCCGTTGTCTTCCCACCGACTCTCAGTCTCTCAATGAGCCTCGGTTTCTCCTTTCATGGCTTTTCATGTTTTATGACCTAGATTGCAGATCTGAGAGGAAGCATGGCATGAGTCCTACCAAATGACGACACTCCTCTATTTAATCTCTGCATAACTGAGAGGCCAGTCTGCCCACTTGTCAACTGAGGGAACAGGTTAGCATTGCATGCTTAATAAATAATAAAACTCGACTTTAAGCCATATCTCCTCGACGCCACTAGCTTATAACACGTTCCCTTTATCTCCCTTGGTTTCCAACTCAGACGTGTCTCAGTCAGCAACATTTTTAGGTGCCCTACAAACGAGGAGACTTTCATTCTCAGCCCCCAAACCTGTGGCTGCATCCCTCCGTCCTGCCTCCCTTTCTCAGAATCACACACTTTCAAAGGTCTACTGTTCCCCTGTTCTGTGTGCGAGAGCGCGGGGAGAGGGATGCGCCTGAGGGGAGAGGGGTGCGCCTGAGGGGAGAGGGGTGCGCCTGAGGGGAGAGGGGTGCGGGCGCCAGGGGAGAGGGGTGCAGGCAGGTAGAGAAGCCTGAGCCACAGCCCGAGTTTTTCCAACTTCTGCTTTGAGGAAGTAAAGGCAAGATTCTAAAGGGAGAAAGCTAAACGAACACTGAGGTGAAGTTCAGCTCCTTAGGAGACATAGTTTTACAACCATGTATTTTGGGGCTGAAGCAATGGCTCCATAGATACTCTTCATTAGATCCACAGCTTCTGTGCTTTCCAATCCCAGGAGTCCTACGGACCTCTGAGGTACGCAGACAAACATACGTGAAAAGCATCCATATACACAAAACAAGTTTTTTGTTTTGTTTTGTTTGAAGCTAAAACTTTGTTTTTAAAAAACCAACTAGGCCCCAGGCCACCCACTGGGATACCATAGGGGTGTTTACTTTATAAAGGGGTAAATAGCCCAGGAGGCCTGCACGCTCTTGAAGCCCATCTGCTGAGGGTTTCCTTAGACCCAGACTCGGGGTGTGGTTCAGAGATGAAGCCCAGAGTAAAGTGTTCAAGAGGTTCTAGGTTCAGTCTCCAGCACCAAAAAAATTATTAAAAGGCTAAACAAATAGATGAAATTATTTTCCAACTACTACAGGGTAAACAAACAAGAGGCCGAGAAAGAGGTGAGGGTGGGAGTCAGGTCAACGGAAGGAAAAGAAGGAAGGAGCTGCTCTGGAAGAGGAAGGGAAGGAGAACTGGGACTGGGTGTGGGGCTGTGGGGGGGGGGGAGGGAGGGTTTCGAGCAGCCAAGGGCCTGATTCTCCAGAATGAGAACTGGGGCACCAGCACAGCTGATGGGTTCAGCCCCTGGTACTTCCCGGCTTTAACTCATCGCCCAGCCCCCACTCCCACACCCCGTCCTTGGTTTAGCGATTCCATCTCTCCCTAGCTTCCTGGGTGGCAGAGCCTGGAGTCCCCAGAGACACTGGGAAATGGGGTGAGATTGCGTGAGAGAGAACAGGAACAAGCTGGATCCTCTGGATCATCGCTGGGTCCCGTTCTAGTATGGCCACAAGAAAGGTCCTTGTTCGGGAAGGACAGTGAGGTTAACTGGGCCCAGCTGGAGGTCAGGATTCCAGATGTAGGAGTTAGTGCTGAAACCTGAACCTGAGGTCTCTTATTTTTCCTCCCTGACACAAGCCCTGGGGAAATTTTCCATCACAAACAAGTTATGCATTCCTAACCGTGGGGGCCTCCTGCGCTCCCCCCACCCCCCAGTTTCCTTTCATCCTCAGAACCCCCTCCCATCTGTGCATGAGGGTCTGTGTGCACACTCTGGAGTGGCTGTGCTCTCGTTGGTCCCTGCATAGTGCGTGAGTTCCTTGGAAGGAGAGCATGAGCAGGTATGTGGTAGTCTCAGCTCAGGTACAGATGTGAGGACAACGCTGGCAAGAGCACAAGGCGGATATGAGGAAACAGATTTTTGTTTATGCCTGCAGGAAGAGGTGTATGAAGTGTGGAAATTGTCTCCTGTGTTTAGATGGGGCTCATAAGCCCAGTAAACAATCGTGTACACAGCAGTGAAGCATCTAGCCCAAGTGTGAGGCTTATTTGTTTTCCTAAGCATCCTTGATTGAAAAAAAAAAAAAAAATGCCCTTCTGTGTTTCCTATTTGGTGTCTAAGAGCTCTTCCAGGGCTGACAAGATGGTGCAATAGGAAAAGATGCTTGCTGCCAAGCCTGATGACCCGAGTTCAATCCCAGAGTCCACATGGTAGGAGAGAACTAATTCTCAAAAGTTGTCCTTTGAGCCACACACCACCAAATAAATGTAATAAATAATTTTTTAAAGTTTTAGGTTGAACTGAGGGTGGTGATGGCCCACACCTTTAGACCAGGCACTCAGGAGGCAGAGGCAGGTGGATCTCTGTGAGTTCAAAGCCAGCCTGGTCTACATAGTGAGTTTCAGGACTGAAATCGGCCTGCTTCTGCCTCCCAAGTGCTGGGATTAAAGGTGTGCGCCACCACCGCCCGGCAATACACACTCACATTTTTAAGGATTATTGAGTAAGAACTGCCCAAAAGGCCCTGTGCTGGGTTCTATGAAGGACAAAGGGTGTGTACCGAAGCTTCTGTCTGAATGATGGGGAGGAATCCTGTATACTCACCAGGCTCACAATGAGATAAAGTTCTGAGCCAGGCACACCCCAGAGCCCTGGAGCCCCTCCGTATCGTTTCTCCAATGACACCCAGTGTATTACCTGTATCAGGTGACCTCGTGCTAGAAATGTCTCCTGGGGTCTCATTTCAGTCAGGTTGCTGTTAGTCTCTGCCTGAGGTTCCTTCAGTAGCTTGTGGACCCTCATATCCTCCACTTCAAGGGCATAGTCCTCATCCCAGTCAGTTCCCAGTTTAGACTGCTCTTATTCCTGGCCTGTGCTCTTTGATCTGGGGTCAAACCTGGGTTTTCAAGCCTGTCTGGTGAGTGCTCCTCTCTGCCCAGCTTCTCTCCCACCATTCCCACCATTCGCCCTTTCCATGACTCTGACACAGGAAACTTACTCTGAGGTGACTTTCCTTGAGATTCCCCCAAATGAACCCTGTACTTTTCCAGCTTGACTGAGCCTCTGCAGATTTTTTTTTTTTTACAGTCACCCTTCTCGTCTGAATGTGTCATATCCCACCTAATGGGTCATCTCAAATATCACCCCTGATGAAGCCTCCCTGACTATGAGTCAGATGTAAACACTAACTATTCAGGGTCCCCGTTGATAGTTTTCTTAGGACCATCAGAAGAGTCTGGTCATGGTCCCCTCCTAAGTTGAGGGGATAAAATCTTCCAGATCAAAGCGACAGCTTTATCCGGCTTGCTTTCCTCCAGTGGAACTAAGCCAGGAGCTCTTGACAGTGCACATATATTTTTATATAATTCGATTATTTATTTAGGTTGTGTGTATGTGCGGGCATATGTAGACCACACATGGAAGTCAGAGGGTGACTTTCTAAGAATTAGTTCTGTTCTTTGACCATGTAGATCCCAGAGATCAAACTCAGGTCATCAGGCTGAGTTTTGTTTTAAGATATATTTCATTTTTACTTTATGTATATGAGCCTTTCATCTGCGGGTATGTATGTGTACCTCATGCATTCGGATGCTTACAGAAATCCAAAAAGGGCATCAGATCTCCTGGGACTGGATGCGAGATGCTAGTTCCAGTTCTGGGAACTGATTCCAAGTCCTCTGCAAAAGCAGCAAGTGCTTTCAATAACTGCTCTCTCTCTCTCTCTCTCTCTCTCTCTCTCTCTCTCTCTCTCTCTCTCTCTCTCTGCAGCCCCTTCTTTGTTAAGGTTTTGGTTTTAGTTTGTTTGTTTGAAACTGGATCTTGCTGTGTTTCTGAGACTGGTCCCAAATTCCTCTGGTTCAAGCAAGGTGGCAGGGAAGAGGGCTGAAGTTTCATATTGTGCTGGGTGGTTTCCACAACACTTTCACTTGGATTGTTACAGGTGCTCAAAACTGTCGCTTTTTGTTTTCAGGAAGAGCAGCCTCCAAAGTAGCACAGAGATCCTGTGGGTTCGGAAAGGTGCTATATACGGCAGGCACAAAGTCTCATAATTTTAGACAGTTCTTCACTTTACATCTTATTATGTGTCCCACCTAGTACGGGGCAAAAGTACAGGCTGCGGACTTCCTGTCTCCAATATATCCCTTGAATAGCTTCTCCGGGGTGTCCCTGGGTAATCTTTGCACCTCTGTGTGTGTGTGTGTGTGTGTGTGTGTGTGTGCTCTGTTGAAATGTCTGTGATGTGTGTATGGTTTTCATGTGAACGGAGGCAGGCAGAGCCGGGTCTGTGGGTACTAGTGTGTTCTTAATCTTCTTGGAAGTTTGTGCAATGACTTCCCTCCCGTTTCCTACGCATACCTCCACGTATGTGAATGTGTTTTCTATGGACCCTTGATCTTGCCGAGACTCTCTCAGGAGGGTAGCTGAACCATCTGCTACGTGTCTGGGAGCCCCTCTCTAGCTACCTCATGTCCGGACATGTGCCTACTCCTAATGTTTGCACCCACCCGCATTCACTACTCCCAGGCAAAAGACGTGCACTGGGGCACCTAGAGAATAGGCAGTAGAATAGGCTCCGCCTACATTTTGCTTCCTCCTTGGAATTTCCAGCCCAGTGCAGCCAACTGCTCCCCAGCTGCGAAGGGCGGAGTCCCCGGGCCCCGCCCCTTCTTGGCTCTATAAGTAGCGCTGCCTTTCAGGGGATCTGTACTCCTCTACACCCTCTGCACGACGCGTAAACTATGTGCCACTCGCGCAACCATCTCCACACCATGACTGGCCTGAGGGCCCCTTCTCCAACTCCCTCCACCGGCCCGGAACTCCGGCGGGGCTCCGGTCCCGAGATTTTCACCTTCGACCCTCTCCCGGAGAGGGCGGTAGTGTCCGCCGCGCGTCTGAACACTTCTCGCGCCCACCGAAAGCGCAGCCGAAGGGTGCTCTACCCTCGAGTGGTGAGTATCGCCCGAGTGGGCAGCAGGAGGTCGCGTCGCCCTGATACCTGTAGGGAACAACTAGACGCGGGGACCTTGATCTGACGTTTCCCTCTTTTAATCTGCTCAGGTCCGGCGCCAGCTACCAACCGAGGAACCCAACATTGCCAAGAGGGTCCTCTTTCTCCTGCTCGCCATTATCTTCTGTCAGATTTTGATGGCTGAAGAGGGTGTGTCGCAGCCCCTGGCTCCCGAGGATGCTACCAGCACCGTATCACCTGAGCCCATCTCTGCGCCCATTCCTGCGCCCATTCCTGCGCCCCCGGTCCTCGAGCCTTTGAACCTGACCTCGGAGTCCTCGGACTATGCTCTGGATCTCAAAGCTTTTCTCCAGCAACACCCGGCGGCCTTCTAAAGGCGATGGGTCACAGTCCGAAAAACAAAGAGGCACCAGGGTATCTGGTGCGCGAGAACGTATCCCAAACTGGGACTTCTATAAGGCAACGCTAAACTCAGAACACTACAGCCAAGATGCGGATGATCGGGGCGAGCCCGAGGCACTGTGGGTCCTGGCTAGGCCCACTGGGGACGGACAGAGACCTCGGTGTCTAATTGATATTTATGTATTTATGTATATCCTCCTAGGTGAAGGAGTGGTGTATGTAATATTTATTCTAACTTATGCAGGGGTGCGAGATATGCCCCCTTGCTATAACAGATATTTATTACGATTTATAGGGTCGGTGAGACAGAGTTGTGGGAGGGAGGACCCGGGTGGTAGGAGTCCCAGCTTGGGGATTAGTCTTGGTGGGGGGCATAGGTTTAGGGGTAACACTCTGTCTTCCAGCACTTCAACTCTGTAGTCTGTTGTAAGGCTTCCGCAGACCCTTGGGAATCCGGTCTGTGGCCTTTGATGTCTTCCTGATTGCTTCTTGGGACAGCTGCAGGAGTCTTGGGTCCATGGATTGTCAGAGGGCGGCTGTCTGGGGTCGCCTAGTATGTTCTGTGAACACGAATAAACTTGATTGCCTGTCATTATTACCAGCAGTTCTCAAAGTGTATCATTTCAAGTGGGGGGGAAAAGTGGCGGGAGGATGTGACTAGGTCCCCAGTCCGCACCCTTTCTTGGGTCCTGAACTCTTTCTTGGAGTTACAGACCTATATCCGGTCACCGGATGCTGTCATACATTGCTGGGTCTGCGGTTTTCCCGGTTAGAGAGTGGTGTGGCAACCTGCTTACTCATGGCAGGCGGCGGGTATTCAGGAACCGGAGTGGAAGGGCGTGGCCTCAGTGGAGGGCGGGGCTTCCAGGCCACTGCTTAGAGCAAGGCGGGGTGTTGGGGGGAATGTCTGGCATCCCCCTGGGCTGCCGAGAACTGGAGTGCTGCGGACCCGAGCGGGGCCTGCCGGGAAAGGGGCGGACCGAGGGGTTGGGAGGGGGCGGGGTCGCGTTTGTTGCTGCAACAGGGTGCGGCCGGGTGGGGGGCGCCAGTGCAGCTTCCACTAAACCGGGTGTCTGAGCAGTCCCCACCCCGTTCTGGGGCTCTGCGGGTCTCCGCGCTTCCCCAGACCCCAGTGGGGTTGCTTATCGGCGTTCCGGAAGGTGAGAGGGGTTGGGAGGCGGAGCCTTGGGCGACTGAAGAGCCTGGAGGCTGCGGAATTGCTGCAGACCCCTGGGCGCGGGAGAGCTTTGTGTGGTGGAGGGGCTAGGGGGCGCGGTGAGAGGAAGACAGCGAGAACCAGCTGGCACGGAGAAAGAAGTCCCTGGGGGCAATCTTAGGTTTGTCACAGGGGCGCTCAAGGGACTGGGCGGTGGCAGAGGCAGTCGGTGCTCTGGATAGGAGGGGGAGGAAGTGCCACAGGGCCCCTTCCCCTCTGCAAAGGCTTTCTTCTATTCCCTGCAGCTGCAGCTTCAACCATGTTTTTCACTTGTGGTCCAAATGAGGCCATGGTGGTCTCCGGTAAGTCTCCTCCCAGCCAGTGACACTCACCACCCACCTCCTTCTTTAAATCTGACCTCTGCCCCCTGCCATCCGCACCAGCTTCCCAGCCCCTACGTTCTGCCCACGATGGCCACAAACCACCTGTGATTCCCAGCTTCCAAGGCATAGAATGCACCCTCCTCAGCATCCAGAATCTTCTTATGGGTTTTCACCTTTTACCCCATGGTCTTTGGCTCAACCATGGTCACATTATGCATGTGACCTTACAGGGTTCTGCAGGAGCCCCCCAGTCATGGTGGCCGGAGGCCGAGTGTTTGTCCTACCCTGCATTCAGCAAATCCAGAGGTAGGTAGCAACCGAACCCCGGGAGGGGAGCCCATTTTCCTCTCTACTCTTTCTCTTACTGTCTGCTCCTTTCCCCCCTAGGATCTCTCTCAACACACTGACCCTCAATGTCAAGAGTGAGAAGGTTTATACCCGCCATGGGGTCCCCATCTCAGTCACGGGCATTGCCCAGGTGAGGCTCTCAGAGCCTTCCTCCCCAAAGCCCACCCCCACCTTCCTCCTGGCCGTTTCCTCTGACCGTGGACTTCTCAACTCTGTCTTTCCGCTGGTCTCACCTTCAGCCGCTGCCCCCAAGACACCTAGCTCTTCCTCCTCCTCTCCTTGCTTCCACTGTCATCCCCCTTTATCTCTTCTATGGCTGCAGGTGAAAATCCAGGGCCAGAACAAGGAGATGCTGGCAGCTGCCTGCCAGATGTTCCTGGGGAAGACGGAGGCGGAGATTGCCCACATTGCCCTGGAGACACTGGAGGGCCACCAGAGGGCAATCATGGCCCATATGACTGTGGAGGTGGGACTGGGGGACAGGAGACCTGGGTTGGGGTGTCAGGATGAGAGGTACCAGAGGACCATGACAAACCAGCTTACTTGTGACAGATGATGAATCTGACTCCCCTCTTCCCACTGTTCTTTCTTTGTAGGAGATCTATAAGGATAGACAGAAATTCTCAGAGCAAGTTTTCAAAGTGGCCTCCTCTGACCTAGTCAACATGGGTATCAGCGTGGTTAGCTACACTCTGAAGGACATTCATGATGACCAGGTAAAAATAGTCAGATGAGGCAGACTTAGTGGCTGGAACCTATAATCCCAACACTGGGGTGGGGCCGGGGTGGGGGCCTAAAGCAGTAGGTCATCTGGGCTATGTATGAGTTCCATTCCAGCCTGGGCTACATAATGAATTCCAGGCTAGCCCTTTCTACAGGGTGAGATCCTGTCTCAAAACAAACAGCCTGGTGTGGTGGTGCAGGCCTTTAATCCCAGCACTCAGGAGGCAGAGACAGATGGATCTCTGTGAATTGGAGGCCGGTCTGGTCTACAAGATTAGTTCCAAGACAGACCTGTATAATAGACCTTATCTCAAAAAAACAGAAGGTGGTTAGTGGTAGATCAATGATCCAGCCTGGGGTGCTGCTGCCCCGGCTCCACCCTTATATCACAAAACAAACAGAAGCCAAGACAGTTGGTCCTTCCTCCTTCCTGATCCTGTCTCAAACCCTCCTGAGACTTTTTTTGCTCTCCCACAGGATTACTTACACTCCTTGGGGAAAGCTCGCACAGCACAAGTCCAAAAAGATGCTCGGATTGGGGAAGCAGAGGCCAAGAGAGATGCCGGGATACGGGTGAGGGAGATGGGGCTGCTCAGTCACCACTGGCTTGCTAGACTCCCAGGGGACAAGGGCACAGGGGGCTTGGAGGGTCCAGCTGAGTGTGGGTGGCCAAGCTGGGTCAGCAGGGGGTGGCGCTATAGAGTCTGGCAGAGAGCAGACCCTTACCCTTTGGCCTTCCTCGCTAACCTGACCTAGGAGGCTAAGGCCAAGCAGGAGAAGGTATCTGCACAGTGCCTCAGTGAAATAGAAATGGCCAAGGCACAGAGGGACTATGAGCTGAAGAAAGCCACGTACGACATCGAGGTCAACACCCGGCGAGCACAGGCTGACCTGGCCTATCAGCTGCAGGTAAGCACAGGTGTCTATGCCGCTTGCAAATGACCCTTCCCATTTCTCGTTTGTATTAGGAGAGACTTTGATCTTTGCTCTGATTCTGGTACCCCGTTTTTTTTTGTTGTTGTTGTTTTTTTTAAGATTTATATATTTATTTTATGCATGTGAGTACACGGCAGCTGTCTTCAGACACACCAGAAGAGGGCATCCCATTACAGATAATTGTGAGCCACCATGTGGTTGCTAGGAACTGAACTCGGGACTTCTGGAAGAGCAGTCAGTGCTCTTAACCACTGAGCCATCTCTCCAGCCCCCAGGATAGCCCATTTTTGACCCTTTTTCTTGGTATGATAAAAGCCATTAAAGCAGGGACTCAAAATTTAAACACCTGTACATGTATGTGTATCTGCACATACATGTAGACTGGAACATTCAGCTGAAACCCCAAGACAGACAGACAGACAGACAGAAACTCAAGCAGGGACTAGAAAGATAGCTCTTTGATAAAGTACCTAGTGGCACATATAATCCCCACACTGGGGAGGCTGAGACAGGTGAGTCTTGGGGGATCACTGATCAACCAGGTTAGCATAATCATTGAACCTCAGCCTAAGGAGAGACTCAGAATATAAGGCAAGTGATGTCTGATGTCTGAGGAAGAGTGACATTGTAAGCTGTCCTCTGGCCTCCACAAACACACATGTGTATATCTACACATACATGTAGACTCGAGTATTCAGCTGAAAACCCAAGACAGATAGACAGATAGAAAGATAGAAAGGCAGGGAGGCAGGCCATAAATAAATGTGATTGATCAAGAAGTAGACTGTGGCTCTCTGTTCAGAAGAGAAGCCTCTTCTCATGTACACAGGATACCCCAAAACTTTGGTGATCAAAAGAGAAGGTGAGGAAGGAAACAGCCTTGAAGGATGGAAAGGGAGCCACGGGTGGCCCTTTACCTTACAAGAAGGTATAGCTGGCCCCTGTCATTCATGCGTTGCACATTTGAGGATCTGCCTGCTCGCCAGGATTTATGGGTAAACCGCAGGTCAGTGCCTGCAGCATTTGCTGTGTATGCTGGATGCAGAATGTTGAAGAATTCTAGTTGGCTGATGCAGCCTCCAGATAAGCTCAAACACAAACGTGCTGCCTTGTGTCTGCACTCAGGCTGCTGGCTGTTTCGCCGGGTATCATTAACGGCATTTCTGGGTTTTGTTAGTGATTTTGCTGTTTAAAATGACTCTTGGGACTGAGAGTACTGCGCGCGCGCACACACACACTTACACTAAAAGGATTCAGATAGTACTGAAGTGCTTTGTGGAGTCCCTTAGCACTAGAGGCTAGGAAGTACCTTATGGAGAAAGTGTGTGTTGTTAGGTTAACTCTGTTCAGACATGAATTACAGTTGGCTTCTGTTCCACACTAATGCATCAGCTTTCTTTTTTGTTGTTGTTGTTCATCAATCAGTTGTTTTTGTATTCTTTTTTGTTTGTTTGTTTTTTGGGTTTTGTTTTTGTTGTTTTTTGAGACAGGGTTTCTCTGTGTAGCCCTGGCTGTCCTGGAACTCACTCTGTAGACCAGGCTGGCCTCAAACTCAGAAATCCACCTACCTCTGCCTCCCAAGTGCTGGGATTAAAGGTGTTCACTACCACTGCCTGGTGGTTTTGTATTCTTTTGTTCTTCGAGACAGGGTTTCTCTGTGTAGCCCTGTCTGGTCTGGAACTTACTCTGTAGACCATACTGGCCTCAAACACAGAGATCCACCTGCCTCTGCCCTGGAGTGCTGGGATTAAAGTTGTACACGATCATGCCCTGCTTGCTTGTTTGAGACAGGGTCCTCACAAAGTAGCCTAGGCTAGACTCAAACATGCAGCAGTCTTCCCATTTCAGCCTTTTTTACTGCTGGGATTACAAGTGTGTACCACCATGCCTAGCTTAAAAGGTATCTTTAAACAAAATTATATCAAGTAGGTGATAAAAAAAAGTATAGACTAGGCTGTTCAGAAATCCTGCCTCTGCCTCAAAGTGCAGGGGTTAAAGATGCTCACTGTGGTGGCACACACCTTTAATCCCAACACTTGAGAGGCACAGGCAGGTGAATCTCTATGAGCTGGAGGCCAGCCTGGTCTACAGAGCTACACAAAGAAACCCTGTCTGGAAAAACAAACAAAAAAAGATTTCTTTTTATGTTATGTGTTTATGTGATGAGTGTTTTGCCTACATGTTTATATCTGCACCATGTGCATGTGTTCAGGCCCAGTGCCTGTGGAGGTCAGGAGAGAACATCTGATCCCCTGGAATTGGAGTTACAAATCAAATGGTTGTAAGATGCCAGGCAGGTGCTGGGTGATGAACACAGATCCTTTGTAAGAGCATCCAGTGCTCGTAACTGCTGAGCTTTTTCTCCATCCACCATTACGTTTAATTTAATTAGATTTATGTATGTTCAGGTCAGAGACAACCTGCTGCAAAAGCCAGCTCTTTCCTATCATGTGGTTCCCCCAGGCTCAAACTCAGGTAGTCAGGCTTGGAGATGGATGCCTTTATGCCCTGAGGCATTTTAGCTAGTTCAAAATCACATCAAATTTGAAGCCAGCTTGGATTCTGTACTTTTAAGGTTCTACAGAGTGACAACACCCTACCTTTTTTTTGTTTGTTTGTTTTGTTTTGTTTTTGTTTTGTTTTTTCGAGACAGGGTTTCTCTGTGTAGCCTTGGCTGTCCTGGAACTCACTCTGTAGACCAGGCTGGCCTCGAACTCAGGACAACACCCTACTTTAAAAAAAAAAAAAAGCTGGAGAGATGGCTCAGAGATTAAGAGCACTGCTGCTCTTCCAGAGGTCCCAGGTTCAATACCCAGCAACCACATGGTGGCTCACATACCATAACCATACTCCCATGAGATTCAGTGCCCTCTTCTAGTATGCAGATGTACAGACAACGCACCCATATACATAAAATGCATAAATAGATAAATATTTAGAGATGGGTGGTGGCACATGCCTTTAATCTCAGCACTAAGAAGGCAGTTGGCCTCTGAGTTTGAAACCATCCTGGTCTACAGTTGAGTTCCAGGATAGCCAGGGCTACATAGTGAAACCCTGTCTGGAAAAGCCAGATGAAGAGGAAGAAGAGGAGGAGGAGGAGGAGGAGGAGGAGGAGGAGGAGGAGGAGGAGGAGGAGGAGGAGGAGGAGGAGAGAGAGAGAGAGAGAGAGAGAGAGAGAGAGAGAGAGAGAGAGAGAGAGAGAGAGAGAGAGAAGTTTGAATACACATGACCTCTGGAAGCTGGTTATGGCAGTTGCTTCTAGAAAGGGAACAAAGAGGTTTGAGGCAAGAGGTGGAAGGAAGCCACTTTCTATGAGTCTACTTTTCCTTTTGAGTTTATTTTGTTCCTTATTTTGTGTGCAAAAGATTAAAAAAAAAAATCTGCTGGCAGGGTGTAAAAGGCAGTACTGGGTATTGATTGAGCTGTCCTGGCTGGCATTGATGGTGGCTTACTCTTAAGAATGGCGGCAGAGAGAAATGGAGACATGAACAGGACTTCAGAGGTAGATTATGATCACGAAGGCTCTGTGCCTTCAGGACCCTCATACTATAGAGAGTTGCTCGAGAGGAAGACCTGAAAGGGACGCTTTGTCCCATCCCAGGGAGGGCAGGTACCAGCCTCATCCATTCTGATGCTAAGTCCTTAGCCTAGCTGCTCTGAGAAGTCACAAGGCCACAAGGTGGTTCCCAGGCCTTGGATTGATTCTGTACTTGAAATGGATCCCACTACCCAGAAAACTGAGCTGACCAGAAAAACAACTTCCTGGGTCTCTTCCATGTTGTACCCCACCGATAGCGCTGGCTTTTCTCTCTGACTCGGGCCACCTGCTCCCCAGCTATGACTCAAGTGCCCCTTGCTCCCTAGGTGGCTAAAACGAAGCAGCAGATTGAGGAGCAGCGGGTGCAGGTGCAGGTGGTTGAGCGCGCCCAGCAGGTGGCAGTGCAGGAGCAGGAGATCGCCAGGCGCGAGAAGGAGCTGGAGGCCCGTGTGCGCAAGCCTGCGGAGGCTGAGCGTTACAGGCTGGAGCGCCTGGCGGAAGCAGAGAAGTAACGCCCCCTTCCTGACCCAGCTCCTGGCCCCTTCATGCTCATAGTCAGAAAAGGCGCCCTGGTAACGAACCGCTTCTCTTCTGTCCCCAGGGCCCAGTTGATCATGCAGGCTGAAGCCGAGGCTGAGTCTGTGCGGGTGAGTTGGGGCATGGCTTCTGATTGACACAGGGAAGGTCTTTTCAGGGTTTCTTATTCTCTGTTGCTTGTTTTTGGATTTTTGAGGCAAGACTATTATTGTGTCACCTTGGCTGACCTGGAACTCACTGTATAAACAAGATGGCTTCAAACTCAGGGAGATCCACCTACCTCTGCCTCCCACGTACTGGGATTCAAGGCACTCACAACTGAACCCTGTTGTTGCTGTCCTCCTCCTCCTCTTCCTCCTCCTCCTCCTCCTCCTCTTCTTCCTCCTTCTCCCCTTTCTCCTGTTCCTCCTCCTCCTCCTCCTCTTTCTCCTCTTCCTCCAATGGTGGGGGGGGGGAAGGTGGTGAATCTTGCCAGTGTGGAGGTCAGATCTCCTGGAGATTTTAAGTAAGATTGTTGGCCTTACTGGCAAAAAGCGCCTTTACCATGAGTCTTGTTGGCCTCAGAATTTTGGTATCCTTAATGAGTTGTCTGCCCTGTACCCTCTACAGATGCGAGGGGAAGCTGAGGCCTTTGCCATAGGGGCCCGTGCTCGTGCCGAGGCTGAGCAAATGGCCAAGAAGGCAGAAGCCTTCCAGATGTATCAGGAGGCCGCTCAGCTGGACATGCTTCTGGAGAAACTGCCCCAGGTCTGGAGATGGGTGGAACTCTGAGAGGAGGGGTATAAGGTGAAGTTAAGTGACTAAGGGAGTCATTAGGGATACCAGATATAAGGCAGGACCGAAGAAGTTGTGGGGTGAATCTGATGGATGGTGTGGTCATAGCTATCTCTGCCTACCAGGTGGCAGAAGAAATCAGTGGTCCCCTGACCTCAGCCAATAAGATTACGCTGGTGTCTAGTGGAAGCGGAACCATGGGGGCATCCAAAGTTACTGGAGAAGTACTGGACATCTTAAGCCGCCTGCCAGAGAGTGTGGAGAGACTCACAGGCGTCAGCATCTCCCAGGTGAGGGGATGCAAAGTGTGTGTGTTACTGAGTACCTAAGCTGTGTGACACAGTAGGCTGAGTGCTTAATGGGCATCCGGGAGCCCATGAAGTTAAGTTCAATTCCCAGAACCCATGTCAGGTCCTTGCTTGGCTAGTTCCCGGCCAGTGAGAGACCCTGAGAACATAGAATGCTTGGGGAACAACAGCCAAAAATTATCCTTTGCCCTTCACACACAAGTGCACGTGCACACACAAAAGGACTATCTCCAACATGCTAAATGATGTATTCCCCATGGCTGGGAAGCAGAGCATCAGTCAGGCCAGCCTTCTGTAGCCTGTGTGCCTGGGCACCAGAGGAGAGCAAAGAATTGTCTCACTTCCTGGCATGTCATCATTTCCCTGGCGTTTACCCATCTGTGAGTTATAGCAAATGTCGGAATGATGTAAATCACAGCCCCCTGACAGTAAGTGACCTGTGATGGATTGCATCGTTTTAAAATTATATTAAAGAGCTGGCCATAGCTGGGCGGTGGTGGCACATGCCTTTAATCCCAGCACTTGGGATGCAGAGGCAGGAGGATTTCTGAGTTCGAGGCCAGCCTGGTCTACAGAGTGAGTTCCAGGACAGCCAGGGCTACACAGAGAAACCCTGTCTCAAAAAAACAAAACAAAAACAAACAGACAAAAAAAGCTGGCCATGGTGGCACCCCAGCACTCGGGAGGCAGAGGCAGGAGGGTCTTTTGAGTTTGAGACCAGTGTGGTCAAAGAACAAGTTCTAGCACAGGACTACACAGAGAAACCCTGTCTCAGAAAAATTTAAAAAGCCAAAAAACCCCAAATTGGCTTAACTACCCTCCTTGCTAGGGTGTTGGGAAATTGTTTGCAGAGTACTTAAGGCAGTGTTGGGCAAACCACAATAACGTGCAGCTGGGTGTTTGTTTAAAGCTTAATCTCAGCACTCAGGAGGCAGATCACTGATCTGAGTTTGAGGCCATCTGAGGCAATATAGGGAGACCCCGTCTTTTGGGGTTTTGAGACTGGCTTTCTCTTTGTGTAGCCCTGGCTGCTCTGAAACCCACAGGCTGGCTTTGAACTCAGAGATCTGCCTACCTCTGCCTCCCAAGTATTTCATCACCATCCCTCAGGACACCCTTCTTAAAAAATGAAACCATGTGTATATAAAAGCAGACTTCATCAAGCTGGGTTTGTTGGGGTATCCATGAAGCCTGAGCTAGGCTTTGAGCTAAGGAGTATGCAAGCTTAGTTCTAGTCCCTCCAACCTCTTCCGTGATGGGTCCCTATGGCTACATGGATATTTGGAATTTGCTATGTAGATCAGACTGGCCTTGGACTCAGAGATCCACCTCCCCTCAGCCTTTTCAGTGTCCTCCAGAACCCATCCTTCCAAATGGATGCTACAGAGAGCAGATGCTGGGTCACCCCCACCCCCACCCCCACCCACTGTCTCATCTTTTCTTTTCCCTAGGTGAATCACAACAAGCCTTTAAGAACAGCGTGAGCCCTCAGTCTTCAGTGTACCTGGATGTGTGGCCCAGGCTGTCTCATTGCATGGCCTTCCTGAGCATGGCCCCTGACGGTGCACGTCTCTCCTTGCCAAATAGTCTGTGCCTTGCCTTGGAGGGTTTGCCCTTCTCAGCCCATTGCCAGTGCCCTGCACCAAGACTTTGGTTATCTTCCTTCAGCCTATCCCAACTATTTAACTTCCTGATTAAACTAGACTGTTTGAGCTGGGTTATCTATACTTCTTTCCTCACCAAGACCAAAAGATAGCCCTAAAAACCTTGCTAAATAAATCAAGTATTGACACTAACAGCTAAAATACCAGTTTGCAGCATGCTGGAAGCAGAAGAGACAAGTTCCAGGCTAGCCTGGGTACCAAGAACTTTGTCTTTCCAAGTTGCCTGTGCAGATTCCTGCAATGAAGTTGATACTACACTCCTCCCTGGGCTCACAGGACTGGCCAGAGTCTGGTGACAAAACTCAAGTTATAGGGAATGGTGCCTACTGTATCCACATGTAGCCCTCAAACACCGTGCTCTACATATTAAATCCAGACCTATCGCACTAGGTGTGGAAGCTTCAGCCTAGTGTTAACAGGGAATCCAGCCTGAGCAAGTCTCAATAGTGTGACTACAGGTCACAAGTTAACCCCAGAGGGATGTGGGATATGCTGGAGGGTTGATGGTTGTGAGGGACTGTTTCCAGGATTGTGGGCAGCTTTTGAACCCATAACCCTCTGCTGAACGTCTAACCAGATGTGCTTTCCCCTGGATAACTGGGGATGTCACTCAGTGGTCCCCACTTCTGAAACTAGGCATGCCACATGTAATATCAAAGGTATTGGAGGCAAGGGCAGAGGAATCAATCACCTACTTAGGACCAGCCTGGGCAAAGTACACACTTCATTGAAAAGACCCTCAGGGTACAAGCTCAGGGACAGCATTTGTCAGGATACAAGCTCAGGGACAGCATTTGCCCAGCACATAGATCAATGCTCACTACCACAAAAAATCCAAAATTAAAATGTGGCTGGCTCTTGTAGCTTGCTTAGAATTTAAGTTAGAAGTTTTGTGACATCCAATGACCTTGGGAACAACCTGGGACCAACTTTACCTACTGCTGAATGAGCACACAGCCTCACACCTTTTTTTTTCCAATTCCCATTTATTTTTGGCTCTTGGGGCAATGTTGTCTTTTCAATATGGAAAAAAAAAAAAAAGCCAAGTTCAACACAAAATAGAAAGGAAATGACCAAACCAAGGGCAGGAGGAAAATTGGGACAAAGGTTCAAAGGTTAACCTCCCCCCTGAGGAGTGTCTAAAACACCCCGTGGTGGAAGCATACTTTCCCAAGTGTGAGGGTTAGGCAGGAATTGGTGTTCAGAGACCAAGGCCTGCTGCAACCCCCAATCCCCACGCACCAAAGGATGAGCAATACAGGGAAGACACCTCCAATGGCAGATTTGGCTTGGGACAGCTGGGAAGATATAAATGGAGATAATACTGTTAATACCTCTCCTGAGGCTGAGAGATGAAGGGGGGAGGGGGGAGAAGGCCCGCTTTAGTGGATTCCTGTGTCTAAATGGCCCTGACTGGAAAACTCCACCCTTCTCTTCCTGCTGACCTCTACCTAGTAGCCCTCCTACTCACCTTTCCCTGATCCACTACTTAGCTTTAAGATGGTTACTGAGTTCTCAGAACTGGACTGGGTTTTACACAAGATTTGGAGAACTCAGGTTCCTATTGGAAGAATATTGACTGGACAGTTATAAAAAAAAAAAAAAAAAAAAAAAAAGGTACCAGGAGGAAGCAGCACAGGGTAACACCCAGAATGTTAGAGATCTAAGTTTGTCAGAGTGTAAAGAGAAAGAAAGGAGACATTCCACAAACAAATATTTATTGAGTGCCTGACATGTGCCAGGCACTGTTTAACCCCCAATGAGAAAACAAAACGAAACAAAAACAGGACAGAGGCAGCAGAAAGAAACGGGAGGACAAAGGGCAGCTGGAGAAAGCTGAGGGAGCTAAGCAGCCTGAGGTGATGCAGGGCTCTCTGCCTTAGGCCTCTTCTTCTGCCTCCTCTCCGAAATCCTCTTCCTCTTCGGCGGTGGCATCCTGGTACTGCTGATACTCAGAGACGAGGTCATTCATGTTACTCTCGGCTTCGGTGAACTCCATCTCGTCCATGCCCTCACCTGTGTACCAGTGGAGGAAAGCCTTCCGGCGGAACATCGCCGTAAACTGCTCTGAGATGCGCTTGAAGAGCTCCTGGATGGCTGTGCTGTTTCCAATGAAGGTGACTGCCATCTTGAGGCCGCGTGGTGGGATGTCACAGACGGCTGTCTTGACGTTGTTGGGGATCCATTCCACGAAGTAGCTGCTATTCTTATTCTGCACGTTGAGCATCTGCTCGTCCACCTCCTTCATGGACATCCGTCCACGGAAGACAGCCGCGACTGTGAGGTACCGGCCGTGGCGCGGGTCACAGGCGGCCATCATGTTCTTGGCGTCGAAGACCTGCTGGGTGAGTTCAGGCACCGTGAGGGCCCGGTACTGCTGGCTTCCGCGGCTGGTGAGAGGCGCAAAGCCAGGCATGAAGAAGTGGAGACGGGGGAACGGCACCATGTTGACAGCCAGCTTTCGAAGGTCGGCGTTAAGCTGGCCGGGGAAACGGAGGCAGGTGGTGACACCGCTCATGGTGGCTGAGACTAGATGGTTCAGGTCTCCGTAGGTTGGCGTGGTGAGCTTGAGGGTACGGAAGCAGATGTCGTAGAGGGCCTCGTTGTCAATGCAGTAGGTCTCATCCGTGTTCTCCACCAACTGATGGACAGACAGGGTGGCGTTGTAGGGCTCAACCACGGTGTCAGACACTTTGGGTGAGGGCACCACACTGAAGGTATTCATGATGCGGTCAGGATATTCTTCTCGGATCTTGCTGATGAGCAGGGTACCCATGCCAGAGCCCGTGCCTCCACCCAGGGAGTGGGTCAGCTGAAAGCCTTGCAGGCAATCACAGCTCTCTGCCTCCTTCCGAACCACATCCAAGACAGAGTCAACCAGCTCAGCTCCCTCCGTGTAGTGGCCCTTAGCCCAGTTGTTGCCTGCCCCAGACTGACCTGGAATGTAGTGAGGGGAAAAATTTTTTTTAAAAAGCTTAATCACTAAGATATGGGAGAAACACGATACTCTTAATCTTTCAACGTTTGAAATAATTCCATCGGGAACACAGGAACCCGTTCCACATAACTCACCAAAGACAAAGTTGTCTGGTCTGAAGATCTGGCCAAAAGGACCTGAGCGAACGGAATCCATAGTCCCGGGTTCTAGATCCACCAAGATAGCTCGAGGGACGTACTTGCCACCTACAGGGATTCAAGTAGATGTTTGATCAACCAGCAATGAAATAGCTCAAATTTGGGGCCAATCATCAAAGTTGTCATTCCAGGCACTACCACCTGGTGGCAGTAGAGCTAATCTTTAGCCCTTTATGGTGTCTACAGGGAAAAAATGGGAATCATGCAGAGGGGTAACATATTTAAAAGTGTGGAAAAACAGGGCGTGGTGGTGCTGCCCTTAAAACACAACACACGGGAGGTAGACCCATCTATGTGAGTTCCAGGAAAGCCAGTGATGAATGAGGTCCCTGTCTCAATAGAGGGGCAGGGAGAAGTGTTAGGAGGGGATAACTGCCCTCACCTGTGGCTTCATTGTAGTACACAGAGATTCGGTCCAGCTGCAGGTCGCTGTCACCGTGGTAGGTACCGGTGGGGTCGATGCCGTGTTCATCGCTTATCACCTCCCAGAACTGCACAAGGAAGAGCAATGAGGCCTCAATGGCTCAAGTCCTAAGGGATGCCTCCCGCCCCTCATTTCAATTCCAGACATGTTCAAACGAGGCTGAGGTGTAGACACTGCAATCCCGTTATCTGCTTGCCGAACCTCCAGAGAACCTACGCCCTGGAAGGTTACAACCTTTGTGGGCAGGACGAGTGAAGGATGGTTCAAAAGGCCGGGGGTTGTAAGCATCTAAGTGGGCGGATTGGTGCCCACCTACTTGGCTCAGCACCCAGAATGGCTCCTGAAGCCAGGCACCGCCCTTCCAGGCCAGCACAAAAGAGGGTTGGGGGAGAAAGGTGCGGCCACTGCAGTCGCCCACCCCTTACGCGCTCCACGTGACTGCGGTGGCGGGCCGCTCCTCCAGCAAACCACAAAGGCGGGAGCAATGAGGGCGGGGCCTCGCCCGAGGGGCGGGGCCAGTACGCCCCCGCGGGCCGGGGCCGCATTGTCCCTGCGCGCCAGGGGCTCCAGCCCCGCCCCCAAAGGGTCCCACCCTTCGGCTACAATTTAGCGGCCACACTTCCTCCCTCCCCATCCCCCAGCTAGACTGTAGTGGCGCGCGCAGAGAGGGAAAAAATTAAAAAAAAAAAAAAAAGCCCCAAGGCCTCCGATCTTTATTCCCTCCTTTCTCTCTCCTTAGTCTCCCCGACACTCTATCACATACTTGAAAACCTCACACTTCCCTACTGCTACCCTAAGATCTCTTATAAGGGCAATGAAAAGTAAAAGTAGGCCCGTACAGAATCATTATCTTTAAAAATGCCTTGGGATGGCGGGGTCAAGGAAGGGAGTCTCCAAGTCTTTGTTGAGAGGTAATCCGCACCTGGGCACCTCTGCAGCTGCCCGCCAAACCTCGCCCCTTCCCCCTCCATTCTGTTCCAGTAGGGCCCTCTAGGCGGGGTGGGGGTGGCGCAAGGGGAAAACCTCGCCTCGGCTTTGTCTCCGATCGTTTCCGCATCCCTCCAATCCTCGAACCGTTAGAAAACCCCTTTTAAGACCAGCTCTTTACAGTCCCTCAGCCTCTCCTTTTCCTAAACTCAAAAGGCTCTTTTAATAGCTTCCCGAAAATGTGCCACGAAAAACATCCCCTTATTTCTCAATATCAGAGCGCTAGCTACAAATATGGGTCATATACGTGCAAAACTTTGAGGGGCCAAATCTGACCGGTGGAGAATGCAAACGCCCCGTGAACATTGCTCATGACTAACACATTATTTCTCATCCTTACATATTTCAGCTAAGATTTTAAAATCCTTACCTTAGCACCGATCTGGTTGCCACACTGTCCGGCCTGGATGTGCACGATTTCCCTCATGGCTAGGCTTTACTGTAATAAATTTTTTCGATGGTTCCAATATAGGTACCGAGAAAAGATAATTAAGGTTTTGGGTTTTGTTTTTTTTTTTTTTTCTTCTGGGCCGGTCTCAGACTGAAAGGATGGAACGTAGCCCCGGAGGCTGCAGCAGCGAGATGCGAGCACGACCGCAGGAAGATTCTAAGAGGCAGAAGAGGCCGGCGAGCGCAGGAGGGAAGGCGCGCAGGGCGGGGCGCGCGTTCGCGCGGCTGGGGGCGGGAGATAGGCGGGCGCCCGGGGTCGTAGACAAAGCCTACCCAACCAGTCCCTGATTAGACCAGCCGATCACGTGCCAGACGGCCATTGGTCTCAAAGCCAGTGGCGAGCGCAGTCCTTTTTGGGAGTTGTAGTTCTCTATTGTTGTCCACGCTGCAAAAAGAAGTTAGGAATGGGTGGGTACTGTGGGAGGATTAGGGGGTATCTTGTGTGTGTGTTGTTTTATTTATTTGTTTGTTTGTTTATTTACATTAAAAATGACCTTTCACAAGATTTCTATCCTCTATTCCTAAGAGAGGATTTGGTACTAAAAGAGGTTTGGGAATATATAGTAATTAGAAGATCAGAGGTGCCTGAGTTGAAAGGTGGGTTGGGCACGCCCTGCTAGCTGCCCACCGCAGTAGGTCTGAGAAGGCCAGACTGCCTAGCTCAGCAGAAAATACTGAGAACTGTGTCTGCCTTCCCTGATACACAGTATCTAGTTCTTTGTGATCCCAAGACAGGAATTTCAGTAAGGCACTGCTCCCTCCCATCCCTCCAGAAGAAAGAATTGCCCTTCTGTTTCCAAGGGAGTTGTCTCAAGGATTTTCAAAAAAGAAACAAAATTGCAAGGACCTTGCAAAAACTGCATGGAGCTGATGTGCCAAAAGAATGAAGGTGAATATAAAACGCTGGGTGAGGTTTGGGCCTTTAGGAGGACACTGAAGATATTCTAGTCATCAGTACAGACTGTGGAGTGGGCAGACTGAGAGAATGCCAGTCTTAAGACAGTGCCTCCCTCTCTCAGACACTAGCTTGAAGCAAGGGGTTTTTGTTTGTTTGTTTGTTTGTTTGTTTCCAGTTAGTTGATTTTATTCATGAGTCTCTGGCAATGTCCAATGTCCTGGAACTGCATGGGGAGATGAGAATTGAATGGGCTCAAGTCAGAGCCAGTAAGCTTCTCTTTCCCTGGTGCTCGAAAAATACTAAGTATCCTTAAACGTTTAAAGGGATACAAAGTGAGTAATTAGAATAAGAGCAGGAATGGTTCACAGAGTTAGTCCCCGAATTCTGACTAGAAGACAAATTCAAGGTCAGAGTGGGCTACCTAGAGGATACCTGGACAGCCTGATGTATGCTTTAGGTTTAGTCTCTAAATGAACAAATAGAAAGGAAAAGTTAGATTGTACCTACTCAACCACCCAGGCAATAGGGAGGTTGGGGCAGAAGGATCCTTGCACTTTGGAGGCTAACCTGATCTACAAAATGAGAGCCTGTCTTGGAAACAAAACATACGTGGGGCTAGAGAGATGGCTCAGCAATTAAGAGCATTTGTTGTTTTCAGAAGAACAAGTTCAATTCCCATCAACTATCCATAACTCCATGTGCCCTTCCCCCAGCCATGAGCAGGCCTGAGAGACCTTGTTTACCACAACAGACCAAGTGATAGGATCTAGGTGGAGTTACCCACGTTGGCAGCACAGAACTTGGGCTTGCCTTGAGATTTCTCTGGCCCAGACCAAGAATGGATTATTGGATTATCCCACCCATCTCCGGCTTAAACCAGAAAGGGTTTTGGTGGGGCCTTTCCCTTTAAATTGAGAGCTGAACATTAAAACTTTGAGCCTTGATCGGAGAACTTTGTCTTGGCCTCATCTCTTCTCATCCTCCGTTCCCCTTCATTCCAAGTCCCCCTTTCAGGTGAACCCAGTTAACCTGTAGCCACAGGCACCTACAACTCCAGGTCCAGGAGACCCAACACCCTCTTCTGTACTTGGCAGGCTTGTGGCACACAAGTAGTACACAAACATACGTCCAAGCAAGCCACTAATACACATAGACAAATACCTCTTTAAAAAAGAGAAACAAAACAAACTGTCTGGAAAGCAGTATCTAGAATGTAATCATGTAGGGAGGTGTGTTGGCTCAGAGAGAGAGAGGTGAGTTCAAGACTAAGCTGGTAAGTTAGTTCTAGGCTAGCAGAGGCACATAGTGAGAATCCTCTGGCTTAAAGAAAAAAAAAGGCATGCAATCAGCATATAGCTCAAGTCATCTTTTAAATAAAAGAACATTTAAATTGCATTAATATTCCTTTATTCATTAAAAACACAATATTTCAATTTTGGTTATGCTACCAATGAAAGTGACTATTTTGTGCTACTTGAGTTTGTCCCATTTACCGTAGGAACATGGGTAAGTCATCCAACTAAAAGCTTCAAACATTGGCGATTTATTGTGGACATATTGGGAAAACCAATGGGAAAGAACTTTAACCTATACAAGCCACTTTTCTGAAATACTTGCAGGTTTTTTTATAATGAAATAAATTATTATACCTTTCTCCTCTTTTGAAAGATGACTACAGACAGGTTTTAGCAAAACAGTTTGCTTTATTTAGCATCTTCCATTTGGGAAGATGAGCTCAAAACGTACGTCATTTTATATATTCGTTGATACATACATACATATATATGGAAGAAAAGACAAGTAAACAGTCCAAATCAAAAGGAAATAAAATCCCTCTGCAATGGGGAGTTCTAAGGTGCCACGCCTACGGGCTGTTTTCCAATCTGCAGCCTTCAGCCACGACTGCAGCCTGCAACCCCTCATTTCTCATGAGTCAGCTGGCGCCATTTCTGGGATGACCGAGAAGGGCGCTCTGGCCTTGGAATGACTTCTATGATGCGGCCCTTCTAGCCGCCGCCGGCAACTGGCGCCAGACTCTCTGGTAGGCGTTTGGAAATCTGCGCGGGAAGTAGTCCGTGGATGACGTACTATGGTGGGTTGTCCCAGGACGCTATCCAATCGCGGTGCGGGATTCTCAGGCCACACCCCCTGATTGTTAGCGTTTCCTTCAGCCTATTTCCCGCCGGTAGCCACACTTTTGAGCTGTGAGGGGGCGAGGCGGAGGGCGGGGCTTCCGACTTGGGCTTTGAATCAATCGGCGCGCTTCCAGTGGTAAAAGACAGCTCCAGGAGCCAATCAGCCATTCGACTCTCTTCCGGGATCCGCACTCCCGCCACCGGAGTAGCGGCCGTTACTGGTGGCGCGCGCGCGGATTCAGTCGGTGAGTTCGGCCGCCCGCGCTGGGGTTACCATGTTTGATTCCTCCTGAGGGCGGGAGGGGCGTGCCTTAGGCGTCACTGGGCGGAGGTAATTTGGGTTGCGGTTTTAGATTTTTATGCTAATTTTTGCCTGGTGCCCTGGTCCGGGTGTAGGTTCGGTGACACGGAAACATTAGGCCACCAGGGAACAAACTCCTGTGTAGGCATCAAAGATGGTTGCCCTTCAATTGAAGCAAAGGGTCGTAGGCGTCGGCTGGGTTGGCAAGACGGAGTTTACTTCTTGGGGTTCAGTACTTTCCCTGTCAGCGGTTTCACGGTGTGTGGCATCTTTATAGGTAAAATCCACCCATGCAATTTTGAATTTCTGTCTCTAATTTGTTTCTTAATCAGTAACTCCGGCGATGCAGCTACCATGAGAGCAGGATTCATTTTGAGGATGTTTGCCCAAATACCTGAACAGTACCAGGTGTACATAATTACTGTAGAGTAAATAAGACGGACCCAGGAGTAGGGGAGGGAGGTGGGTTTGTAGATACAGCTCTACTGGTCGTGCTCTGGAAGTTGTCAAAAGACATAAAGGGTCTTGTCAAGCAGCTACTTTAATTCTGTGAATTTAGCAGCCAGGAGAAAACATTAGGGGTGATTTAGAAACGTTCCTTAACTCATCTATCTTGTCGTTTCTCATCTGGAAAAAAACAAACAAACAAAAAACTCAAAATGAACAGCCATGCCCTTACAGGGTTCTTCGCAAGAACCAGTGAGTCAGTCAACCTAAAGTGTTAAAAGAGTTTTTAACATAAAAACGCCTCTTTATATGTTAGCTTCTCTGGTTCTTTGCACTTCAAGCTGAGGAATGCTGATGAGAGTGTATAAATAGGGGCTTTCTGACTCACTTATTTCTATTTACATGCTGTGCTATTCTGAGCAAATAAACTTTTGAAGATATTACTTCCCTGTCTCATTTGGCTGTTACGCCTGATACAACACAACACTCAATAGGGGATGATGAAATCAGTTACGGAGTGGCAAATGGGTTTTTAAAAACTAGAACATTTACAAGACCCTAAGTTTGATCCTCACTAGTTTTCCTCTGTGTGTGTGTCAGAGGTTAGAAAAAAGCAGGATAGAAAACAGTATTTTTAAAAAGATTTATTTTATATATGTGAGTATACTGTCCCATCAGATCCCATTACAGATGTTTGTGAACCACCATGTGGTTTCTGGGATTTGTACTCAGGACCTCTGGAAGAGCAATCAGTGCTCTTAACTGCTGACCCATCTTTCCAGCCCCAGAAACAGTATATTTCACATACTATTGTTTCTCAAAACCCACACCCTCACACAGGTGAGTGCATGGTTCCAAGGAGAGTGTCAGATACTCTGGAATTTGAGTTACCAACTGTAGTGAGCCCCTTTGTGGGTTCTGATAACTGAACCTAGATATTTGGAAGAGCATGCAGTGCTCTTAACCACTGAGCCACCTTGCTGTTTTTTGTTTGTTTTGTTTTAAAGAGGTCTTACTGTGTTTTCCATGCTAAACTGGAGTCCTGGACTCAAGCAATTACAGTGCTTCAGCTGCCCCCATAGCTGGAACTGTGGGCATACACCATCTCAGTCCAGCTTACCATGTTTTTTGTACTTTAAACAAAGTACCCATCTGTGGGCTGGGGATATAGCTTGATGGTAGAGCATTTGTTTTGGTGTGTGAGGCTCTAGATTCAGTCTGTAGTACCTAAAAACAAGCAATCACATCCCATAAAGTAGCCTTTTCTATATAATGGTATGCTTTGTATCATGGCCCATAGTAAAAATATGTACATATATATTATTCTGTTTTGCAGGGCAAGGTCTCACTACTATTTTTTTTTTTTTTTTAATTCATGATCTAACTGTACTTCTGGCTGGCCTGGAACTGTCTATGTAGACCAAATAGAGATCTGCTTACCTCTGCCTTCTCATTGCTATAATCAAAGCTGTGCATCACCATGCTTGGTAAGGTCTCCAGTTCTTAATTTTCCTGTTTCATCATCTCAGATGAAGGGATTACGGATATATGCCAACATGTTTTTTACCAAAAAAGATTTTTTTTCCCCTCCTTATTGGTAGTACTAAGTGTTGAACACATGGCCTCACACAGGCTAGTCAAACATTCTGTCACTGGCATATTTTCCACCTCTGAATATTGTTACTTGCTTTAGAATAACTGATAGAAAATGATCACCTCATGGTTTTACACATCTTTAATCCCAGTACTTGGGACGCAGAGGCAAGGGAATCTCTTGAGTTTAGGCCAGCCTGTTCTACAAAGTGAATTCCAGGACAGCCAGGACTATGTAGAGAAGCCCTGGAGAGAGAGAGAAAGAGAGAGAGAGAGAGAGAGAGAGAGAGAGAGAGCGAGCAAGAAAGAGAGAAAGAGAAAGGCATCATTTCCACATTTACCCAGGTTTACCTCTAGTCATTTTTTTCTCTGACAGAAGCAATGATAATGATAATGTGTTTCCTTTACAGATCATGGAAAACACCCAGGTTATTGACTGGGATGCTGAACAAGAGGAAGAGGCAGAAATATCCAGTGGATCCTTGGGATATAGTGTGGAGCCTATAGGGCGGCTACGTCTCTTCAGTGGTACTCATGGACCAGAAAAAGGTCAGGGGATATTGAGAGCTAAAGTATGAATGTGGTTCTTTCTTAGAAGAAGTCGGAGGGTTGGTAGAACCTTATATATGTTTCAAAGGGGATATGAGCTGGGCAGTGGTGGTGCACGCCTTTAATCCCAGCACCTGGGAGGCAGAGGCAGGTGGATTTCTGAGTCTGAGGCCAGCCTGGTCTACAGAGTGAGTTCCAGGACAGCCAAGGCTACACAGAGAAACCCTGTCTCGAAAAAAAAAAAAAAAAAAAAGAGTAACTATACTACTAAAGATGCCAAAGAGGCCACCTGAGTTGACTGTTCGAGGCCAGTGTCCTGGATTTTCTAGGAGTGATTTTCTTTTGTCAAGAGAAACTCAAATAAAAATGCAATGTGGGGGCTAAAAAGATGGCTCAGTGATTAAGAGTACTTACTGTTCTTGTAGAGGTTTAGGTTCTCGCACCTACATGGTGGCTCACAGTCACCTAGAGCTCTAGTTCCAGGGGGCCTGACACTATCTTCTGACCTCAGGACACCAGCACACATGTGGTAGACATGAACTCATGCAGGTGCACACATACATGTTGTGGGTGTTGGTGAACTGTGTAAGGACAGTGGCTGTATAATACAGCTAGACAGCACACATGCAATGATTGACGTGGTTAGAGTTGTATTGTGTGTATCGTTTCCTTTATTTTTGTTTTTCCTTTGAGACAGGGTCTCTCTATAGAGCCTGTGCTGTTCTGGAACTTACTCTGCAGACCCTGCTGACCTCACCACAGAGATCCACTTGCCTCTGCCTCCCAAGTGCTGGAATCAAAGATGTGTGCCACACTACACCTAGCCTGTATTATATGTATTTTATTACACAAAAGCACCCATTGGGCATGGTGTTGCATGTCTGTGATCCCTGTACTTGGGAGATGACTCTAGAATTTGAGGGTAACCTAGGCTACATAGTAAGTTTGAAAACACTCTGGGCTATATGGTAAGACCCTAAATCAAAAAAACAAAGCTATAGCTATATAGCTCAGGGAAGAGTGTTTAGCTGGCATGCATGCATGAAGCTCTGTTTTCAAGTTTGAGCAATTGGGAAGAAACAAAAATAACGTGACTAGATAGAACACTGCTGATGAGTAGTGTATTATAAATGATGGCATGCCCTCAGGGTTTTGTAGTTGGTTGTTTTTTAATGCCTGTAAGAGCTCTGAGTGAACAGTAGGGTATCTAACCAGAGCACCTGTCTTCAGGGCAGCACCCTGGCCTTACTCATATTTTTTATTTGCTCCTCAGATTTCCCACTCTACCTTGGCAAGAACGTAGTTGGTCGAAGCCCTGACTGCTCTGTGGCCCTGCCTTTTCCATCCATCTCCAAACAGCATGCAGTGATTGAAATCTCAGCTTGGAACAAAGCCCCTATCCTCCAGGATTGTGGGAGCCTCAATGGCACTCAAATCGTAAAGCCTCCTAGGGTCCTACCTCCTGGAGTGACCCATCGCCTGAGGGACCAGGAATTGATTCTGTTTGCAGACTTTCCCTGCCAATACCATCGCCTGGATATCCCACCACCCTTGGTCCCTCGGAGTCTTCTAACTATAGAGAAGACCCCCAGAATACGGGGAGGATCCCAAAACTCCAGAGTTTTGTTGGCTGAGGATTCAGAGGAAGAAGGGGGTAAGTTTGTACCGTGGGTATGTGTGAAGAGACAGGGATGATAGATGTAAACTCAATTTATTCTCTCCTGTTCTTGCAAGATTTTCCTTCTGGAAGGTGTGTGGTGAATGGATCAAGGAATACAGCATCCCCTTCGGTAACAGTAGTTCCAGAAAGGTGGGTACCAAAGTGCCAGATACCTGAATCATTTGTTTTTCTTCTTTTTTCAGACAGAGTCTTTGTAGTCTAGGCTGGTCTCAGATTCATGGTAATCTTCTGGGTTTAGACTCTGTGTATTGGGATTACAGGGTTAAGCTGTCATACCTGCTTTTAGACACCTAAACCTCCAAACAAGGAGTCAATCTTGGAGAGATGATTGGTTTTGTTTGTTTTGTTTCATTTTGTTTGGGGGGGGAGTTGTTTGGTTTTTTTTTTGTTGTTGTTGTTCTTTTGTTTTGTTTTGTTTTAGACAAGGGTTTCTCTTTGTAGCCTTGGCTGTCCTGGAACTGGGCTCCAACTCAGAGATCCACTTGCCTCTACCTCCCAAGTGTGTTGGGATTAAAGGCATGGGCCACCACTGCCTGGCAGATGATTATCTTGAAAGGTGGAGCTGAGGGCCTTTGAATAATCATTTCCTCAGCTAAATGGAACCATGATGAGTACTTCTGAAATACTAGGTGGAGATGAGAAAACAGCTACCAGCAGTACCTGCTTTCAAGGTTCTCAGAGCTGAATGGGGTGTCTCTATCCAGGACATATATTCTATGGATTCTTTTTCTTTGCAGTGATGAAGAGGGCTCTTCTCCAGCCCCAAGTGTCCCTGGGCCATCTTCGCCCTTTGGTTTGGGCAGTGACACAGATGAAGAACAAGGTCAGCAACCAGGAGTAGAGGAGTTCTCTTTAGCTGACCGCAATGGTGCCGCAGGGGAGGCTGAGCAGCCTGAAGCTAACGGAATGACAGCTGGCATACAGGCTCAGCCTACTGAGCAAAAGTTGAAGGACACAAAAGTCAAGAAGGAGGCAGGCAGTTCAGGAGTTCCGGTTGGGTCAGTTCTGGAGAGGAGCCCCACCCTTGGGGAGGACGGTGACACAGAAGTGGATGAAGAACACCAACCTTCTGGTTCTGTGGACAGTGATACAGATGTGGAAGAAGAAAAGATCCCTGTAACCTCATCTGTAGTCCCTGTGGAGAACCAAGTGCTACTTGGAGTTGGTATAGGGGATCCTGGAGCACCTGGTGTGGCACATCTGCAGGACAGCCCAGCTGGTAGTGACACAGATGTGGAGGAGGACAAGACTACCCTGGCTGTCCCTCTAGAGAGAAACCACACACCTATGGTGATCAACAGTGATACAGATGAGGAGGAGGAGGAGGTCTCAGCAGCACTCACCTTGGCCCATCTGAAAGAGAGAGGAATTGCTTTGTGGAGTAGAGACCCAGGCACAGAAGAGGTCAAGTCCCAACCACAGGTCCTTGTAGAACGAAGCCAGAGTGCCTCTGGGAGAGACAGTGACACGGACATGGAGGAGGGATCCTCAGGGGGAAAGAGAAAGATTGTCCCTGACAGCCCTATGGATGTAGATGAGGCTCTTACTGTCACACAGCCAGAGAGCCAGCCTCCCGATAGGCCCAGTGATATAGACGGGGACGTGGAGATGAGCTCCCCTGACAGCCGGCTAGCAGTACAGCGGGCCTCCTCTGCTGGGGTAGACAAGAACGGAGCACAGGTAGAGGAAGACATCCCAGGGCCATCTTTTACCCCAGAGGAGAAGCACCAGGTGCCTCTAGAGGGAGGCCAGCCTCCTGAGGAAGCCTGGGAAACAGCTGCGCAGGAAGGCTTCTCACCAATGGACGTCGGAAGACTGAGCCAGCAGCCAGTAGCAGAAGCTGCTGGGACAGAGTGTGCTGCAGCTGTTTCTGAGCAGGAAAGCACTCTTGAGGTGGGAGCCCAAAGCAGGTCACCTGCAGCACCAGTGGAGCAGGTCGTAGTATACACAGATACTTCAGGGGATCCCACCCTGCCACGGAGAGAGGGAGCCCAAATCCCCACAGGAAGGGGGAGAGACGCACATGTGGACAGGACCAAAAGTGCCAAAGAGTGCTATGTTGGTGAGTGTTGCTCTCTGCTCTGCCTTTGGCCCTTAAAATAAATTGGCTATAAGGGTTAGGAGAGAACTGTAGAGGTCTTTAGGATGAGAGTTGATTTTTTTTTTATCTGTCTCATATCTCTCCCCACCAGAACCTGAAAATCTGTGCCTTTCAGCTACTCAGTGCTTTGTGGAAGGGGAGAGCCAGCACCCAGAAGGTGAGGACATTTGTGGTTTGGATGTGAGTGCTAGAGAGAGCTGGGTGATTAGACTGGTGATCCTTGAAAGGTGATGTGGCCAAGTAGCATATGGGACCCTGGCATTCTGGGACCAACTGTGTTCTACCCACCTTTTCTTTTGCAGCTGTCCAGAGTTTGGAAGATGAGCCTACCCAAGTCTTCCCATGTACTCTTCTGCAAGAGCCTGGACCTTCCCACCTCAGCCTTCCGACTCCAGGTACAAGGAAGTTTCTCTAAACTCCCAACTTAGCATCCTTGTTTTCTTCCTCTGCATTCTTTCATATGCTGTCATTTACTCATACATGTTACATGTATGAGTGTTTTGCCTGCATGTATATATGTTTGCCATGTGCATGCCTGGTGCCCACAGTGGTCAGAAGAGGATATCTTATCCCCTGGAACTGGAGTTAAGAACTGTTGTGAGCTGCCATGTTGGTTCTCAGAACTGAATCCAGGTCCTCTGCTAGAGCAACCAGTGCTCTCTCTCTAGCCCTTCATATTCTTGTTTGTTGACAAAGAGTTCATTGTAGCTGAAGACCTTGAACTACTGGTCTTCCAAGTGCTGGGATTATAGGTGTGTACCATCCAGCTAGGGATGGACCAGGGCTTCATATGAATCCTAGATGAACTCTCTGACCACTGAGCTGTATCCCCAGCCCCACCTTTCATATTCTTTTGCTGTTTTACCGATGTTCTCCATTTCATCAGGAAAGAAACCTATACCAGACATGGTAACACACATTTGTAATCCCAGAACTTGGGAGGCAGAGGCAGGAGCCCAGAGCCATCCTGGACTGCATAGAAAGTTTGAGGCCTTGACTAAATGAGACATTGTCTCAAACAACAACAAAAACCAACAGAATGGGTGTGGCTCAATGGTTAAGAGTGGCAATCTTTCTTCTAGAGGACCAGAGTCCAGCACCCATGTCAGGTAGCTGGCCACCATCTGTAACTCCACTCCTGGAGATTCATCACTCTCTAGGTACCCACACACATATGCTATTCACATATACATGTGAAGAAAAATTTTTAGAATGCATCTTAAAAAATAACAAAGAAAAATTAGATTGCCTAGATTACCCTGATTCTAGTTCAGGAGATTTGGGTTGGCCCAAAAACTCATTTTTTTCCCCCTTGTACATTCTCCCTGAAGATTGAGTCCAGGGCCTTATGTATGCCAAATGAGTATTCTCCTAAAATGAGTGCTTTCCTAAACCACATCCCCAATGCTTGTTTTTCAAATGAGGCTCCTGAGGGAGCCTGTGTATAAGGTTATAATCTTCTGAATCTTCTGAATAGTTGTTACAACCACCACCCTACTCCCAGCTTTTCTTTTGTAATCCATTTAGCCATGGCGAGTCTGCCCTAGTTCTCAATCTTAGTGCCCTTTTTACCTGTGTACTTAACTCCTTTCTCTGATCCTCTTTAGGTGCAGATACCTTGGATGTGCCTTGGGAAGTCTTGGCTACACAGCCGTTCTGTCTGAGAGAGCAGACAGAGACTTCTGGGCCTCAGCTCATTGACACCCACCTTGAAGATGGATCTCAACCATCTCTACCTAGGGAACCACCGGAACACCAACATTTGGTTCATACCAGTCCGGTTCACACAGAGCTGTTGAAAATTGAAGGCAGAGAGATACAGACTGTGGAGAAAGCCATGGGTATAACAAAGGAAATAGCAGACAGGGTGGCCCGTGAGAGAGAGCCATTGGAGAGAGAAATCAGGGGAAGAACAGCAAACAGTGACAGAGAAGATGTGATAGGGGAGGAACTAACTCAGGGGACAGAGGACAGAGAATCAAAGAAGGTGTTAGCTAGAGATAGTCAGAGAAAAGAGGCTGACAAGGATCCTGAAGGGAATAGGGAGAGTTTACAGGTAGAAATGGAGATGTCCAAAGACTCACAGAAGAAAGAGAGAAAAGTAGAGAAGTCGGAACCAGAGAGAGAATGGGAGCCAGGTGATTCAGAAGTGACCCCAGATAGAGGGCTGACAGAGGAAGGGAGCCACCATGATCAGAAAGGGCAAACTGCTAGTTTAACACTAAAGCCTGGAGTTGGGGTGAAGGACCTTGAGGGACTTGCATCAGCCCCAATAATGTCTGGGAGCCAGGGAGATGGAGGAAAGGGAGACCCTTTGAGCCCCAGGAGGCAGCAGAGAGGTAAGTGTGAGGCAGGGGAAGCCAAGTGGTATGTAGTCCTCATGGCAATTAGTGTCTGAGCTACAGGCTGCACAACACTCAGCCACTTTTGTTTTGTTCTCTTGACTAGGCCACTTGAGTTGCCAGATGACACCTGCTAGAAAGGCGTCCAGGGTGAGCTGCTTTCTTATCATGCCTCTACTTCCCCAGCAGCCTTTTGCCTAGCCTTACTTTAATCTTTCTTTGTCCTTATTTCCCATTTTCTCACTGCATGTACATTTGTGCATGTTTGTGAGGGTGTGTGTTTGGGGGAGGTGCATGAGGAAGTCAAGTGACAGCCTTGTGTGTTGTTCTTCAGGGACTACCCAGCTTTTTAGAAGGGTAGTGGTCAGGATTACAAACTGGTTTAGAATATGCTAAAGTAGACTAGGCTGCTTGCCAGCAAGTCCCAGGAATCCTCCTATCTCTGCCTCCCTAGCATTGGGATTCTAAGCATATACCAGTATACCTGGCCTTTTTACATGGGTTCTGGAGATGAAATTCGGGTCTTATTGCTTACTGACCTGTGTCTCTGATCCCACATACCCAGTCTTCTTGTTCGTCACTCATTAGTTGGTTTCTGTTCCTGTGTCCTGCCACTCATAGTTCTCTATATTGACCCAGAGGTCTCTTTGTGTTTTGTCCCTTTGTCCCAGCCATCTCTTAGTTGCCATACCCACCTGCACAGCACTGCACTAGAGTGGTAGGATTAGGGATCCCTTATGGTATCTCTGTTTGGGGGGGGGGGTGTTATTTTTTTTTTGGTTTTTCGAGACAGGGTTTCTCTGTGTACCCCTGGCTGTCCTGGAACTCACTCTGTAGACCAGGCTAGCCTTGAACTCAGAAATCTGCCTGCCTCCCTTATGGTATCTCTCTGGTAAAGATTGCTTCCTCCTCCAAGGAGTTCCTGGCCTAAAGAGAGGTCACGGAAAGAGATGTGCCAGTGAGTGTGCTGTGACCATAAATAGAATCAAACCAGACATGCACACAGGCCTTTGGTCCCAGCACTTGGAAGTAAAGGTAGAAGAATCAGTGGAGGACACTGGAGGCACATGAGCTATGACTTCCGAGAAACACTGGGAAAAGAAAAGTTAAGATCCTTGTCCGCCTCTTTCTTGGTGCTTTTTGTCAATTGTTTCTCCTTCTTCTCAGGGTGATCCAGAGCCCCCAGACCATTGCCTGTTTTCTCCAGTGCCTGAAGCTTCAGCTCAGAGTCTTCTCACCTCTCAGAGCCAAAAGCAATCTACACCTCAGCCTCTGTTTTCAACCTCTTCTTCTGAGCTACCCCTTCCAGAGACTCTTCTCACAAAGCCTAATGTCAGGCCACGGCGGTCCTCCAGGATGACCCCCTCCCCACATTCCTCTGTTGCTCTTAAACCTTATACTACCTGCCCCACAAACCAGCCTGCTGCCTCTAGACCAACATCTCGACCCACTCGGAGCAGGGCAAATAGGTCCTCTACTAGGACCCCAGAACTGATTGCCCCTACAGACCCTGAGCCTTCCACCTCCATAGAGCAGCCTATCATCCCAAAACTTACATCTCAGGTCACTGAGGGCAGGGCACATAGTACCTCTGTTAAGATGCCTGAACCAGTTCTCACAGTTCCCGAAATCCAGTCTCCCACCACCACAGAACAGTCTGTCACCCCAGACCTCAAACCTTGGGCCAAGACCAGGCCAAGTAGGTCTCCCAACAAGACCCCAGAACCACTTACTTCTGGTCTTAAACTCGAACCTCCTACCTCCACAGAACAACCTGTTATACCTAAACCCACTTCTCGGGTCACTCGGGGCAGGCCACGTAAGTCTTCTGTCAGGACTCCAGAACCAGTTGTCCCCATTGGCCTTGAACTGCAGCCTCTCACCTCCACAGAACAGCCTGTTATCTGTAAACCTAGGGCCACTAGGGGTAAATCAAGTAAGTCTTCTATCAAGACCCTGGAACCAGTTGTCCCCACTGGTCCTGAACTGCAGCCTCTTACCTCTGCAGAACAGCCTGTTATCCCTAAACCTAGGGCCACTAGGGGTAAATCAAGTAAGTCCTCTACCAAGACCCCAGAACCAGTTGTCCCCACTGGTCCTGAACTGCAGTCTCTTACCTCTGCAGAACATCCTGTTGTCCCTAACCTCACATCTCTGTCCTCTCAGGGTAGGTCAAGTAAGTCTATCAGAACCCCGGAACCAGTTGTCCAAACTGGCCCTGAATTCCATCCATCCACCTCAAAACAGCCTGATAACCCTGAGCCCTCATCTCAGGGCAGGACATGTAGGTCTTCTGTCAGGTCTCCTGAATCGAGTGTCTCCACAACCCCTGAACTTCAGTCTTTGACTTCTAAAAAACAGCCTACCCCCAAGACCACAGCTCTGGTCACTCGGGGAAGGAAATATAAACCCTCCACTGAAGATTCTGAATCAGTTGGGCCAGTAGCCCCTGATTTTGAGCCTCCCATTTCTACAGACCATCTTGTTACCCCTAAGATCACAGGTCAGAGCTTAACACTGCAGTCTTCACCCCTAAGTGCTTCCCCAGTTTCCTCTACTCCTGAACTCAAGCCTCCTGTCCCCACAGCCCAGCCTGTTACCCTGGAGCCCATTCCACAAACCAATCACCAAAGGAGACGAAGGGCTACTGGGAAGCAGGGTTCCTGTACAGTTCCCGTTGGCCATAAGTCTTATTCTGCCCCCTCTGAACCTGAGTCCCAATCTTCAGCCAGCCAAAGCTCAGAGTCATCAGAAGTAGGTGAGTCGATTATAACCACTCCTGAGCCTGCCATTCCCCTGGTGCATAACAAAGCAGCTGGGAGATGAGGGTCCATTCCTAAGCCCCAGCCTAAGGCTTCTCAAATCTGAAAGAAGCATTCCACTACCACAGACTCCTCCCGTCAAAAACGTCCCCGGAGACAAGTCTCCCAGAAAACCATAGTTGTCAAGGAAGAAGATCTTGCAGAAATAGAAGTGAAGGAAGAGGTAAGAGGAGAGCTGAGGGGGCTCCCTAGCTAGGAGCAAGAGCTACAGGGCTCAGAGATGCCCACTGAAATGCTTTTCAGCCTCAGGAGACAGCAATTCCAACACCAGGAAAGAGAAAGAGGGACCGTGCAGAAGAAGAGACCCAGGGAAACCCAACTCGAAGCCGGCGAACTAAACCTAACCAAGAAGCAGTAGCCCCCAAGGTAGAAAACAAGGGGCTGGGGATTGAGAGATGGGTACTGTGCTGTTGGTGTGGGTTGCTGTGACGATCTTTGCACCATCCCCCAGGTACTCTTCACAGGAGTTGTGGATTCTCGTGGAGAGCGTGCGGTGCTGGCTCTGGGAGGCACTCTGGCCAGTTCAGTAAATGAGGCCTCCCACTTGGTTACTGACCGCATCCGCCGAACAGTCAAGTTCTTGTGTGCCCTGGGGAAGGGAATTCCCATCCTGTCCCTGAACTGGCTGTATCAGGTAAGAAGCCAGGAGATGATGAGTGGCTGGAAAGGACTGCTCACCTGGCAGTGGCAGTGGAAGGGAAGAGATGGAGAATTGTGTTAGGGAGTCAGTGGGCTGCTTTGAGAAGATATTTATTGTAAGGACTGGGATGATTCTGTGGTAGAGCACTTGCCTAGCATGCTTGAAGTCTTGAGGTCAATCCTCAGCACTGGGAAGAACAAGACACAGTAAGTTCTCTTCAGATAAACAACAGTTCTGCCTGTTCTTCCTCTTAGTCCCGAAAGGCTGGTTGCTTCTTGCCACCTGATGACTATTTGGTGACTGATCCCGAACAAGAGAAGAATTTTAACTTCAGCCTTCGGGATTCCCTGAGCCGGGCTCGGGAACGAAGACTACTGGAGGTGAGAGGGTGTCTTCTGTACCACACTGCAGTCCTATCCCCTGTAGCCCTAAGAGGTTTCCCAATGGCCTTTGGTCTGTCACTGCAAGTATTTGTCTCCACCATTTCTCTCTTAGGACTATGAGATTCATGTGACCCCTGGAGTGCAGCCACCCCCACCTCAGATGGGGGAGATCATCAACTGCTGTGGAGGCACTGTCCTGCCCAGCATGCCCCATTCCTACAAGGTACGACAGGACAGTGTGCCCTGAGCTGCAGGTGGGAGCAGCTGGAAAGGAAGCGGGAATGAGAAAGGGTTGGAGGAATGATGGAGGGAAAGAGTAATAAGAATGAGGGAAGAGAGGAAAAGCCCCAAAGGGACTCCCTGTTGTTTTGAGGTTTAGACATTAGCACATGGGACTTGGAACATGAGGGGAAGTTCTAGGTATATACTCATGTAAACAAGCCAGGACTGCATGTCACTCTCTTACCCACCTTCATTCCCACCCTAACATTTTTTTAAATGTATTTTACACAAAGAAGAGGGGCTGGAGAGGTGGGCACTGGTTAAGAGTACTTGCTGCTATAGCATGAGCACAAGAGTTTGGATCCCAGCACTACAGCAGGGGACTCACAAACACTAACTCCAGCGGCAAGGTAGTCAGAACCCTCTTTTGGCTTTCTATTTGTTTAAGTAATTGATTTATTTAGCAAGATTTATTTATTGAGCTAGCAGTGGTGGTGATCCCAGCACTCAGGAGGCAGAGGCAGGAAGATCTCTGGATTTGAAGCCATCCTGGTCTACATAGCAAGTTCCAGGATAGCCAAGACTACATAGGACTGTGTCTCAAAAGAAAACAAAAATACTTATTTTATGTGTGGATGTTTTGCCTGAATGTCTGTCTGCATTTGTGTGCACCTGGTGCTGGTGGAGGGCAGAAGAAAGCAGAGGGCATTGGGTTCCCTGAGACTGGAGCTACAGATTGTAGGTGCTGAGAATCAAGCCTGGGTCAAAAATATATTTTGCTTTGCACTCAGTTAATAGTTTCAATTATGTTACACTTCTTCCTTTCTAACTTAAAAAAAAAAAAAAATTCTGTAGTCAGGCAACCGTTTAAAGCAGTTACTTACGTTGTGACCCTCAACCATAAAATTATTTTTGTTGCCACTTTATAACTGTAATTTTGCTGCTATTATAAACTGTTATGTAAATCTTTGTATTTTTCAATGGTCTTAGGCATTTCCTGTAAAAGGGTTGTTTGTCTCCCAAAAGGGGTTGTGACCCATAGGTTAAGAATCTCTGTCTTGTGCTGGGCGGTGGTGGCGCACGCCTTTAATCCCAGCACTTGGGAGGCAGAGGCAGGTGCAGGTGGATTTCTGAGTTCGAGGCCAGCCTGGTCTACAGAGTGAGTTCCAGGACAGCCAAGGGCTACACAGAGAAACCCTGCCTCAAAAAAAAACCAAAAAAAAAAAAAAAAAAAAAAAAAAAAAGAATCTCTGTCTTAATCTAAGTATAGGTAAACTATTGTTTCTTTAGTTTTTATTTTGTTTTTTGGGGGGGCGCTAGATTTTTTTGTTTGGTTTTTTTTTTTTTTTTTTTTTTTTTTTTTTTTTTTTTTTTTTAGACAGAATCTTGCACCATGGTCTTAACTAGCCTTGAGTTCAATACATAATCCAGGCTAGCCTGAAACTTACAGTGACCCGTCTGCCTTAGTCTTCCCAGTGTTAGGGTGAGGAGGAGAGCATGCCTGTGAACTCCAGCATTTGGGAGTCTGACTCGAAAGGCCTTATCCGGGAGTTCAGGGTCGTTCTTGGCAACTTTGAGAGTTACCTGAGAGTGTCTCAAATCTCCCAATAACAGACAAGCAGAAAATGGTTTTAGTTGGATATGGTGGCTCACTTCTGATCCCAACCTGCCAATTAGGAGGCAAAGGCAGGAATATCACTGTCAATTCAAGGTCCAGGTAGTGTATTGTTTCCTGCTGTGTGCTTTAATATAATTTCTTTTTTTCTTTCTTTGTTTCTTTTGTGTTATTTTTCAAGACAGGGTTTCTTTGTGTAACAGTCCTGGCTGTCGTAGAACTCTGTGTAGGCCAGGCTGGCTTCTGTTTACCTCTTACCTCTGCCTCCCAAGTGCCTGGCACTTTAATGCACATCTCCAGGAAGCGCGTGCCTGTTCTTCCATATACACTGCTACTGCTTATCTCCAACAAAATCAACAATAGTTTTCCAGTTAGCTGAGAGATGCCTTTTTGTTGTTTTGTTTGCTGAGACAGTGTTTCTACATAGTCCTGGAACTCAGTATGTAGACCAGGCTAGTTTGGAACTCACTGAGATCCACCTACTTTTGCCTCCTGAATACTGGAAGTAAAGGGAGGCACCACTGTGCCCAGCTTTGTTGTTGTTTTGAGGTGGCAAGGTTTTTTTTTGTTGTTTCATTTTGTAGGTTTTTGTTTTCTTTTGAGATTTTGTAGCGCAGGCTATGCTCTTGGCTCAGTCTGCCAAGTGCTGTGATTACAGGCCTGTACTGTGACAGACTGAAAGATGTATTTTACATTTGTTTGCAGAATTTTGCCAAGCATGGTGGTACACTCTGTAGTATGTACCTGCCATTTGTTCATGAGGTCGAGGTAAGAGGGTCACCTGAACCTAAGAGTTCAAGGACAGACTGAGAAACACAGTGAAACCCCACCCCCACCACACACATTTTTAATTTTGTGGGTTTTTTTTTTTTTTTTTCCCCAAGAAAGAATTTGTCTGTGCAGCCCTGGTTGTCCTGGAACTTACTCTGTAGACCAGACTGACCTGAAACTCAGAGAATCTGCCTGTCTCTCTGCCTCTTCCTCCTACAGTCGTGCACCTCTGCTGAACAGCAGGAACCTTCACTTCTTTATTTTTATTTTATATATTTAAGTACACTGTAGCTGTCCTCAGATACACCAGAAGAGGGCATCCCATTACAAATGTTTGTGAGCCACCATGAGGTTGCTGGGAGTTGAACTCAGGACCTCTGGAAGAGCAGCCAATGCTCTTAACCACTGAGCCGTCTCTCCAGTCCTGAACCTCATTTCTTAAAAACAAAAAGCTAAAGTTCATATTATTGTACTTCCTGATTCTCTACTGCGTAGTGCCCCTTGGCCCCACTCCACCCCCTGCCTTTGTCGGAATTGACTCCCAGCAGGGAGGAGGCCAGCTGTCCCTGAGAGTATTCCTCCGTCAGGATTTTTCTGTGTGTTCCCTTGTTTGTATCGTTTTTATCTTATCCCACTATATTCTGTGTCTCATGCAAATTCTTACAAAAGCTGCAGTGGGGGCTGGGGATGGAGCTCTGTTGGCAGCCTGCTTTCCATCGTATACAAAGCTCTAGCCTTGATGTCTAACACGTAATACATAGCTGGAACCCCAGCACTCCAGATGGACCCAAGAGCATCAGAAGTTCAAGATTACCTTTAACCACGTAGTAAATTTCAGGCCTGCTCGGGTTAGTTATATGAAGCCCTTTTTGAAGAAAGGGGAAGGAAGGTTGAGCTGTTTGAGTGACTGTGTGTGTGTGTGTGTGTATGTGACTACACACACACACATACATATTAATTAGTCCTGCATCTGTTTCAGGGTTCCTTCCTTCCTAACTGTCTTTGCTGTCTCTTCACAGCTTCACCGAGTTGTCATAACTTGCACTGAAGACCTACCTCGCTGTGCTATTCCATCTCGCCTAGGGCTGCCCCTCCTTTCTCCTGAGTTCCTCCTGACTGGAGTACTGAAGCAGGAAGCCACACCAGAGGCTTTTATCCTCTCTAATTTGGAAATGTCTACCTAAAAAAAAAAAAAAATGTACCTCTACTCTCTGACCAGCAAACAGTCCTAGAAAACACTTGGAAAAAGGAACACACATACACAATTAAGACAGGGCAAAGTGGTTCACACCTTTAATCTCAACACTTGGGAGGTAGAAGGGATTGTATATTTTTGAGTTCGGGGCCAGCCAGAGGTACATAATGAGACCCTATCTCAAAAACCAAGTCAAAACAACAAACCTCAGGGGTTCATTAAGGCTTAAGGTGTATTGTATTGCTGTAACTGCTTAGGGAATGTGAATAAGATCTTAGAAGTTTTGAGGGAAAATAAGGGAAGTTTTTTCCTAAGATAATCATTTTTTTAGTTGGCTCCCTCGAGCTGGGGTGTAGCTCTGTACAGAGCACCTGCCATCAGCCCAGCCGTGCTCTGCTGCTCTGCAGTCTGCAGCCATCAGCCTGGCATGCCCTACAGTCTGCAGCTGCTCTGATGGAACTGTTCAGGCTCAGCACCCTGATTCTACTCCCTGTTCGGAAGCCAGCATTTCCCCTTTTCTTCCCAGGATTCTTACTCAACATGAGCCAGTTTCCAGGAGTGCCTGGTTGAGAAGATGAGGGTGCTCACGGGTGTGGTTAGAAAGGGCTTTAGTTTTGCTGCACTTACTCTGCTTTCCAGTGTTTGCAGTTAGCTTTGGTCATCTCCAGTAGGTCAGTGCTGACACTGCCTTCTTGATTGATGGGTTTGAACTTGCACTGCATTTATTATTATTGATTTAGAGAAAATTATATTTGCTTTATAAAGTTGGCCACTGTGCAGCATGTGGAGAATGTAGATACTGCTGGTGTTTGGCTTGTCCTCTGCAGTAAACAGTACCAAAGTTCCTTTAAAGTAAGTGCAGAGCTAGGCACGGGCATTTCCTGTAGTCCCAGTTCTTAGGAGGCTGAAGCAGGAAGGTCACAAGTTCCAGTTCAGCCTGGGCTACAGAGTAAAAGCCTGTCATCTTGAAAGAGTCTGGGCATGGTGCATCCCTTTAATCCCGGCACTTGGGAGGCAGACACAGGCAGATCTCTGAGTTCAAGGCCATCCTGGTCTAGAGAGTGAGTTCTAGAACAGTCAGGGCTGTTAACAGAGTAAACCCTGTCTCTAAAGAGAAGGGAAAATTTTTGTTTGTTTTTTGCAATTTTCTTTGGTCATCTCTAAGGTAAGTTAGCACTCAGTATGCCTGTCTGATCACCATTATGACCCAGCAGTACTGTCCTGCTTCCCTTTGGGAGTTCTGAAGCAAAGAAAACTTTTAAACAGTGTTTAGTGTGTAATCCCAGCAGTCAGAGATAAAGGCAAGTGGATCAGAAGTTCAGGGTCAGCTTTGGCTACATAGCAAATTGGAGGACAGTCTAAACTACAAAAGATTCGAAAATGAAAAGCACTTGATTAATATTCTATCTTTTTGGTTGGGCTGGGATTGAACCTGGCGCTTGCTTTATGCATGTTAGGCAAAGCCTCTACCACTAAACCTGATTCCAAGCCCCTCATCCCTTTTCATAATAGCCAAATATAGAAAAACTATATTTCATTCAGCAAGGACGAACATATAAATATGCTGTCTGCACAGAAAAAAAGTTCAGACATGAAGTGAAAACACAGTATTTGAGGGTGTCTGGTCAAGGACACCCTAACAGAGCAAGACACAAGGGACAGGTTTTGAGTCCACCTGCATAATATATCTATAATATGTGAATTCGCAAAGATAAGAGCAAATAGATGCTTGCAGACTCTGAGTACACAGAAGCTGTTCAAGAGTTCGAGTGTTCCACTGTGGGGAGTTGAAAGACTTGGAGTCAGAAAGACGAAGTGATTGTACATAGTGCAGAATATTTAATATTACTGTATAAAAGGGTTTTTTTGCTTTGTGAATTTCACTTCAATAAAAAATATTTGCTTCCTACTTTCATGCAGTGAATTATGTATAAGCTTAGAAAACTATTGATGGTTGGCACAAACGAGGCCCTGCTCATGATGGGCACACATTAGCACCCCAGCTATATGCTTGGTGTTTAAGATTTTTCTTTTTGGGGTTTGCTGGGGGTTGAATCTAAGGCTTCCTGAAATGCTGTCCAAAGGCTTCACCACTAAGCAGTAGTCCCAGACCTTTGTTAATCTGATACCGGTGGCGGCCAGAAGTCAGCCTTGGGTGTCCTTCCTCAGGTCACTGTTTTTCTTTGAGATAGGGAATCTCACTGGGACACGGGGCACTCTGATTAGGCTAGGCTGGATGGACAGTGAGCCTTAGGCATCTGCCTCCCTAAGGCTTGAATTATGACTTAAGGGTGAAGCTGATTAAAGAGAAACCACAAAGCTTAGTCAATTCCTTGTTTCCCACCTACAAGCTCTTCTGGGACCACTTCAGAGCTCCTAGAAGATCATCAGAGCCAGTCTGTGGTGCTAGGCTGTGATTCCAGTGCTTGGAGGCAGAGACAGGAGGATCCCCTCAAGACTATTCTCAGCTACATAACAGCAAGTTTGAAGCCATCTTGGGCTACATGAAGATTCTGCCATTAAGGTGTGTGCCAACACCCTGGCTAGAGTCTGTCATTTAAAAAATAATAAAAATATAAATGGGGGCTGGAGAGATAGCTTAGTGGTTGAGGGCACTGGGCTCTTCCAGAGGACCTAGGTTCAAATACTAGCACCCACATGACAGCTCACAACTGTAACTCCAAGATCTGATACTCTTCCATGCAGGCAAAACACCAATGCACATAAAGGCAAAATAAGTATGCATGTATGTATGTATATAAGTGAATAGAACAGTATGCAGAGAGCGTCTTCAAAAACAGTTATTCACACAAATGCAGTCCACTCAGTATACATTTCCCAAGCAGAGATCAGGGTGGGGAGGAAAAGTGCTATACAGTGCATGACAGCTTGGTCCAGATGTCTTGGGAGCAACCAGCCTCCCTGACCTTGCCCTATCTGTAATCTGAGGGAATCAGCTCGTGTCTTCTGAGGTCTCTGTACTTGGATAGCTATGCTGACTGAGCCTTTCACTACTCGGTCTTTCATTTTCAAGACAGAATTTCTCTGGGTAGCCTTGGCTATCCTAGAACTCACTACATAGACCAGGTTGACTTGAAACTCGGAGATCTGCCTGCGTCTGCCTCCCAAGTGCTGGAATTAAAGGCATGCCATTATCTCCCAGCCTTTTCTCATTGTTTATGGCTTTTCCATAATGTAGTCTCCATATGTAGTCCAGGCAAACTTCAAATCCTCCTGCCTCATCCTTCCGAGTACTGGAATTACAGGCACAAGCCACCACACCCAGCTCTAAAATGGTCACTAAACAAAAATCTATGTTGGGCGCGGTGGCGCCGTTTTTTAACCCCAGCACACCATGGACTGAGGCTGGAGAATAAGGAGTGGTTATCTTTAAAAATAGGATGTTCTTTATGTTTCCACGCAAGGGAAGCTCTGTCTTCACTTTCCTCGAGAACACTAACCGCGCTGAGATTCGACCCACAAGGGTAGCTACAGACTGGCTGTCCTGACAACATTTGGGATTCCAAGCTTCGCGCTGTGACGCGCCGCTCGCGGTCCCCGCCCTGCGAGGACACGGGGGCGGGACCTGGGCAGGGCCAGCAGTCGCGGGAACCCTGAGCCCGCCTCCTCGGCAGGCTCCGCGCTGCTCGCCATGGCCCCCGCGCTGCTACTGGTTCCCGCAGCCCTCGCCTCCTTTATCCTGGCCTTTGGCACCGGAGTGGAGTTCGTGCGCTTCACCTCCCTGCGACCGCTGCTTGGAGGGATCCCGGAGTCTGGCGGTCCGGGTGAGCCGCAGGGAACCAGGGCGAGCTGAAGCGGAGAGGAGGAGCCGGAGCAGCGTGGCGAGGGCGGGGCGAGGAAACAAATGACAGGGAAACCGCCAAAGCTGGGAGGCGCCGCTGGGAAGGGAGCAGAGGCTAAATCAGAAACTCCAAGATTAGTCCTGTGCAGAAAGCTGGGAGTGAAGACTGACAGAGTACGGGTGGGGGTGGGGGTAGGATTTTTGTGGAGAGAACCAGGGAAAGGGGAAAGGTAAAAAAGGGAAACGCTAGAAAACCGCGGACAACGAGGTGTGGTAGCTCACACCTTTAATCCTACTATTGGAGGGGCAGAGGCGAGCTGATCTCTAGTTGAAGGTCTATCACTAATGATTTCAAGTAGTACTGGTTTATTGAGTGAGGGCTGTGTATGTAGAGACCCTGTCTCGGAAAAACAAAAACAAACAAACAAAAAAACACAACAAAGACGACTTCCCCAGCCTCCTTGTGTGTGTGTGTGAATCTATGTGGAATGTGTGCTTGTGTGTGTGTGTGCGTGCGCAAGTGCAGCTGAAGGACAACCTTGAGTGCCTTTTCTCAGGAGCCAACCACCTTTTTTTTTTTTTTTTAGACAGTCTTACTATGTATCCCCGGCTGGCTTGCAACTCAGAGGCCCGAATGCCTCTGCCTCCCACATATTTTTGGGACAGAGTTTTTTACAGAGACCTGAGGCATACCAATGAGGTTTGATGGATCCACTGGAACTGGGGATATAGATGGTTGTTAGCTGCCCTGTGGATACTGAGAACCAAGCTGGGTCCTCACGGCGTGTGTTAACCACCAAGCCTCTCTGGAGATTCTTCTGTCCCTGCCTTCCCAGCACTAAAATTACAGACACACACCACCATGCTGGACTTTATGTAGGGATGCTGGGGCTCGAACTCAGGTCCTTGGGTTTACACAACACTACATGGACTGACCCATCTCCCCAGCCCTCCCACCTTGGTTTTAAGGATGACCTTATCTCCATTCTCCTAAGAACCTTCTTCCCCAGGAAGAGGCCTAGGGAAGATGGAAGATTGAAGAAACAGGAGAGGGAACTGGGAATGGCTTTGCTTTGACAAGATCTTGAAAGCATCAGGGGTGTGGCATAGGGCTCCAAAAGAAGTGGGTAGGGGAATGTCCTAGCCATCCTAACTGGCCTTTTGTCCCTTTCCTCCCCAACTCCCTCAGATGCCCGCCACGGGTGGTTAGCTGCCCTACAGGACCGAAGCATCCTTGCCTCCTTGGCTTGGGATCTGTGTCTTCTGCTACTGTTTGTGGTACAGCACAGCCTCATGGCGACCGAGGCAGTGAAGGCGTGGACATCCCGGTACTTTGGCGTCCTTCAGAGGTCGCTCTATGTGGCGTGCACCGCCCTGGCCTTGCAGGTATGAGGCCTTGCTAAGGGAGACTGGAGGAACAGAACTTGCAGAACTCATCCTTCATTCCTCCTGGGTATATACTCCCCTCTGTCCGCAAAGGTGTATATGTCTGAGATTCCTTAGCACACTTAAGAGTCTCAGCCTTGCAACATTGTTCATGTTTTACTGCTTCAGATCTGAATTCCTCCCCAGTTCTTATCATACAGCCTCTCTAGGCTTCACAATAGCACTTGTCTTCCTGTTGCATAGGCTAGTTTGGTGATTATCCACCAGTCCCCAGCCCCCATCCCATCCAAGTCTGCAAAAATCCTGTGTAGGGATGGATGGGTCATCTTCATGTCCTTGGTACCCCACCCAGAACCCTCCACATGGTAAATAGTTACTGTCTATACCTGGCTGAAAGAGTCATCGTAGGCTACTGTGGGGCAAGGGAGACCACTGGTATGCCCAGCCTCTCATCTTTCCTCAGTTGGTGATGCGGTACTGGGAGACAACACCGAGAGGCCCGGTGCTATGGGAGGCTCGGGCTGAGCCATGGGCCACCTGGGTGCCTCTCCTCTGCTTTGTGCTCCATGTTGTTTCCTGGCTCCTCATCTTCAGCATTCTTTTGGTCTTTGACTACGCTGAACTGATGGGCCTCAAGCAGGTGAGAATCCCACACCCCGACCTGAGACATGTCTGCGGGTCTCTCCCTCCCCGCACTCTTCTGACTTCTCTTGGCTTTGTTGTTCCTTGCCCTCTTTTATGACCTTCTCCTTCCTTCAGCTTGCCTGCAAAGGACAGTAACTGTAGGTCACCTAGGCTTGAGGGTGAAGCTGGGAAGAGGGCAGAGGCAACTGAGAAAGAGGGCTTGACTTTGATTTCCTAGTGTTCTCTCTTCTAGGTTTATTACCATGTACTGGGACTGGGAGAGCCTCTGTCTCTGAAGTCTCCTCGGGCTCTAAGACTCTTTTCCCACCTTCGACACCCAGTATGTGTGGAACTGCTGACGGTGCTGTGGGTGGTGCCCACCTTGGGCACTGATCGTCTCCTCCTGGCTCTTCTCTTTACCCTCTACCTGGGCTTGGCTCATGGGCTTGACCAGCAAGATCTCCGCTACCTCCGGTCTCAACTACAAAGAAAACTCCAGCTTCTCTCCAGACCCCAGGATGGGGAAGCAGAGTGAGGAGCTAGTTCTAATCCCTGTATTTCCTTTCCCACCCTAAGATCAAATCCCTTAGCATCCAGGCCGTGTTTGCTTCAGACCAGAGGTCATACTCTGAAGGGTCTGTCCCCTCTCCTGCTTGAGAACTCAGTTCCAGGGTCCTGATCCTGAACTCTAAATTCAGAGTTTCCACCACTGGGCTTCAGGGTCCATGTCTCAGTCTCACCAACCAAGAATGGTTTACAAAACTCGAGTCTCCTTTTCTCCTAGAGCATGGCCTCCACAGGCACAGGGTCAGCCCTGAGCACTCCCGCCCCTGGCACTGTTATTGGCTCAGCACCTCAGGGATTTCCTTCCATGTTTCCACTTCAAGGAGCTGTGTGTCAGGGCCTGTCTCAAAGTTTGTAGGTAGTGTCTCTATTGTACCACGGCTGTGCTTCCTCCCCACTCCCGCCTTCCTTTCTCCACCTCCTTAGGTCCTTTCCTATTGCTCTGTGGTGTCTTCTACAGCGATGTCTCCCGATTTTAACTCGGGTTGACTCAGGGCTCCCTGCTCTCCCAAAGGATATGCGCTGTGGAAAAATTAAAAATTTTATACATAGGATATCCAGTTGTCTGTCCATGACTCTCAAGCCACAGAACCAACTGTGGGAAGGAAGATGAGTCCTAGTTTTTGTGGCGACAGCCAAGCACTCTAGGAGGATCGCTGGGCTGGGGCCACACCCCATGGACCCGCCCCATCTCTCAGTCATCCAGTCCTGTTCCCTCCAAATATTACAGTTTCTCCGCGTATAGATCAGGGAACCCCTGGGAGACAGAATAACTCTCTGGGTGGAGAGCGAACTCCCCAAACCATTTGCCTCAGACCCCAGGGCCTGGCAGCCGCCTTCTCCACCACGGTAACAAAGACTGGCCAGGGGAAGAAAAAGCGTGGGGAGGAGCGGCGAGAGATGGGAAGGGCGGGTCCGACTCCAAGCAGCTGCCGCTTCCTCCCCACGTCCCTCAGGGGGCCTGAGTCACGGGCCGCCGCCCCAGGTCGGCCAGCTGGAGAAATGGGTCTGGACACCCTGATTCTCCAGGGCTGCAAGGAAGGGAGCGGGTAAAGGTCTCTGGAGACAGACAGCGGGAAGCGAGGGGATTGCCACGGTTGGAGAAAAGTCCCACCAGAGTCCCACGCGGGAAGGAGGGCAGCGAAGCCCCGCCCTTCGCCGGGCTCCTCCCTGCGCCCCCTTCCCTCGCCCCATTGTCCATAGACAAAGCGGTCGCCGCCCCCGCCTGGCCCCCTGTCTGCGTCTCCGTCCCTCCTCCTAGGCTCCCTCTTCCCTCCTCCTCTCTTCCCCTCCCTCCGGATCTCCCTTCGCCTCTCTCCTCCTCTTCCTCTCTCCCGACGCCTGACTACACTGCACCTCCTCCTAGGGACCCCGAGGCGTGTAAGTTGACTGTGGGGCTCCCACTTTAAGGGCAGCGCCTCCTGGCTCCAGATCTCCCCTTTGTGCACAGATTGTCTGTTCAGTTCCCTCTGGTGCACGGCCCGCTGGGTCAAGGTCCCCTGAGAGCCGGGTCCCTCGTTCGGGGACAGCAGAGGCGTGATGTGGGTCCTCGTCGCGCCCGTGTTCTGGGGCGTATCTGGTGGGGAGGCCGGCGAGACTGTAGGGACTGGACGCGAGTGGACGCCAGGGTTCTGGGAATACATAGACTGCACACTTGCTCGGGTACCAAAAGTCCCCCGAGGAGGGTATTTCCCCTGACCCGCCTCGGAGGCGGGATAGTCAGTGGGGTAGGGGCCGGACTGAGGGGCGGGGCCGAGCGCAGCCGAGAAGGCAGCCGGGACCTGCCAGGGCCCCGGGCGAAGAGGCGCCGGCGCCCTTGCCTTTTTCTCGGTCTCCCCTTCTCCCCTGGACCTCTGCCCTCCACATCCGTCCTCACCTCACATCCGTCCGACCTCCTCGCCCCTCGCCGGCTGGTTCCCTATTCTTCCCATTTATCTCCCCTGGGTACTGGGGAGGCAGTCTCGACTGAACCCGCTCACTTCTCAGCTCTGGCTCCTCCGGCTCCTTCCTCGCTCTCTCCTGCTTTTCCTTGCTTCCCTTTCTCCTATCTTAGGGACGGTCTGGTGCCCACAAACCCCAATCTGGCTCTGCCTATGCCCGGAATCTAGACTCTTCACCTCTCATTCTCCCCACCCCCAGCTTGGCACCCAGCTTTTCTCTTCACTTTTTCAGTTCCTGACTCTTGCCCTCCTTCTCACGGTCTTCCTTTATCTTCATTCTAAATTCCACTGTCCCTCTCTGCCCTTCTTAGTCCCTTCCCGCATCACTTCCTCCCCCCCGCCCCCCATTCTCAGTCGCTGGGCTCCTCTGAAGCTTACCCTTCCTGTTCCTGTCCCCCAATACTCTCTCCTTCACTTCCAGTGACCATGACCGCTATCCCAGATTGGAAACTACAGTTGCTAGCCCGACGGAGGCAAGAGGAGGCAGCGGTTCGTGGCCGTGAGAAAGCAGAACGGGATCGCTTGTCCCAGATGCCAGCCTGGAAGCGGGGAATCCTGGAACGACGCAGAGCCAAGTTGGGTCAGCATCCTGGAGAGGGGAGCCTTGTGCCTGGGAATGCAGAGGCCGGACCTCCCGACCCAGATGAATCTGCTGTCCTTTTGGAGGCTATTGGACCAGTACATCAGAACCGATTCATCCAACAGGAGCGACAGTGGCAGCAGCAGCAGCAGCAGAGAAACGAGGTGCTCTGTGATAGGAAGGCTGGGCCTCTGGAGGCTCTAGAAAGGAGATCAAGTCCTGGTAATTTAAGAGATCAGAGCCCTAAGGGAAGAGAGTCAAGAGAAGAGAGGCTAAGTCCCAGGGAAGCCAGAGATAGGAGGCTGGTGATAGGAGGAGCCCAAGAGTCAAGTTCGAGGTCTTTGGAGACTCGAGACTGGAGGCAGAGCCCAGCAGAGGCCAGAGACCTGAGTTCTAGACCAGCAGAGGCTCAGAAATGGAGGCTGAGCCCTGGAGAAACTCCAGAGGAGAGTCTGAGATTAGCAGGTTCTAGAGATCACAGTCCCAAGAGAAAAGAGGTATTGGAAAGCAGACTGAGCCCTGGGGAGCCTGGCGACCAGAAGACCAGCCTGACAGAGGCCCATAAATGGAATCTTGACTCAAGAGAACCCCAGAAACAGAGCTTGTTACAGCTGGAGGCCACAGAGTGGAGGCTAAAGTCAAGCGAAGAGAGAAAAGACTACTTGGAGGAGTGTGGGAGAGAGGAAGAGAAATTGAGTCCAGGGATTGTCCCAGACCAGACTCCAGTGACAAAGGAGGTTCAAGACACCACCTCTAGAGAAGTGGAGACTGCTGAGCAGAGGCCCACTGAAGGCTGGAAATGGACCCTAAACTCTGGGAAGGCTCGAGAACGGATGCCTTGGGGCATAGATACGCAAACTCAGAAGCTAGACCCTCCAGCATCTTCAGAGAAGCACCAGGGACCTTCTGGTGTGGAGGCTGAAGAGGAGGCTGAGAAAGAGGAGGCGGGGGCTCAGAGCAGGCCTCTGAGAGCCCAGCAAAACCTCTGCTCTGGGCCCTCCTCCCTCCCACCAGAGCACTCTGGGACGGAAGGCTCCAGACAACAGGAAGAGGAAGCGGTAGAACCCCGGCCCCCAGCACCAGCCCCTCTATCTCCCCCACCCTCGGCCCCAACAGCCCCCCAACCCTCTGGGGATCCCCTCATGAGCCGTCTGTTCTATGGGGTGAAACCAGGACCGGGGGTGGGGGCCCCCCGCCGCAGTGGACACACCTTCACTGTCAACCCACGGAGGTGTGCGCCCCCTGCCAGTCCAGCCCCTCCTGTCAACCCTGCCACAGCTGATGCTGCAGGGTCTGGATCTGGGAAGAAGCGGTACCCAACTGCAGAAGAGATCTTGGTGCTGGGGGGCTACCTCCGTCTCAGCCGCAGCTGCCTTGTCAAGGGGTCCCCTGAAAGACATCACAAACAGGTAAGAGAGCTACCATGCCTGACTGGGTAGAAGTCTCTTTCTAGTTCTGACTGGATGGCTTTTTTATATGTGCGTTTTCTTGTCTTCTATTCTTTTTATTCCTGACCACTCCCTTCCCCCCCTGCACACACACACCCTTCCTCTGGGTAGCCTTCCTTTGCCATTCATTTTAGAGCCCCAAGGATTCTGTTCAGCACTCCACTGCTGTGTTGGGGTGTGTTGTTTTCAGGGTGTGTCCAGCCTTGTTTCTTCTTTCCCCACTTTCTCTCAGTCCCCTCTCCTTTTCTTCCTTTGGGTTTTTGACCCAGTTCTGGTAAGAGAACAGATAACCACCTGTGAAGGCGTGTGAAAATAACCTGGGGGTGGTGGTGGGGATGGGACAGAGAAGTTCAGGGAAGTTGGAATGGAGGTCTCAGCCCCAAGAAAAGAGGGGTCAGAACTAACCAAGGACATCCCAGAACAGAGTTGGGGTGGGGTGAGGTGATGGAACAGAGCTGAAGAGTGGAGAGGAGTTCAGACCCCAAGTCATCTCCTATTACCCCTCAAGAAGAGGCCGTTTGAAGTGGGTGACCTCAGGGTTGCCTGCCCCTCCCCCCAACTGGGCAAATGTTAGACAGTGCTTCCTTCTCTCTGGGGACAAGAAAAGCCTTCTCTTCCAAAATATCTCAGTCCCTTCCCCCATGTTTCCTCCCTGGGCTTCCCCTCCCCCCACAGAACTGGCTCAGCCTCGGTTTGGTTTTTCCCCTCTGTTCCTGCTACCCTGGCCTCTCCCTACCCTGGGGTAGAAAAAGAGAGAAGTTCATTTACACTTAACTAAGAGCTGGGGCTGGTCCAGGCTATGTGAGAGTTGGGGGCGGGGGCGGGGTGGGGCTGAGGCCGGCTGAAGGTCAGAGGTTAGACTGAAATGCAGACATGCAAGGAAGCACTGGACAGGGTAACTATTCCCTTTGGCTCTTGCCCAATGCCTTCCTAATATGTACCAATAGTTTTCCTAAGTGAAAAAAAATCTCTGGAGAGAGACAGTACTACAGTCAGATGCCTCAGACCAGAAGGTCCTCCACACAACACACATCTTCCCAGGGCCTGGCAAGCCTGTTTCACCCATCTTTCATGTAAATGTGTTTGTGTGTGTTTAGTGTCAATAGACGGCCATGAGGACCAAAGATCACGGCTAAGCCATGGAGTCATTTGGTTCCTCCCAGTTGGTCTTTTTGTTGTTTTTAATTCATGTACACAGTTTCGGTTCTCATTATCGTATTCTTGAACATGACTTTTCTTCCCGGCCTCTTCCCCGCTACTATTGGCTCTCTCTTCTTAGGACTGGGGAGATAGAAAGGACAGAAGACAGGAAATTCTCTTAGGGTGAGGTGTTCGGAAAAGTCACTTCCTACTGAAGCTGGCTTGTGACTTTGGAGAATGAGCAGAGGGAGGCATAAGGCTTTGTGGCTCAAACCTAGGAACCATCTGGGGGAAGCTGAGGAGCCTAGTGCAGAGCAGGACCTGTGCTGGTGACCATACCTAGGTCATCCAGTAGGAGGGGCGGAAGCAGACCTTCCAAACAGGAAGCCTGGGGTGGGGGCCCGGAAGGCTGGTGGCACTGAGTGGGAACACTGGGTCTGGGCCCCGAAAGAACTGTGCTCAGGATGTGGTGAGAGAATCAGGAAGCAGCTACACTGGGGCGGAGGTGGGGAGGAGGCTGCACAGTTCCTCGACCTGACCACCTACCTCTTCCTCACCCTCTGTAAGTCCACGCCCGTGCCTCTCTGCTGTCTGTACAGCCTCAGCAAGGATTACTGTGCCTTGCCCTGGCTCTATCCCAACCATTATCACCGTCCCTCACCTTTCCTAAACAGTTCCTATCTGGCTACTTCTACCAAACTTATACCAGCCATCATGAGAGACACCACCCCAGTCCTGAGGCGGGAGAGGGGCTGTAGCTGGTGAGCTTCCCAGCAGCCTCTCTGTCTGGAGACCTGCCCCTCCTTCTCCGGCCCCCTGGTGACCTTATATAGCTGATGAGAAGATCTAGTGAGTCACTTCCCTCTCTGCTCCCCCCAATTTGGGTTATGCATTCCTAAGAGGCCCAGTCAGAAGCTGGGGGGTGGTGAAACAAAAGGGGGGGGGGACACAGAATTAGACGCTTTAGTAGATGAAGTGGATAAAATGAATTCCTTCACAGAACAGATGATAAACTGCAGAGGCTGGAGAAGGGAGCTTAGGAAGAAAGGAGAATGACCTAGAAATTTGGCTAAATCTGTCAACAACAGAACCAGTAAGAGTCCCTTTTCCAGATACTGTGGTTGAACCATCCAGTGGTCACCTCTCGCTTCTGTCAGCATTTTCCACAGCCTTGGTTCCCTGTTGGGACTTTAGCTGATGTCCACACAGACCCTTATCTTATGAACTGTGGCAACTGTGTATATGAATAGTCAGTGCGCTCAGCCTTCTGCACCAAGGGTTATTCTTGATTTCAACCAAGCACAGGCCAAAAATATTCAAGGCCCTCTAGGCTGGTGGCTTGGACTTTTAATTCCATCTATGGATGTCAAGTTCAAGGCCAGCCTGGTCTGCTTAATCAGTTCTAGTCTCAGAAATAAAAAAAAAAAAAAAAAAACAGAACTAGAGAGAGATGGCACAGCCATTACTAAGAGCACTTGCTGCTCTTCCAAGGAACTTGGGTTCAGTTCCTAGCACCTACTTAGTGGCTCCTAATCCTGCACCCCAGTTCCAGGGTATCTGATGCCCTCTTCTGGCCTTCTTAGGCACTGCATGTACATGGAGCATTTCATGCAGGCAAAACGCCCGTTTCAATAATATAATAATAATAATAATAAATCTGAAGGTATATGGGAGGACCTGTATAAGTTGTATGCAGTTCCATACCGTTTTATATAAGGGAATTGAACACACTGGCATTTTGTGTGAAGAGGGCTTACTACAGACTCCCCCCACCCCTGAGATATTAAGGGAGAAGGTCTCTGTAGTGTGTTAGAAGTGGGGTTGAGTAATTATGGAAATATTGGTACAAGTGTGCATGTACAAAGATCAGGACACAGAGCAGGATGCAGATGTGGCAGCTTCTCAACAGGTTGCTCTGGAGGCGCCTTCCAGGCAGAGGGAGCTGTCAGCGCAGAGGCCTGGAGGCAGAAGCAAATCACCCTGTTGCATTTGGTTAGGCTTTGGTTTTTTTTTTTTTTTTTTTTTTTTTTAAGTGAGATGAAATAAACCATTGCAGAATACTGGGTGGTGGTGGTGGTGGTGCATGCCTTTAATCCTAGCACTCAGGAGGCAGAGGCCAGCCTGGTCTACCAAGCCAGATCCAGGAAGCTAGGGCTACACAAAGAGAAACACTGTCTTAGAAAAAGAAGGCGGAAGGGGAGTGGGGGTAGAGGAGGAGCAGCAGCAGCAGCAGAAGCTGAAGCAGCCATTGCAGATTTGGACACAAGGAGTGACACATACAATCTTAGGTACCCTCCTTTCCTTAGGGACCAAGTTGTCCCCTCTCTCTCTCTCGTTAAACCCCTTAAACCATGCTGTAGATCACACGGAGGCTCTAGGGCACTGGGCCACAAATGCCCTGGACAGATCACCTGGGATCCCCTTCTGTTTGTCTTCCTAAACCCTTGGGATTGCAGAGTTAATCCCACTGTGTCTCAGAGCTCCTTAGGAGGGCAAAGGGGAAGGACACTGAAGACAGCCTGTTTTGGGGGGATTTCTGGCTCTCTCTGGTCTCTGTTTTTGTGGGGACCCTGTGGCCTCTCCATCCCTACCCACTGTTTGCCTGGACTTTGCTCTCTATCCTTGTCAGTTCACCAGTTGCACATTCCAGGGACTCTTCTGTGCACTGAACATCCCTGGGTTCATCTAAACCTTTTTGTTGTCTTATCCATTGCCCATCTCACTTCAGGTTTCTTTGTTTTGGTTCTGTTGTTGTTGGTTTTGGTTTTGTTTAATACCTCTGCCTCACAGCAGTGAAGGGAAGAGACACTAATTCTGCCTTACTTGCCAAGATTCCCAGTCCTTGCCATGGTAAAGTCTCTTTTTTGGGGGTGTGTATGTGTGTGCTTTTTTTTTTTTTTTTTTTTTTTTTTTTTTTTGGTTTTTCGAGACAGGGTTTCTCTGTGTAGCTCTGGCTGTCCTGGAACTCACTCTGTAGACCAGGCTAGCCTCGAACTCAGAAATCCGCCTGCCTGTGCCACCACTACCTGGCGCAGCCGGTGCTCTTAACCTCTGAGCCATCTCTCCAACCCTTCACCCCTTTCTTTTTTAAGTCAGAGTTTGATACACATGGAAGGCTGTCCTGGAACTTGGTGTAATCCTCCTGCCTCATCTCTTGAATGCTGAAATTGCTGGTGTGAGGCACCACACCTGGCTGGTTGTTGTTGTTGTGGTTTTTTTTTTTGTTTGTTTGTTTTTTTTTTTTGTTTTGTTTTGTTTTGCATTAATGGGGTGGGGTGCAGAGAAACACCTGACATAACACCCTGTGAAGATCAGAGGTTCCAGAGAAGCCTGCCTGCAATCGCTTTCACCACTGAGCCAGTGTTTTGCTGGCCTGTATACATGCGCACTACCATGGAGTCTGCAGAGGGCATCAGGTCATGTTTCCTGGAATTACCTTTACAGATGGTTGTGAGTGCTGAGAACTGACAACCTCTGCAAGAGCAGAGTGCTCTCTTAACCGCTGAGCCGGCTTTCTCGCCCCTAAGTGTTGTTTTGGTGCCATTAGAAGGAAGAATCAAAATGTAAGAAAAAGCCAAAGCCCCAGATGGATGAAAGGGAAGGTCTGCGGGGTGCCTAAGGCCAGCAGCCCCTCTCCACTTGCATCTGCTCCCTAGGCCCTCCCTGAGGTCCCCTTGTAATGAACCTGCCTCCTTTCTCCTTTCTTCTTACTCTCAGCTCAAGATCACCTTTAGTGAGACAGCCCTGGAGACCACATACCAATACCCTTCTGAGAGCTCGGTACTGGAGGATCTAGGCCCGGAGCCTGAGGCCCCCATTGCCCCCTTAGAAACCCAACCCGACGATGACGATGAGGAGGAAGAGGAGGAGTTGCTTCTGCAGCCAGGGCTCCAGAGCGGACTGCGAACCAAGGCCCTAATCGTGGGTAAGCGGCTGCGACGCGGTTGGCGGAGGGTGCCCCCTGGTGTCCATGAAGTGGTGGTACTTTGAAGGAGCTTGGCCCAATCCGCTCTATCTGCAGATTGCTGAAAGCATTGGAGTCTGGACAATGGAGTCTCCAGATTTCAAAACCAGAGCTGGCTGGTTCTCCAGATCTCTAAGCTGGTTTAAAATATTCGTGTTGGGTCAGATGGCACGAAGTCTGAATTCAGCTTTTCAGTTACTTAGGTGTGATCCTGAATCAATGCGAGCTCGGTTGCTATTTACTTTATGTGGGTGTGCATGCCCGCACTCTAGGATCAAATCTATGGCCTTGAGTATGCTAGGCGAGTGCTGTACCCACAGTCTTCATTTGCCATTCTTTAAAATAGAGTTAACAATTGTGTCCTGGGCCTCGGGTGTGTGTTGGTCAGTGATGAGATAGATTGCTGAGAATGGTGACTCATGCCCCTAATCTTATCACTGGTGGGGTGGGGCGGGGGGCAGATGGGCCTGGTCTACACAGTGAGTTCCAGGGCACCCTGGACCCCCATCTGAAACGAAGAAAAAAGGTTTTGTGCCCTGCTTTAATCCCAGCACCACAAAAACTTTGATAATAGTAAGTACTTCCTGAAGTTGTCGGGAGGCTTGCGTAGCTTTTGTAAAGCACCTAGGACTGTAGCTAGGTATGACTTCACCTTTGCTGAGATGATCGTGAAATTAAACAAGGTACCTAGGACGGAATCCAGTTAACTGTGATGACCGCTGTTCCTGGTGACAGGCACACATCCAACACTTTACAAAGACTTCTCTTGTGCCAGTCAGCCACTCTTCAGTTCTGGGATGCATGGGGGGAGGCTGGAGGCCCTCTCCACTTCTCTGACTTGATCACCTCTTTTCCTGCAGATGAGTCCTGCCGGCGGTGACCATCTTCCAGTTTGGGCACATACCTCCCTCCTTCCTGTACCTGAAGATTCTGGAGTCTGGATGATTCAGAGCCGACAGACCTGGCCATGAGCCTGCCTGGCGGGGAAGGGCATTGAGCATATTCTGACTTGCTTTTCCTATCCTGTTTCTGGGGCAGAGCCAGTAGCCTAAATTTACCCCTAACCCAAGGTGCCCCGTGGGTGGAGCATCCTTGGTGAGCTAAGAGTGAGCATCAAGTCCTGGGTTGGAACTCAGGATTTATCTGGAATTGAGATGTAGCACCTCCAGCTCTGCAGCCTTACATAACTCCCAGCCACTCCCGGGGATCCCACTCTACCCACAAACACCCTTTTTCTAGGTCACTACCCCTTTGTTTACAGCTTCCTTCTCTCTTGATCACAGCTTGGTTTACATAGCCCCTAGCTCCCAGTCCCACCTGCAAAGTCCCAGGTTTACAAGCCATGCCTCCCCAGGAGCCCCTGTGGGGTCCTCCACCTTCCCCTTGTTTCATTGAGAGTGACTTGGGAAGGTGTGTAGCCTTCTTCAACTTTGCTCAGTATTACTGTGCCTCGGTTTCCCCCAAGAGGGTAGGCTGGGGATCCTAACCCTGAACCCTATGAAAGTTATTTAATTCTGTTCTTCCACGTGGTTCATATTGAATTGAATTGCAGTGTGGGGGAGCCTAAGGAGGTGCTTTGCTTCTCCCTATTGCTCCTTTGTCAGCTGCCCAATTTGTTTCATTTTTGTAACTTTCTGTAATAAAATGGAGCTCTTTTCAACTCTCTTGCTGCCTCTTTTTTTTTGGGGGGGGGGGGGTGTTCGAGACAGGGTTTCTCTGTATAGCCGGGGCTGTCCTGGAACTCACTCTGTAGACCAGGCTGGCCTCGAACTCAGAAATCCGCCTGCCTCTGCCTCCCAAGTGCTGGGACTAAAGGCGTGCGCCACCACCGCCCGGCAGAGCACCTGTTCTTGCTGAGGCCGATTCCACTCCCATAGTGGTTCACAGCTCTGTAACGCCTGTTCCAGGGAACCGGGCACACATGTGGTACACAGACATGTGAGCAGCACATTCATTCACAAAACAAATCATTAAATCCCAGCACTGAGGAAGCAGAGAAAGGCAGATCACTGAGGTTTTGTTTTGTTTTTAAGACTATTTTATATTTACATGTGAGCACACTGTATCTGTCTTCAGACACACCAGAAGAGGGCATCAGATCCCATTACAGATGGTTGTGAACCACCATGTGGTTGCTGGGAATTGAACTCAGGACCTCCAGAAGAGCAGTCACTGCTTTTAACCTCTGAGCCATCTCTCCAGCCCCCTTTGGGATCTCTTGCTTGGGACTGTTTGACCTCAATTACCCAAACAGGAACGACTTCAAGCGTGCACCATCCTGTCCACTTAGATTCCTGGACCTGAGCAGACATAACTTATGCTGTCTGTCATCAATAGAAATACCAACAGCAGAGACAAGAATATCCAAGTTAAACTTTATTCAGAGAACTTGCATCTGACAAGGCAGTGGATCCTAAAATAACTGCCTCTCATCTTCTCTCCAGGCACAGGCTTTACAGGAAGCAGAGAAGGAAACAAAAAACATCAATTATTCCAGAACTCAAGTTCTGTCGCTGGTCAGCTGGTCAGTCACATTTCTGAGTCACATTTCTGAGACCTGTGACATCATGCCTGTTCACTCTGAAGCTCAGAGAACTGAGTTAGTGTCTGCTAGTATCTTCTGCTCCCCCAGGGTCAGCTGTGCTGGGGAGGGGTTAGCTCACAACAAACCATTATGTGCTAAGTTGTTAATAACATTCGCGTGGATTGCTTTTTAAAGATTTAGCTTTTGATTTATTTATTTATGTGAGTACATTGTAGCTGCCTTCAGACACACCAGAAGAGTACATTGGACCCCATTACAGATGGTTGTGAGCCACCATGTGGTTGCTGGGGATTGAACTCAGGACCTCTGACAGAGCAGTCAGTGCTCTAACCACTGAGCCACCCCTCCAGCCTGAATTGCTTTGTAAAATGTGGAGTATTTTGACCTTATTCATTCTTCTCGCTCCCTGTCAGTATGAAATAAAATCTACTTAAATTGCCCCTCATTTTTTTGATTGTATATAAATTACACATTTCAGTCAAGTGTGATGGTGCATGTCTATAATCCCCACACTTAGGATGAAGTGGGAACAACAGGATCACGAGTTCAAGGTTGCACCAGGGTAGGGGAAATACTGGGGGGGGCTCCCCTCAGAGTCGAAGGAGAATAGGGGAGGAACTCTTCCAGGGGGGACCCAGAGGGGCCAACATTAGGGATGTAAATAAAAATAAATAAATAAATAAACGAGTCTGAAGTTATCTTTAGCTCTGTAGTACAGACAGGGCCAGCTAATGCTGTTCTGAGTCCCCCTGGTTTTTTTTTTTTGTTGTTTTTTTTTTTGTTTTGTTTTGTTTTTGTTGTTGTTGTTTTTTGTTTTTTATTAAATGGTACCTAGAGAGCTGGTTCTACAATTAAGAGCACTTAGGTTTAACTCCCAGTACATTTTCAGGAGATCCAATGCCCTCCTCCAGATTCTGAGTGGTATACATACTTGCAAGTAAAATGTTTTTATATATAAAGCCTCCCGCCCAATAGAGCGACTGGAGAGATGATTCAGTGGTTGAGAGCCCTTGCTGCTCTCTCAGAAGACTTGAGTTTGGTTCCCAGCACCTACATCAGGCAGGTCACAACTGCCAGTAACTCCAGCTTCAGAGAGACACAATGTCTCTGACCTAAAAAGGCTTTTGTGCACACCACACACACACACACAGACACACACCCCACACGCAGATAAATTCATGCAGGTAAACACACATGCACATAAATAAATATATATTAAAATCTTAAGATATCCAAACTCCCTCCCACCTACATATCTTTATTATGTACCTTTAATTTTTTTTTTGTTTTTTGTTTTTTGTTTTTCGAGACAGGATTTCTCTGTGTAGTCCTGGCTGTCCTGGAACTCACTCTGTAGACCAGGCTGGCCTTGAACTCAGAAATCCGCCTGCCTCTGCCTCCCAAGTGCTGGGTTTAAAGGTGTGCGCCACCACCGCCTGGCTGTACCTTTAATTTTTAAAAATTTAAAAATATTTTAAAATTACATTTATGTGTGTTTGTGTATGAGTACGTGCACATGAGTGCAGGTGTCAGAAGATTCTAGAGGTGGTAGATCCTCCTGGAGCTACAGTTATAAGTGATTGTTTGTGAGGAATGTGGGTTCTGGGAATCGAACTCTAGTTCGCTGAGCCGTCTCTCCAGTCCCTTATTATATATCTTGTTTTCCTAAAACTAATTTGTACTCCTTTTATCCCAGGCTGTGGAAACTAGCTCGCCAACCCAGACAGGTTGAATTGATTGAGAGCTGCACCCGCGCACAAACCATTAGGGGGCGATAGAGAGCTGGGGCAAGGCTATGCACGAAAGCCTCTTGCCCGAAGCGTCAGGAAAGAAGCTGCTTGATTTGAACCCGCTCAGCCACCGTCGAGCCCTGGCCGGAAGAACGCGACTCTTTCCGGGTTTCGCGGTCCTGGGAGACAGTGTAGACCTACTCAATCTCGCACTGTGGACGAGGGTTCTCCACGGCAGCGGGTGCGAGGCCGTGGCATCGCAGGCCTCTCCTGGTCCCGCCGCAGTCCTGGCCGTTCCTTGGTTGCGCGCCCGGAGCGGGACGCGTCGCTATGGCGACGCCGGCGGGGCTGGAGCGGTGGGTGCAGGAGGAGCTGCACTCGGTGCTGGGGCTGAGCGAGCGGCACGTCGCGCAGTTCCTGATCGGTACCGCGCAGCGCTGCGCCTCCGCCGAGGAGTTTGTGCAGCGCCTGCGCGACACTGACACTCTGGACCTCGGCGGGCCGGCCCGTGACTTCGCGCTGAAGCTCTGGAGCAAGGTGTGTGCCGCCGGGGCAGTCCACTCACAGCCAGATTGGCCCGTACGCTCATCCTTTGTTTTGAGACGCAGTGTAGCTGTCTATTCTATGATAACCTGCAACTTTCTATATGGTACACAGGCTGGCTTCGAACTTGCAACGAGCATCCCTTGTACTGGGATGACAGAGAGACCTTCCGTTCTTGGTTCTGCCCAACAGTTAATTTTGTCCTCTGTTATCTAGGTATCATGTTAGGTGCTGGGCGTACAGGTCTGTAGAGAAGACTCAAGAGAGTGGGATCCACATATATTTTGAAGCTAGAGCCCTTGTTAGTTACAGCACATACTCCAGGCCTAAGGATGTAGCTCAGTTGGTAGAATGCTTGTCTAGCCTTGGGTTCAATCCCCAGACCTGGGAAAGACTGTCACTGAGAATAGAACTATGAGAATTAGCATTTAAGAAATAGGAAGGAGGCTGGGGAGAGATGGCTCAGCAGTTAAGAACCCTTGTTTTCGCATCTGGAAGACTTGACTTAAGTTCTCAGCAACCAGGCCTAGTGGCACACAACCACCTGTAATTCCAGCTCTAAGGAGGTCAGAGGGCTTCTGGCCTTTGCCAGGCACCCATACCTATACACATAAGTAAATGAAAAATAAGTCTTAAAAAGAAAATGGATGCCGGGCGGTGGTGGTGCACGCCTTTAATCCCAGCACTTGGGAGGCAGAGGCAGGCGGATTTCTGAGTTCGAGGCCAGCCTGGTCTACAGAGTGAGTTCCAGGACAGCCAGGGCTATACAGAGAAACCCTGTCTCAAAAAAACCAAAACAAAACAAAAAAGAAAGAAAATGGGTTGTAGAATGTAAACCACTTAAGCTCAGAACCAATTCTTAAAAAATAATAGTAATAATTCTATTGTGCGTTGGAAAGATGGCTCAGGAATTAAGATCACTGGCTGTTCCTGCAGAGGACCCAGGTTCAATTTCCAGCGCCCACATGGCAGCTCACAACTGTCTGTAATTCCAGTTCCGTGAGATCCAACACCCTCACACAGCACATATTGCAGGCAGAACACCAATGCACATAAAAATAAAAGTAAATCATTAAAATTAAGAAGTTCATGTATATGCTCACATGTGGTACATACCTGTGAGTGTTGGTTCTCTCCCTCCAGCACAGGATAGTTTTCAGTCATCATTTGCTAAGTGGACCCCTGGAAGGGAGTTCAGAAGCTGCACAGCCCAGTCGAGCTATGACCATGGAACAAAACCACGAAGAAGAGAAAGATGGAGACAGGCTTAAGATAAAGTAATCCCTTTGTAGGCAAATGAGGGTCCTGAGGTTAGGAGCTGTCATATCTACTGGCAGGTGCCACGGAAGGCCGTGGTAGAAAAGCCAGCGCGGGCAGCTGAGCGAGAGGCCCGAGCCCTGCTGGAGAAGAACCGATCTTATAAGTTGTTGGAAGACAGCGAGAGTGGTGATGAGGCAGTGGGCAGGGACGGGAGCGGCCTCCAGAAGAAGCGGAAGAGACGGAAACACCTCCGGAAGAAACGCCAGGAGGAGGAGGAGGAAGAGGAGGAAGAGGTTTCCGAGTCAGGGAAGAAGAAGACAGGGTAAGTCAGAAGGAAGGAGAGAGGGGATTGGAGCAGGTTGTGGGGATGATAAGCCCTCTCGATAACCCAATTGATGCACTGGGCTGGGTTCAGGGGGAGTAAATCACCCACGGAGGAGAAGCCAGCGTCAGAGGATGAGTGGGAGAGAACGGAGCGTGAACGTCTCCAGGACTTGGAGGAACGGGATGCCTTTGCAGAGCGGGTTCGGCAACGGGACAAGGACCGGACCCGGAATGTCCTGGAACGGTCAGATAAGAAGGTGAGTTGAAGAGACTCAGGTAAATCTGGGTTTGGCTGCAGAGTTGTCTCAGGGAAGACAAGGGTTGTCACTAGGGTTCCCTTGGGCTCTGCCTGGTTGAGATCCACAGAGGCTCTTCACTGAGAAGGGGCAGTGAAGGGCATCAGTGATCCTGACAGGAGTGGTATCTTTGCCCTCACATCCGTCTATATGATTTCTTCTAGGCTTATGAAGAGGCCCAGAAGCGCCTCAAGATGGCAGAGGAAGACCGGAAAGCCATGGTGAGACTCTGGGTTCAAAAAAAACAGTATCTGAAGACAAAGAGAAAGACTGCTGGAGTGGTTGGCCATAGCAGGAAGGGTCGCAGAGGGAGTGTGCTGAGATGTGTCTGGGTGGTCAGTCTCTAGAGGAGGGAGCCTGCCTGACGGGAACTAGAAAAGAACAGACTTAGTTTGTAGAAGGAGAAAGTTACAAATTCTTTCACCTCGATAGGATTAAGTCATTATGTCTGAGTAAAACTGGGCTCACCCTGTCTTTGAGATTCGATGAAACACAAAACAACTAGCACCAAAAGGCCCCACACCCACCCCTTTGGAGTGTGCAGGAAACAGTGTTGCACGCTGGTAGGATGAGGATCTGACTGCCCCTCCCTGACCCAGGTCCCTGAGCTCCGTAAGAAGTCTCGTCGGGAATACCTGGCGAAGCGGGAGCGGGAAAAGCTGGAGGACCTGGAGGCCGAACTGGCTGACGAGGAGATCCTGTTTGGGGACGTGGAGCTGAGCCGCCATGAGCGCAGGGAGCTCAAGTACAAGCGCCGTGTGCGGGACCTGGCTCGGGAGTACCGGGCAGCCGGCGAGCAGGAGAAGCTGGAGGCCACTAATCGCTACCACATGCCCAAGGAGACCCGAGGACAGGTGAGGGGAACCCGCTCTGCGCACGGCTGAGGCAGTGTGGCGGCCGGGCCCTTCCCTCTCCCCTTCATAGCTGGTGGGGAGGACCTGGGCAGTGTGGGCCACCCCTTCCTCAGCTGTCCCTGCTCCTCTCTCCGCAGCCAGCTCGAGCTGTGGACATCGTCGAGGAGGAATCGGGTGCCCCCGGAGAGGAGCAGCGGCGCTGGGAGGAGGCCCGGCTGGGTGCTGCATCCCTTAAGTTTGGGGCCCGAGATGCAGCTGCCCAGGAGCCCAAGTACCAGCTGGTGCTGGAGGAGGACGAGACCATCGAGTTTGTCCGCGCTGCTCAGCTCCAGGGTGACGAGGTGAGAGGAAGAAAGAGTCTGGGATGATGACGGGAGGGCCTATAAAGGTGGTGGGGACCTCACCATCTCTGTCCCCTTCCTCAGGAGCCATCGTCAGGCCCATCCCTGTCAGCCCAGGCCCAGCAGAAGGAGTCCATCCAGGCCGTGCGCCGCAGTCTGCCAGTGTTCCCCTTCCGAGAGGAGCTCCTGACTGCCATTGCCAACCATCAGGTCCTCATCATCGAAGGCGAGACTGGCTCAGGGAAGACCACACAGATCCCACAGTACCTCTTTGAGGAGGTCAGTCATTACAGCGTGTCACTTAGGGTCCAGCTCTTGAGTCAGTCCTGGTAGACCCCTTTTGTGTGATGGTGAAAATGTTCTTTCCTGTTCTTTCCACTAAATCATGAGATGAACATCATAGATTTGAACCTCCTGGGCTTCCATCCTGCATGACAGCCCTGCTTCCCCTCTGCAGGGGCCAGAGAACTAAGAGGAGAAGGCTTGTTTGACTCTTTGACCTCTTGTCTCCCATTGCTTCTGACCCTGGTCAGTTCAAGTCTAGCAGAGCCCTGATTGTAAGCAAATTCTGCAGGGCTGGCTTAGCATTCTCTGGGGCCCTTGGTTTCTATCTTTTCTTGCCTGCCTCACAACAGCACGTCACGCAGAGGAGTAACCCTTTCTTCTCTTTCTCTCCCTTTAGGGTTACACAAAGAAGGGCATGAAGATTGCTTGCACCCAGCCCCGTAGAGTGGCAGCCATGAGTGTGGCTGCACGAGTGGCCCGGGAGATGGGTGTGAAGCTTGGGAATGAGGTGAGGTCTTTGGGGATTCATCAGAGGGAAGCCTCTCTCACATTGCTCACGTGACCTCACACCTCAGGTCTGGGCATTGGTCATTCCAACCTCCTGACTGTCTGTGACCAGGTGGGCTACAGCATCCGGTTTGAGGACTGCACGTCAGAGCGAACTGTTCTCCGCTACATGACAGATGGAATGCTACTCCGGGAGTTCCTCTCAGAGCCTGACCTTGCAAGTTACAGGTGCACACATGTGTGTCTCTGTATGTGTAAATGTATGTGTGTATGTGTGTGCAAGTGTGTATGTATTTATTTGCATACATGTATGTGTGTGTGCATGTATGTATGTGTATATGTATGTATTTGTATGTGCATGTACGTGTGTGTATGTGTATGTATGTATATATGTAGGTGGTGTGTGCATGTGTGTATGTATATGTATATATATGAGTGTATATGTGTGTATGTATATGTATGTACTTATGTGTGTATGTATGTTTGTGTGTATGTATGTATGTGCACATGTGTATATATGTGTATGTGTGTATATGTATGTGTGTACATGTAGGGGATAAGAAGACAGCTTACAGGAGTCAGTTCTGTCCTTTCAGCGTATGCGTTCAAGGTATCGAGCTCACATCAGCAGGCTTGGTGGCCAGCACGTTTACTGCTGAACCACGTTACCAGCCCTGTCCTGACTGCTTTTCTTGGTCAATGTCCAGATTGGCCACAGATCACAGAACCCTCCCCTAACCTTGCTCACCATCTGCCAAAATTGCATAATTGGAATGATTGACTTCTTAGCCTCCCCCCACCTCGGTCCCCATTCCCCCTTATGTCCCTCTGTCCCTCCCTTTGATCCAACCCTGCACTGCTAAGCCCACCATCCCTTCTGCCTCACCAGTCTCCCACTTCCTCCCCAGTGTGGTGATGGTGGATGAAGCTCATGAGCGGACCTTGCACACAGACATTCTCTTTGGGCTGATCAAAGATGTCGCTAGATTCCGACCTGAGCTCAAGGTCCTAGTGGCTTCAGCCACACTGGACACTGCCCGTTTCTCTGCCTTCTTTGACGACGCCCCTGTCTTCCGAATCCCTGGACGCAGGTTTCCAGTTGACATCTTCTATACCAAGGTGCCCCTTGGGAGGATGGGCTTGAGTGTGAGGCAGAGGAGCTGGGGCTGGTTTAGGAGAATGTCCCAAGGGAAGGGTCTAGTGGATACCCAGAGAGGGGCAGGGTAAGAGATGCGGGGCAGGGACAAGAGCCTGAGCAGATGGCCCCTCTGTGACCCTGTGTCCTCCTCCTTCCCAGGCCCCAGAGGCTGACTACCTGGAAGCCTGTGTTGTGTCTGTGCTGCAGATCCATGTGACCCAGCCCCCTGGGGATATACTGGTGTTCCTGACAGGACAGGTGTCTGCTGTGGTGGGAAGTGGTCGGAGTGTTTGTGGGGAGGATGGGGCTGCTGGGTGATCCTGTGACTGACTCAGGTCTCCTGCCATCCTGCTCCACATTCAGGAGGAAATTGAGGCTGCCTGTGAGATGCTCCAGGACCGCTGCCGCAGACTGGGCTCCAAGATCCGGGAGCTCCTGGTGCTGCCCATTTATGCCAACCTGCCCTCAGACATGCAGGCTCGCATCTTCCAGCCCACACCACCTGGGGCCCGAAAGGTCAGTGGGAAAACTTTTACCCTTCCTCCTGCACCACACACAAGTATTGAGCAAGGCGCGTGCTGTCCCCTCCAAGTTGTTTGCACGGCTGTTTGGACACAGCTGAGGAGCAACCAGGCCCTGGCCTTCCAGCTGGAGGGATGACATCAGCATTAGCCAAGAGAGAGCAAGCTTTAAGTTCAGTGTGTGCCAGAATGTATTTAAGTGGACCTTTGAGAAAAATGACGGGAAGTCCTAGAGGAAAGCTGAGGTGTGTTTGAAGTCTGAAACGAGTGAGGTTGGGAGTTTCAGGTGCTGCACAGAAAGCTGAGTCAGCCAACGGCCAGGACAGAGCTGCTGCAGCATTCAGACTTTGACAGGCAAATGGCAACCAGAGAGTTTAGGCAGAGATATGACTCTCACCAAATAACTACGTATTGAGGGTCTGGAGCTGGGGGGCCTGAGTGGTCAAGCACTTACCCGGCATGTGGGAGGCCCCAGCGCCAAGGCCCAGTACATGCTGCATGGGGCGGGGGCTGAGGTGAGGGTCCACGATGTGCACAGTAGGGCTTACTGTCAGATGGGAGGAGACTGAGCATGTAAGCCTGCCTCTGTATTGAGTACAGTGAAGAGGTCGGGGCAGCACAGGAAGTCTGAGAAGAGGAGGAGCAGAAAGACTTTCTCTAGTGGTGGAAGGCTGCCTCATAAGGGCAGGGTAGAGTAGAGGAAGGAGAAGGGAGGCCTGCTCTGCGGAGGGAGAGCTGGTGCAGAGCATCTACAGAAGGATGAGCACTCAGGGTGGGGACAAGCACAGGGTGTATAGCTGTGATCAGAGTTGCAGCTAGAGGTGAGATAGTCCAGGGTCTAAGCGGCATAGATTGAATTCTGTGGTTGGATCTGGGTGTGAATTGACAGGTTTACATGTTTTAAAAGGAATGTTCTGCATGTTGTGTGATAGAACCGAGGTGTAGAAGCAGGGAGGTGAGCAAGGAAGCTGCTGTCAGAAGTGACGTGAGGATAGATGCAGACATGCTTTCCATTCCCTATATTCAGTGTTGTTTCTTCATCGTGCCCCTGCTGACTCCCAGCCCCTGCCTGTCACCTCATCTCCTGACCTCTGGACACTGCCTCCCTTTGCCCTACCCTCGCTGCATCCGGCTTCCTCAGGCTATCTAGGTGGGTTGGGTCCCTAAGTGACGCTGTCCTCTCTGTCACTTAGGTGGTTGTGGCAACAAACATTGCAGAAACGTCCCTCACCATCGAAGGCATCATTTATGTGCTGGATCCAGGGTTCTGCAAGCAGAAGAGCTACAACCCCCGCACAGGCATGGAGTCACTCACAGTCACACCCTGCAGCAAGGTCAGCCCACGTCTCCCTGAGGTAGGAGACACACTGTCTCCAGAGAAAGCTTGATTCCCATGTAGCACTTGAGGGTGGGGGTTATCATTTAACATACTGTTGAATTAACACCGTCCTGACCATGTGTGTGCCTCGCCTTTCTTTCTAGGCTTCAGCCAATCAGCGGGCTGGCCGCGCAGGTCGAGTTGCAGCAGGGAAGTGCTTCCGCTTGTACACAGCCTGGGCCTACCAGCATGAACTGGAGGAGACCACTGTTCCTGAGATCCAGAGGACGAGCCTGGGCAACGTTGTGCTGCTGCTAAAGAGCTTAGGTGATTGGGCTGCCCACGCCCTCTTGACCAGACACTGGAGTTTCTGACACCTGTGCAGGACTCTCTCATTTTTTATCCCTTTCTCCAGGGATCCACGACCTGATGCACTTTGACTTCCTGGACCCCCCTCCATACGAGACCCTGCTGCTGGCTTTGGAACAGCTTTATGCACTTGGTGCCCTCAACCACCTTGGAGAACTCACCACGGTGAGTGGTGGCAGGGCTGGGACAGTATGAAGGACACATCTGATGGCTCCGGAGACTCCTTTGGTGGTGCTAAGGGCTCCTGTACTGGTGGGAGGAACCTAGGGGAAACTAGCCTCACCTTTCCCTCTTCTTTTTAGTCTGGTCGAAAGATGGCAGAGCTGCCTGTGGATCCCATGTTGTCTAAAATGATCTTGGCCTCCGAGAAGTAAGTCTTCCCACCCATCCAGTTCCTGGCACAAACTGGGCATGCTTCCTCCGTCTCAAGTATCCTCTCTCTGTTTGTCTCGTCATCATGTTGTTGCTGTTTTGTTTGCTTGTTTTTAATAAATATTAAAGAAGTCTTACCACCCCTTATGAGGCCCATGTGAATCACTGTCCTGTACTTGATACTGATGGTTGGTGGGCACAATGGTTAGTATAGATATAACCCAGGGACCAGCAGTCATAGCACACACAGAGGCAGAGGCAGGCGGATCTCTCAGGTCTAGGACAACCAGGGCTACATAGTGAGACCCTGCTTCAAAAAGCAAACCAGTTAACAAAATAAAACCCAGGACTGATTGTGGTTGGAAGCAGAAGGCTGCAGCTTCTGAAACGTGATTCTTCCCAAGGCTTCAGAATAGGACCTTGAGATAGGTCTGTATGGGACTACCTTTAAAAGATGTCTGTGCTGGGGGATGGCTCAGTGGCTAAAAACACCAATTGCTCTTGCAATGGATCCTAGTTCAATTCCCAACTGTCACATGGTGGCTCACAACCATCTGTTACTCCAGTTCTTCTGACTTATATGGGCATGTGGCACACAGACATGCATGCAGGCAAAACATTTATACACATAAAATAAGTCTTTTTAAAAACTAGATGTTCCTCTGCTGTGTTTGAGATCAGGATCTCTGTCTGCTCTCATTTGTTTTTTGGTGTTTATCTCTGGCTTAATCCTCTTCCTACCCTGCTCAAGGTACAGCTGTTCAGAAGAGATCCTGACCGTGGCTGCTATGCTGTCTGTCAACAATTCCATTTTCTACCGGCCCAAGGACAAGGTTGTCCATGCCGACAATGCCCGTGTCAACTTCTTCCTCCCTGGTGGGGACCACCTGGTTCTGCTAAATGTGTACACACAGGTCACTGGGCAAGTGGGAATTTGGGAAGTCTGGGGGGACTTGAGTCCTGCTGTGTACTTAAAGCCCTTCATCTTCACAGTGGGCTGAGAGTGGCTACTCTTCCCAGTGGTGCTATGAAAACTTTGTACAGTTCAGATCCATGCGCCGAGCCCGGGATGTGCGGGAGCAGCTGGAGGGGCTTTTGGAACGTGTGGAAGTCGGCCTGACTTCCTGCCAAGGCGACTACGTGCGTGTGCGAAAGGTCAGTGGTTTTGATGCTGTTTTTTTTTTTTTTCTCCTATTGTCTCTTCGTTTTGGTTTTTTTCAAGACAGGGTTTCTCTGTGTAGCCCTGGCTGTCCTGAAACTCACTCTGTAGGCCAGGATAACCTTAAACTCAGAGATCCACCTGCCTCTGCCTCCCGTGTCCTGGGTTTAAAGGTGTGTGCCACTGCTGTCTGGCATCCTGTTTTTCCTTTCATGTATATGTGTAAGTGCATGTGTAAGTCAATGGACAACCTGCAGGAGTCTCTTTGTTGTGTGACAAACCTTTTCCTGGGGAGATGCTACACACATCTCTCACCTCAGATTGGGAGTCTACAACAGACCAAAGTACAAATAGCACCAAAGTCTAACTTGATGAACCAATGAGGGTTTTTTGGTTTACTTAGAGGAATATGGGTGAGGGATTACTGAGTTACTTGGAGAAATGTCTCAAAGATAGCATCACCAAAGCCCACCCCAGTATAGGTGGCTGCTCACAAAAGTTGGGAGCCTGGATCACATTGCACAGCTTCAGGCTCCTCAACAGGTTGGAAAGTATCCTTTCCAAGTGACTTGGTTGGTCTAAACCTCTTAGCTAACTTACTGGTTTCTATTTCTTCAAGCAGCTGGTCAGATCTCAAGAATCTTTGCAGTTTGGCTTGTTTGAGGGGGACATAGCATTTATTGCTTTCTCTGGCAGGAAGGGATCTAGAGAATCTGGTCAGTTTCTGGGACTTCCTGAAGTTGTTTTGAGTTGTTTACCTTCCAGTTTAAAGAGCAGTGTGGTATGTTTCAAATTTAGAACAACTGTTAACAACACTTCTTCATTCGTTCACACATTCCCACACTTACAGAGTAGCGTTTCTTGAACCCACTATCAAAGGCCCACGGCAGCTTCCCTGCCTGAGCTTTCTCCCAGGTATTGTTTATTGGAACGCACTCTTCCCTAGACAGCACATCAAGTGGGTTCTTCATGGATTCGTCACCTTTTTAGTTCTTGAGAAACTTGGTCTCAGGTATAGGAAGTGGAAGGCCCCAGCGGTGCCTGACCTGGTCTTCTTGCCTGCTCCTTAGGCCATCACTTCGGGTTATTTTTACCACACAGCAAGGCTGACTCGGAGTGGCTACCGCACAGTGAAGCAGCAGCAGACAGTGTTTATTCATCCCAACTCCTCTCTCTTTGAACAACAGCCACGCTGGTTGCTCTACCATGAGCTTGTCTTGACCACAAAAGAATTCATGAGACAGGTAAGGACTATTGCTTGCTCAGATGGGTGGAGACTGGGGAGACAGTCTGCTGCATCTTAAGCTCAATTCATATTAACGGGACTGCCATGGAAACAAGGAGGTCCGTTAGTTTACAGTAGAGTCAAATGTAATCAAGTGTAAATCAGATTTAATGCGCGCTTGGGCTGTAGCTCAGTGGTATAGTCCTCAGCACCATTACAAGTAAGTATAAGAAATTTTTTCTAGTAGCTGTCTTCCAAGATCTGAGACCTGTAAATCATTCAGTAAATACGTGGGCTTGATGACATAGGTCTGTAGTGGTACTTAAAAAGGTGAGACAGGAGGCTTATACATTCAAGATCTATGGCGCAACATAGACACTTTCTCAGAATAAAAGAATGGGGGCTGGAGAGATGGCTCAGTGGTTTACAGCACCCACTGCCCTTGCAGAGGTCCCGGGTTCAGTTTCCAGCACCCACCCACATGGTGGGCAGTTTACAACTACCTATACTTCAGCTGCAGGGGATCCTGTCTCCCTCCTCTGGCCTTTGCAGACACTGTACTCATGCATATACACATGCGCATAATCAAAAGTAAAAAACAGAACCAGGGAGATAAATGAATCATCAGTCAAGAGCACTGGCTGTTGTTGCTCTTCCACAGGACCCAGGTTCAATTCCCAGCGTCCATGTGGTGGCTCACCTGCCTATAACTCCAGTTCCAGGGATCTGACATGTAGCATACAGACATAGGTGTAGGCAAAACACCCATGTACATAAAAATTTTAAAAATATGGACAAAATAGAGGACTGAGGAAATGCTTGTGTAGCAAGCATGGGGCCCTTGGTTCTAGAATAAAATGTGCACTAAGTACTGGGGCCACACAGGCACATTAGGCAAATGAAGTCTGCCTTGAGGGGTAGGCTTTTCCTTGTAGGTCTTTCTCGGGCTCACTTTCCCGATAAGCGCACATCAGGGTCAGCTTGCCCTGTTACTGAGAAACAGCCAGGTGTCTTTTCCTTGCCCTGGAGTCAGTGGGGAAAAAGGATCCTTTTTGACCACACAATTAAGGTTCTGATTTGGAAGTAAAGGAACCCTAGTGATGTCTGCTCCCTCTTCCAGGTATTGGAGATTGAAAGCAGCTGGCTTTTGGAAGTGGCTCCCCACTACTATAAAGCCAAGGAGCTGGAAGATCCCCATGCTAAGAAAATGCCCAAAAAAGTTGGCAAGACACGAGAAGAGCTGGGCTAGAGAGTGACATGGACTGAGCCTCACAGCTCTTTTTTGCTTCCATCCTTTTATTTAATATCTACGAAATAAAATTATTTTTGGAATGAAGTGTGTGGGAACTTTAGGACCCAGAGAAAGCAATGCGAAACTCCGCCTTATGTCGGTGCTTAAACTTTATTATTTACAAGTTAAATTACACAGCAGCTTTACACAGCATGATGGGAAGAAGGAAGAAGAGTGGAGGGTGGCGGCTGGCTCTGGACATTCTCATCCACCTCCACCTCCTTTTGTGCGTAGCAGTCTTCAGTGCAGCATTTACCCAAGTCTGGATCAGGCCTTGGAGCACAGGTCTAAGCTGGGCTCTGGGTCCGACAGCCCCAGGGCCACCAGGGCTCCCACCAGCAGTTTTTTCACAGGCGTTGACGGTGAGTGTGAAGGCATCAGCTGCAGAGACAGGTTAATGGAGGCTGGGGAGGAACACAGACAACTTTCTATCCTTCACCCCTCCCAACCTAGGCCCAACACTCACCTTGTCCAGGTGATGGCGACAAATGAGGCCACTGGAATTCAGGTAGAAGGTGGAAAAGGCATCAAAGGTCCTGGGAAAGGGAGAGGCATTCTGAGGGAGGTAAGCTGTCCGAAGGCTTAACTCTCAAGTATTTGTTAAAACAAATTCCTGAAGACTGCCATGTGTTAGGTCATCTGGTGAACGGCTTTGAGACAGGATCTCAGTATGTAGCCCAGGCTGACTGCCAACTCTCAGCTTCAACACCAGGACCATCTCGGTCACACCACTGTACCCAGCCACCTGGGAACTTAAAACTCCTAATGCTCAGGTTGAATTAAGAACAAGGAAACCACAGCGCCATTTGTACAGAAGGCCTCAAATGTGTTCCGTTGTGGAGCAAATTTGTTGAACCACAACCCGTTTTACTGTTGTGGGTGGGTAAGCGCATGTGCCAACGACAGCAGACAATGAATGGTCCTCTCCTCTATCATGTGGGTCCCAGGTTGTCGTGCTTGGAGGCAAGCACTTTTATTTACCCAGTGAACCATCTCACCAGCTCAGATGTCAGTCACTCAAATGGTTAAGTACAATCAATGTTAGAGGCTTGAACCTAATAATTTTGGGGGATGTGCCAGCCAGAAACTTAACTGCATACTTTACCTAGAGTTAAATTCAGGACATATTTTGTTTCTGAGGTGGTTTCACGCAGCTCAGGCTGGCCTTTAACTCCTGATTCTCCAGGAAGTTATTTGTTCAATAACTAAGTACTTGCCACTCGTCAGGTCCAAGTAACATAAAAGGAAACTTGAAGTCAGGGATGATTTAAGAGACACAAAAATCCACTAATTTTACGAAAAGCAGGCTGGGCCACTGAGATGGTTGTGTACAGGTACTTGCAGGCAAACCTGAGGACCTGAGTTCAAATCCCAGGATGTACACGGTGGAGGAGAGAATCCATTCTCACAAGCTATCTTCTGAACACCCGTTTACTTGCTGTAATGTGCACTAAACACAGGCACATACATTTTTAAAAAATTATTAAAAAAATAAAAATTATTAAAAAAATAGACTAAAAATCTCTACCCTCAGGAAGTCTACAGCCAAATCAGGTTAGGTTAAGATGTGCTGGGAGACAAGCGGTATCAGGGAAGCCGCTGTAGTTCAGGCCCCTTCCCTCTTACCGGTAGAGATCCTCTTTATCCCGCCTGTAGAAACGCAGGAAGAGCATATGTATGGGCAGGCCTATTAGACGCCAGCGAGCTTGTAGGGTCCAGTTCTCAGGGTGTCGGGTCAGCTGTAAAATCTCCAACTGAAACTGTGCAAAATAGTTCCAAGCCAGGAAGCGGCAAAGGGTCAGGGACATAACGTAAAATGTCCGTCCCCTGTGAGAATCAAAGGGACAGGAATGTCAGGACTGCAAAACCGCTTCTGCCAAGGTGTGGGGGAACAGTCCCAGGAAGCAGCTAGAACCTTCTCTGGGACAAGGCCCAAGTATTTATTTAGCATGGGTCCTCTTCTCCCTCCCTCGCCCCAACTCTCACTTGGTACGAATGTTCAGGATCTCATTGATGAATTCCACATCCATTGAATAGATAGTGTAGTCGTGGGAGCGAAGAAAGAGGGTGGGAAGCTGGGGAGGAAGATGGCACCGACTCAGCGGGAGAGAAAAGATCCAGCTTGAGACTGTATGTAACTTATTTACTTTTGAGACAGGGTGTGTAGCTCAATCTTGTCTTGAACTTGGAATCCTCTTCCCTCAACCTCCTGAGTGTCACCAGTTTGGCTCCTTAGTCATCTATTTTTAGGGTCTTCTAACTTCCACTCATCCTCCACGCCACCTCCCCCGCCCTAAGTGAAACATCATTTCCAATTTAACTGTCCTTATTCTAACAGGGACACCCTTTTCCCAGGAAGGTATTTCATGGCACAGTTCTATACCTGCCTCATGTTACCAAGACAAGTTAACTGACTAGTCTCCATTCTCCATATTTTCCTGCTACAGATGAGCTGCTTACCTCTTTTTTTTTTTTTTTGGTTTTGGTTTTGGTTTTTTTTGAGACAGGGTTTCTCTGTGTATCCCTGGCTGTCCTGGAACTCACTCTGTAGACCAGGCTGGCCTCGAACTCAGAAATCCACCTGCCTCTGCCTCCCAAGTGCTGGGATTAAAGGCGTGCGCCACCACTGCCCCGAGCTGCTTACCTCTTGTCTTAGTCTCTCATGCATGACAGCCAGGTGTTCCTCCATGCTCTGATCTCCTGATGGAGTGGTGGAGGAAGGATGGGAAGTTCCAGGGGCTTGGAAAGGTATCACAGCCCCAGGACAGGGGCAAGGAGGTCCCTCAAAAAGGCTCCTAAGCCCATCCAGGCAACCACTGTGTAGCTCTGGTCCTGGTCCCTCCTCCCTCTTTCTCAGAGGAAGAACCGTACTCAATGAGTTGAGAGCCTGGACCTTCGAGACAGGTGGTGGGGGAGCCTGGGGAAGAGGGTGGGTAGGAGGATGTGGGGGTGGTAGTGACCAGTGAAGAGGAAAAGATGGAGAAGTCGGTGGAGTGGAGTGGGGCCCGAGGGGTGGGAATGGTAGAGGCCGAGGAGAGAGCTGGTCCTAGAGAAAAGAGAACAGAAAAAAAAAAAAAAAAAAAAAAATCAGACGTCTAAGCATGATGGTACTAGGAGCCGAGACAGGGCTGCCGATGGGTTCTAGTGCCGATGGGTTTCAGGCCAGCCAGGGCTACACAGATCTAGTTTTAAAAACTAAAACAAACAAAATCAGCTAATGCTTCTTCATCCCAGCTGGCCTGTTAAGAAGCTTCAGATCCTGCCTGCTCCTACCTGCAGAAGAGAATTTACCGGAGGAAAGAGAGATAGATTCATCTCTATTTTCAATGAAGACAGGAAAGGACGCCAGAGGACAACAGCGCCATTGCTACCTTCCCCAACTTTAGAAAGAGCACCTTTACATTTACGATCCCATCATTATTCTGGGACAGTTTTGTATCTCTGATACCAAGAATTCTAAGAATGTCTTTCATGAATAAACGAAGGACTGGTCTATTGTTCCATGGGATGTGCTCTATATATAACATGTGGTGTCCATGACTCGGAAACAGAGTTCTACAGGGCAAAGAACATCCAGGTGAAGGTATGAATAATTTTAAGTTGACTCTATTGGAACCTCTGGCACTTTCCCTGCACATCAGTTTCCTGTAAATAGAGGAGAGGCCTATACACAGGATGATGAATGTAAATTAAACTTCGTCACCCATAAAGTAGTACATAAACGGAAGCTATTATCATTATGTTACATATATATTATCATTTTTGGCACCGTTAAATGACAATCAGGCCGATTGCTGAAGGGTGAACTTCTCGGTCACTAACATTGATACTGCCAGGATGGCAGGTCACCCGAGGTCAAGCCTGATTCCAAGTCCCTTGGCGTCCGGGAACCCCAGGGGCAGGGGTACCACGGGGCCCGGCCGAGCCCTCCGGGAGCCTTCCCCGCCGGGGGCGTGGCCGTGCGCCCGCCGTACCCGGGAGCCCGACATGGTGTAGCTGCCAGGTTTGCCCGCAGGACCGTTCTGCAGGTGCACCACAGGCCCGCAGTTCCGGCCTCTCTGCCCTGCCCTTCAAGTCACCTCCAGGCACAGGTAACGAACGGCAGGGACCGGGGCGCGGAGCCGCGCCTCACCCGGGACGCCGTCCCCCGCACTTCACGGGGTACACCGGCCCTCGCGGCCCCGCGCCCCTCACGCATGCAGCGCCCCGGTGGGAAGGGGCGGCGGGGGCCTCTGCGCCTGCGCGGCCCGGCGCCCCGCCCCTCCCCGGCTCTGAGGAGGGTCTCCGCCCTCCCCTCGCCGCCTCACCTGGGGTCGCATCTGGTAGGCGCGGAGGCAGGGCCCGAGGCGCCGGGCGGCCCCCGGGCTCGGACGATACATGGTGTTCCGGGGGTGAGAGGGCGCCTCCCGCGTCCCGTCTCCTCGCCCGGCAGCGCGCCCCGGAGCCGGCTTCGTGAAGGGGAAAGGAGGGAGGGGGCCGGGGCTGAGGAAGGGAAACGGAGACGCCGTGCGCCTGCGCACAACGGGCCCGCAGCAGCCCAGGCGCCGCTATGCGGGAGTGCGCCTGCGCCTGGCCAGCCGGCCGGGGCGCTACCGGCGCGCCTGCGCAGCCTTAGCAAAATGAAGGGAGGTAGGACTGAATGTGGTTTAAGGAGAATGAGGGGCATGTGAATTTAAGTAATGACAAGTCACTTTTTGTCAGTGGCTATAGTGATAACAAATAAATACTTTTATTGCTCTGGTTAAAAATAAGATACAAAGGATCTGAAGCTGACAGGCCTGTTGAATGAGTGAATGAATGAATGAATGCATCCATTATAAGGGCCAAGCTTTGGCGGTGGTCACCAAGGCCTGGTGCTGCGGCGTTCCTGCAGGTTTCGAATGACCCTGGCGTTCATTATGTTCCCACCCACCGCCCAGGACTGGGCCGGTGGAGCCTGGGCCCTTGGAGCAACTGTATGTATAGGTTCTTCCCCAGACCCATCCTGTAACAAGACCTGATCCTCACTGGCCGACCTGGTGGGCAGGGAGATGAAGCGTGTGTTAGAGCGCTAACAGGGATTACGGTTAGAGATTCTTCAAGGTTTGGGTGCCAGGATTAATGTACAGAACTGGGTTATGAGGCTGGGACAATTAACACTGTGTCCAAACTCCAGTACTCAGAGCATGGCAGAGGGAAGCACCAGAGTTCAACCCACAAGGAAGAAGCCTTATACGATGTTAGGTAGAAGGATGTGTGGGGGAAAGTGGTATCCAGTTCACACAGACTTAGGAGGAAGCATCTGAGAGTAATGTTAGGCAGTGTCAGAAAGTGCTGGCAGCTGTTAAGGGGGAGGTGTAGACCTCACCTATCCTCTGCTTCCTGTTCCCCCTGCTTCCGTTCTTGGTTGCCTGTGGAAATACCAGGCATCTAGGGAGACTGTAGTAGTGTGTGTGTGACCTATTTGATTGGAGAATAAGAAAAAGTGGCTACTTACCTGTACCCAGGAATGAGGTATTGAATCCCCCATGGCGGCTGTAGTGGCAGCTTTGGGCTACCAGCCCCCAGGGAGGCCCCCTGTAGAAGAGATGGGAGATGAAGGGGAGGCGGCTCAGGATGACAGGTGGTATGGAGGGGTCAGAGGAGAAAGGAGGAATAGCGTGGGAACAAAGACCAAGGGCAGCTACCACCCCAAAGTGTTCTTGTTTAAGATTTCTCCTAGCAAAGGTAGGGGAGGGCTTATTTTATACTTCAAGATTTTCTATACCATCCTGCTCTGTGTTTTATTCTAATTGGGCTGGTGTGTGGTGTGATCTAATTATGTCATACACACACTCAGGCATGTAGAAAGGAGCCTGCTGAACCATGGTGCCCTAATGTTTGAATTCCCTTAATATGATTCTTTTAAATACAAGAAATCTCAGGCCACAGTAGTAAGGAAGAAAGGGTAGTCTTCAGAGATGATTGGACTATTATTATTATTATTATTATTATTATTATTATTATTATTATTATTATTATTATTGGCAGGCTTTCACTCTGTAGCCTTTGCTGGACTGCAACTTGCTATGTAGGCTGGCTTCAAACTCTTACCAGAATCTGCCCACCTCTGCCTCCCAAGGCCTGGGATTAAAGGTGTGTGCTACCATGTCCAGAACCCTGTGAGGATTCTTGAAGTTAGGCAGGACTTGTCTTGAGAGAGCACTGTGGGGTTTGTGGTACAGACAGGAGGTCGGAGAGTAGGAGAGGGATCCAGAAACAGTCCTGAGGCCAGTGAGCCCAAGCTCCCAGCAAATCCACACCTTATCAAGGCCATCCAGGGAAGGAGATAGATGTTACTGGGGGTAGGAGACCTAAGGCTCCCAAGTTAGTAGCGAGGTCTACACAGAGTTATTGCAACTCTGGAATAGAACCAGCAGTAAGTATGGGGAAAGGCAGAGACTCAGAAGGGGGCTGGGGGCTTTGAGCTCTGCCACAGATCTCAGAGTGCGGAGACCCCAGAAGAGCGTGAAGCACAAACGAAGCTGAAACCTTAAGATGTTTTTTGCTGAAAATGTCAATTTAGAAAACACAGAAGAACCCACACTTTATTGAGACAACACTGAGAGGAAAAGGGAATCAGGAAGGAGTAAGGGAGGAGGGAGGTCCTGCTCCCAAGGACTTCAGGGGACACAGTGAGGTACCTGATCTAACACAATTGGAGGGCAGGGGGCAGAGGAAGAAGGGTCCTTCTATCCCTGGGCATGGAAGCAGGGAAGGAAGGCTCTTGCTGAGAAGGAAAAGGAGGCGGGGCAGCACAAGGGCAACCCATCTCATCTCAACCTCACAAGTGTATTTACTGGGGGTGGGGTGGGGGGGGATTCCAGTGTCTAAGGGACCAGGCTTATCTTTAGAGACACAACTAAGTGGTCCTGGAGTGTTTTCTGGGATCTACTGCCAAGAGACAAGACTCAGCTTATCTGAAGTGATGAAGTATGTGCATCTCCTGAAGAGAGCCCCAGAGCAACCTCAGTCTGACATATCTACATAACACTTGGAAGTAAGAGTTTGGCAATACTGGGAGGACCCTGTTGAGAACCACACCCTGGTCCTACCAGCATGAAATGCTCTGAAGCAGCCCGCTCATGGGCTGGAGTTATCAGACTAAAAGGGCAGGTCTGTTTGGCAGGAAGATGCAGGATTAGAGATACTAGTGGGCACTGTGGAGGGAATTAATCCATTGGAGGGTACTCCTTAAAAGTTTCCCTGGCAGAGGAGGCCCTTGGACCTCTGGTGGTCTGGAGTCTGACCATAAGCAGAGTGTGCTTCTCTAGGGAGTCAGTAGGAGCCATTTAGCCCAAGAGATCTGGGAACAGAACAGCCTGTCTGTGGGAGAGTATAGCACAGGTTGGGAGCACAGGGGTGTCTTCTGTGGTAAGGAAAGCTACAAAGTATTAGGCTATTTAGAACCCTGGCAACCCAGTTGTTCAAGAAAGAGGAAGAAAAAGTCTTGATGGAAGAGTGGGTTGCAAGTTGTAGGAGGGACTGTGTCTGCCCTCACAGGTTTCCTGTCAGTATCGACTCTCATCAGAGCGGGGAAGGGAGCTGTAGAGGAATGTTATGGGCAGGAGAAGGGGAGAGGGAAGGTAGGGGAGAGAGAAAAACAGAAGTCAGAGGTGAAGAAGAAGCTAAGAGGAGAAATAAAGGAGACACCCACTCACTGCCTACCTGGAAGGGCCTTGGAACCCACTGGCTCCCAATCTGTGAGACACATGCCTATCCCCAGCAAGTGTTAACCAAGATTCCCCTAGTCAAGGCCCCCACCAATGGATCTCTAAGTCTTCCGACTCTTCCAATGACACTCAGAATATAACTCTGGTCCATGGCTCCATATAAAGTCCCCCCCAACCCCCAGCCAGGTCCTTCAATCTTTCCAGATCAGTGCTGCAGAAATTTATGTTGTGGTAAAGATTTCATGGTTTCACGTTTTTGGGGGATTTGCCTTATTTTCACTACTGCTAACTTCCGCACATCCAGAGGCTCCCAAATGTGCAGGCCTGATTACCTGGTGCGTCTGCGCTGGGCTGGGCTGCCTCCAGGGTCAGTGGCCAGCAGAAGGCGTGCAGTAGGGTGTGGGGGGCAGAGACGCAGAGAGCGAAGCAGCTCCTGCTCTGGCACAAAGGGCCGAAGGGGACCCCGATCCGGCGAGTTGCCCAGGCTACTAGAACGTGGAGGAGGGTGGGCTGCAGGCGTGGCACGCCGAGGCGCCCTGTTCAGGGGCCAAGGAGGCTCCACAGCTACCTTCAGGACTGGGAAGAGAAGGAACAAAGAGGGTAAGAGAGAGAAGACAGGGAAAAGAGAATCACAATAATAAAGATTAGGCAGAAAGCAACTGTGGCCTTTCATTACTGTCCCTTGGTTACTAACTTCCCTTAACCACTCTCCCTGGGTCCTTATGCCCAGTTACCCTCCCCTGACCACCCTGCCCCCAGCCACCCTCCTCAAGTCCCTTACATTCTCTGTCACTGGAGGAGTATGGCTTAATGTCTCCCTCTGCTCTTTTTGGTGGCAGCTTCCGTGCTGGAGCTGGTGGTAGTGGGGACACAAGGAAGTTTTAGGAGATGCACTGTCCATCCCTCCTCCCTGCCACTTTCCCACAATCCCAAGCTTTAGCTCTCTGACACCACAGCTCCTCCTGGGAATGCCAGTACAGGAGCTGCGCTGTGGCAAAGCCAGCATACCAAGGGAAGTTTGGGGGGAATGCTGGAGCACTTTTGGGGAGAGCCAGAAGGAGTAGGCCAAACAAGAGTTTCAGGAGAAAGACCCAGGGGAGACTGGGGCCTGGGAGATGCAGGAAAGGATGGCCAAGGGGAGGCAAGCTCTTACTGTCCATGGGTGTTGTCAGGCCCCCCTGGGGTTCTGGGGCAGTGGAATAGTCCCAGCTGGGCCAGTGAGGACCCTGGGTCCCTCTAGATGAGATGGACAAAGCCCTTGGTTAATTGGGAATTGTTTAGGGGAGGGGAGAGGAGCTGCAAAACCTCTCCTTCTTGTACAAAAAGATGTGGAGAATTCTAAGTTTTAATTAGGTTTTAAAATACGAATAGAAATGAAGTTCAGAGTGGTGACACGCCTTTAGTCTCTGACTGGAGAGGTAGGGGCAGGCCGGTCAACACAGTTCAGGACAGAGCTACACAGTGAGACCCTGTCTCAGAACAAGGAGCCAGGCATGGTGACATAGGCCTTTAATCCCAGCACTTGAGAGGAAGAGGCAGGCTGACCTCTGTAAGTTCAAGGGTACCCTGGTATACATATCAAGTCTAAGACAGAGCTACAAAGATCCTGTCTCAACTCCTCCTCTCCAAAAGGAAGAGAAGGAAAAAAAAAGTATGAATCTACAAATAGGCTTCAGCAAATGAGAGCTACTGTACAGCAAGGGTGGGTTCCTCCCGCCTCTTAGGTTCTCCATCACAGACCACAAGAACCCAATCAGCCCTCTGTGGATCGGCATCCATCCCAGACGGCGGCATGAGCTCACTGCCTGCTGCACTGTAGCGTCAGAACTGCAGGAACCGTCACGGGTCACAGACATGGTGCACCCCTGAGAGCCTGGGCAGATGCTACTGAGGAGCTATGTGTTGTTCTCTGGGCAACTGTTACTACTTTTCTTGGCCAACAGGAAGGTAACCAGCCACAAGGCTAACCGGTCTGAACCAGCCGGCACCACACCTGGTAAAGGCTATGCCTCTCTCCCTGAGGACAGACTGGGGAGGGAGGGAGCTGGCAGTCTGTGAGGTTTTCTTTTCTTTTCTTCTGTCTGTCTGTCTGTCTGTCTGTCTGTCTTTTTAAGACTGGAACTCACTCTGTAGACCAGGCTGGCCTCAAACTCAGGGATTCCCCTGTCTCAAGTGCTGGATACCACACCTGTCCAGCCTGTGAGTTTAACTCAAAATGGGTTTGATTATTCTTGGGGAAAAAAAAAAATTCTTTTCTTTTTCTTTCTTTTTTTTTTTTTTTTTTTGGTTTTTTTAGAGACAGGGTTTCTCTGTGTAGCCCTGGCTGTCCTGGAACTCACTCTGTAGACCAGGCTGGCCTCGAACTCAGAAATCCACCTGCCTCTGGAAAAAAATTCTTATAAAGCAAGATCTCATATGTAGCCTTGGCTGGCGTAATGCTTGCTTGCTGTGCAGACTAGGCTGGCTTCAGACTCAGAGCTCCACCTACCTTGGCTTCTTGAGTGCTGGAATCAACGGCATGTGTCACCATGCCAGGTAAAAATGTTATACATTTTGAGCATTTTCTTAAGACAAGTATATAGACTTGACTATTCACATCACTATCCCATGAAGAGAAATGAAAGGACCTCTGGGCTCACTTGCTCGTCCCTCCCTGGATGACAGAGCCTGAGGGATTCACAGCCATTTGACTGTGGCCTGTTCTGAGGGAGCTGACCGAGCACAGAGGCTCTGCTGACATCAGTGGCCAGCCAGGCTCTCGAGGGGCTTGCTTATAAGAACCATTGCAGACAACAGAGCTGGGTGTGCTCTGGAGTAGGGCAGTGTGGTTAGAGCATGGGCTTGGGCATTAGCAGGATCTGAGTTCTTCCCAAGTATAAAATGCTCCCAGCAGGGCCAGGGCAAGCAGAGCGCTGTTGGAGGGATGGGTGGCTTTAGGGTGTTCTGAACTGCCAGCAGATCGCCCTGTCCACCCTGGAACCTCCTGAGGAACTAGGCCTCACTGCCCTTCAATTCCACCCAGTCCTTGCAGGCTTTACCAGCGGGTATGGGGTCAGCCACGGCAGCACGAGAGTGTCGAGTTGCCCTCAGAGAAGGAGTGGGGGGCCCTGTGAGGAAGGAAGAGGTGGTGGCCCTCAGTGGGGGCCTGTGGAACCAAGAGCCCACCTCTTTCCTTTCCCTTTCCATAACTACTAGGCTGACACAGGTAAGGAAACTTACGGTGCTGATGGGCAAAGAAGCCTTCGAAGATCACAAAGTTGTTCACCTGGAAGATGAAGCAAACAAAGCATACTGTCCATTCAGTCTTCCGCACACAGTGGGAACTGTCCATTCAGTCTTCCGCACACAGTGGGAACTGTCCATTCAGTCTTAGCACACAGTGGGAACTGTCTATTCAGTCTCAGCACACAGTGGGAACTGTCTATTCAGTCTTAGCACACAGTGGGAACTGTCCATTCAGTCTTAGCACACAGTGGGAACTGTCCATTCAGTCTTAGCACACAGTGGGAACTGTCCATTCAGTCTTAGCACACAGTGGGAACAGAACCTGTGCCAGAAAGCCCATAGGGGTGGGTTTCGGTGTGGCTCAGCTAGTAGAATGCTGCCTACCATACATGAAGCTCTGGGTTCAAGCCTCAGTACCACACACATTAGGTACAATGGCATATGCCCGAAATCCTAACACAAGGAGGGGAAAGGGAAGAGGACCAGGAGTTCAAGGTCACCCCAGCTACACAGAGAGCCAGAGGCCAGCCTGGGCTACATGAGACCCTGCCCCAAGATTAAAACATGGGCCTGGAGAGATGGTTCAGTGGTTAAGAACACTTGCTTCTCTTGCAGAAGACTCTGGTTTAACTCCAAATACCTATAAGGTGGCTCATGGCCATCTGTAACTCTAGTCCCAGAGGATCCAAACCCTCTTCTGACCTTCATAGATACCCAGGCATACCCGTAGTGCACATATGTTCATGCAGGCAGAATATTTATACATATTTATACACATAAGATAATAAAATAAATCTAGCCAGGTGATGGTGTCAAACGTGTGTGTGTGTGTGTGTGTATGCATACAGATACATTTATACATATACCTATATATACACATTTATTTGTTTTTTTGAGACTGGGTTTCTCTATGTAGTTCTGGCTGTAGACCAGGCTGGTCTACATTAGAGAACTTACATCAGAGATCTGCTTGCCTCTGCCTCCTGAGTGCTGACTAAAGGCATGTGCCACACTACCTCTTTATGAAAAATATAGAGAAAAACAAAGCCCGCAATGGAAAGAACAAAAGCCAGACTGTTCTTGGGGACAGAGCACTCAAAACCCTGAGCCTAACAAGCTGGTCTTAAAGTTCACGTGGAGTTATAGAAACAGCCTGTGGCGACTCATGCCCATGAGGCCTGCTGGTCTGCACACAGTTTCCAGGTCAGCCAGGCCTACACAGTGATATATTGTCTCACACAAACAAACAAACAAACCAACCAAACAGCCACTCAAGAGGATGGAACTGAAGTTTAATGTTCCCTGTTTTCAGAACTCCCTTCTGAACCACAGAAATCAGAGCAGTTTGGTAGAAGGACCTGAGTGCTAACAACACACAAACACACACAGTGTGCAAGCGGCAAACGACGTACGTTAATCAGCAGCACAGACTCAAAGGTGCAGAGAGAAACTCATGCGTCCTTGGCCAACTGACTTAACAAAGGTGTCCTGATCATTCAACAGGGAATGAACAAATGTTCCTTGCTGCTTGGAAGAAATGAATATCCATAAGCAGAGTTACGATCGCAGCACAGATGCAAAGTAAATCAAGGGGCTGGGGAGAGTCTGTGCTAGCACCCACACGCCTGCTCACAACCATCTGTATTCCACGGGATCCAGGGCCCTCTTCCCACCTCTGCAGACACTGCACATACACGGTTCACATACATACATGCAGGTACTCATACATACACACACATCTTTTTTTTGTTTTGTTTTTTTTTCTGAGACAGGGTTTCTCTGTGTAGTCCTGGCTGTCCTGGAACTCACTCTGTAGACCAGGCTGGCCTCGAACTCAGAAATCCACCTGCCTCTGCCTCCCAAGTGCTGGGATTAAAGGCGTGCACCACCAATGCCCGGCCTTTTTTCTTTTTTAAACTGACTCAGCATTATAGGTAGTCCAGGCTAGTCTCAAACTCCTGACTACCTTAAAAATCACTCCTACAGTGGGCATAGTTACTTATTCCTGTAACTTTAGGATTGAAGAGGCTGAGGCAGGAGGATTTCTGTGAGTTCAGAGGCAGCCTGGACTACACAGTAAGTTCCAAGCCAGTCAGAACAAGATTCCTTATATTTCCCTCCCACCCCGCAAGCCAATCTGCCTTACATCATGCAACATCATCCTTCCCATTGTCTTGGATCCAATCGTAACTCTATTTTTCCCACATCTAATCCATAAAGAAATCATGTTTGTTTTACCCTTAGATGCCATACCTTCCTACCTCTATCTACTCCTGCCCCTGGGTCTAGCCCTGGCTCCATTCATCGGGAACTTCTGCTTTCCTATCTTCTGAACTTCTACCCTTGCGCCCTCTATGGCTTGTTTTTGGCACAGCAGGCAAAGCGAAGGACACGGAGTGACCTGTGTGCTCCTCACAGTGGAGCCTCAGCTCTCACCTACTACTTTCTTTTGGTCACACTGCTGTGAGCAGATTCTCACCGCATGGCCTTTGTCCTGGCCATCACTCCTCTCCAGGAGTGCCCCCTGCCTCCACATGCTTCCTTCATGCTGTTGCACAAATAAAACTAGCGTCTCAGTTGAAAGCTCCGGCCAATACTTGACTTGCACCTGTAAGCGGCCCCCCACCGGCACTGGTTTCAATTTTTCAGAACACTTAACCCTTATCCACCGTAAAGAATACCTTTTGGATTTTGTTTTTGTTTTTTAAGACAGGGCCTCTCCAGGGAGTCCTGGAAGTCCCAGAACACAGTATTTAGACCAGGTTGGCCCTGATCTGCCTTCCCAGTGCTGGGATCAAAGGCATGCACCATCCTTGCCTGGCCCTAGAATGCATTGTCTGTTTGGTCCCACATTTAGAAAGCAGATTCTTTTGTTTTGTTGTGTGAAGTATTCCTCGTACCCACAACAGTGCTACATATACAATAAACATTTGTTGAATGCATTAGTAATGTGTTCCTAAACTCACGGAATTACTGTCCCATGGTAAACCAACCTCCCTGAGGCCTGGAATCTTTACTATTCTGGGTCTTCCATAAACGATGAGTAATGGACTTGTGTGAGAACAAGGCAGATACGAGCTGTAAACAAGAGGCGGGGTGACCTCTGTGGTTCAAGGCCAAGGTGATCTACACAGCTCGCTCCAGGACAGTCAAAACTGCTGCACAGAGAGACCCTGTCTCAAAACAACCACTACCACTACCACCACCAAAACCCAGAAACAACCTTTCATAAAGGTTAACAGGCTATGAAGTGGCTCAGAGATTAAGAGCCCTTACTACCCTTGTAGAGGACCTAGGTTTGGTTCTCAACATCTCTAGACTCAGTGGTACCTACTCACTGCACACATAAACTCATTCGGGCAAACCCACATATGTATAAACAAAGAGTGAATAACTTGTAAAAAGAAATAAAAACAACAGTTAGGCATGATAATCCCAGCAGTCAGGAGTTTAGGACAGTTGGATTACTGTGAGTCTGAGGCCATCCCAGGTTACAACCAAGAGTTTCAGGTAAGCTGGGCTGAAGAATGAGATCATCTCTAAAATCAAACAAACAAAAATCCCCTAAGACTATCTGTGGCGGAGCAGAGATGGGTGGATCTCTGTGTTTGAGGCCAGATAGCACTACACAATGAAAGTCTCTCAAAACAACAAAGCTGCCCTCGGTGGTGCTCTCTTTTAGTCCCAGTACCCTGAACAAAGGCAGGCAGATCTCTGAGAATCTGAAGCCAGTTGATCTACATAGTGAGTTTCAGGATAGCCAGTGCTACAGAGTGAGACTGTGCCTCAGAAAGCAAGCAAGCAAGCAAGCAAGCAAGCAAGCAAGCAAACAACCCCCCTGCCCCCTGCCAAAGACAGGATAAATACTTCTAGAATATGTGACAGGTAAGGAGAAAAAAAGATTTAGTTGCAAAAATAAATCACTCCGGACATCATGACCTAATCATCATGGTTCTTGAGAGGCTGAAGCAGGAGGATCATCTGTTTGAGGAGGGCAGGGTTAGAGCAAGTGTCTTTCAAACACAGAACAGCTGGGCATCAAGGCATACCTGTGACCCCATTACTCAGGAAGTGGAAGTGGAGTGTCACTATGAGTTCAAGGCTAGCCTGAGTTATATACTGAGATTCAAAAACCCACAGTAGGGGCTGGAGAGATGGCACAGTGTTTAAGAGCACTATTCTTCCAGAGGTCCTGAGTTCAATTCCTAGCAACTACAAGGTGACTCATAACTATCTATATGATGTGATCTGATGCCCTCTTCTGGCATGTAGGTATACAGTACATGCAGATAGAGTACTCATACATAAAATAAATAAATCCTAAAAAACAGAAACAAAAAACACCACCACCACCAACAAAGCCCACAGTGGAGTCCTGGAGACAGGTACATATAAACAAAGCTAAAGGGATTCAGTAGGTTTCACATCTACATTTGTGTCTATCTATATATTACCTGTGTACATGTACATGTAACAAGAATAAAAGACAATGGTTTGGGAGAGGGGGACAAGGGAGGGGCTTGAGGGGGAGAAAGAGGGACAGGGGTGCTATCAATACGGAACTCATGTATAAAGTCCTCATAAAAAAATATAGCTGAGGTGGAGGTACATCCCCTCAATCCTAGCACTCTGGAGGTAGAAGTAAGTAGATCTCTGTATGTTCAGGGCCAACCTGGTCTATAAGGTGAGTTCTGGGACAGCCGGGGTGACCAGTGAGACCTTATTTGAAAAACAAGAACAAATGATAGAGGCTGGAGAGAGGGCATAGCAGCTTAGAGCACTTGGTTGTTCTTGAGGACTAAGACCCAGTCCCCAGCACCCACATGGTGGCTCATAGAAATCTGTAACTCTAGTTCCAATGTTCTGACACCCTGACCCCGCTTCTGACCTGTGTGCACAGGCATGAATATGGTTCACATATATACATGTGAGCAAAGCATTCACACATGTAAAATGAGGTAAGTCTAAGACAACATCAAAACAACCCAAGGTAGGACTAGCCAGATGACTCCAGGATTAGTACTTGCTGTGACTGCCATGGTTTGAATATGCTTGGCCCAGGGAGTGGCACTACTCAGAGGTGTGGCCTTCTGCGGGTGTGGGCTTTAAGACTCTCATCCTAGCTGCCTGGAAGTCAGTCTTCTGCTAGCAGCCTTCAGATGAAGATGTAGAACTCTCAGCTCCTCCTGCACCATGCCTGCCTGGATGCTGCCATGTTCCCTCCTTGATAATAATGGACTCAACCTCTGAACCTATAAGCCAGCCCCAATTAAATGTTGTCCTTGTAAGAGCTGCCTTGGTCATGGTGTCTGTTCACAGCAGTAAAACCCTAAGAAAATAACCCTTACTTCAGCTCTCAGAACCCATCTGGTAGAAGGACCAAACTGATTCTCATGTGTCTTTCACCTCTATGCATGAACTGGAATGCACTCAGTAAGTAAATAAATGTAAGATTTTTTTTTTTTTTTTTTTTTTTTGGTTTTTCGAGACAGGGTTTCTCTGTGTAGCCCTGGCTGTCCTGGCACTCACTCTGTAGACCAGGCTGGCCTCGAACTCAGAAATCTGCCTGCCTCTGCCTTCCAAGTGCTGGGATTAAAGGCGTGCACCACCAGCACCCGGCTTAAATGTAAGATTTTTTAAAAAGAGTCATGGAGATACATGGCAGAATACACACGCAGCATGCCCCATGCCCTAGCTCTGATCCCTGGCACCACAAAGGGATCAATCAATCTGATAGGAATGCTTCTGGGATGAGGGGGCCTCTGACCTGTGGGACTGTGGTCTCCAGGTTGTAGTGCTTGTTCAGGAACCTGAGCAGCTTTGGTGACGGTCGATCGATGGCCAGTTGGTGTGGTTCCACTCGCTCTTTCTGCAGGAAAAAGTCAAACTTAGGGGCGGGGGGTGATGGGCAGAGCATGCTTACAGGACGCTGGGAATCTGGCAAGGGAACCAACTTTGGGCCGTAGAGCAGGGCCTCTTAGAGCTTCGGGGTGAAGAGCCTTTTAGATCTATTTTGACTAACCAGTAAAGATTGTTCCGTACCTGTAACATATACTGAAAAAGTTCTCGCCCGTGGCCATGCCGTTGCGCTGACTCGTGGATGTAAAAGTCCAGAATACAAAGCGGTTCCACCTCATTGTGAGCCTCACGGTCATCCTATGAGGCCAAGAACAACACGGACCTTATTAGGAGGCGTGAATCTTCGTTGTCTCCCACCCCCACCCCCATTTCTTCTCTGGCACCGAAGTTTACACATGTCTAGTTTGCAGTAACACTCACCAGTACAAAGAGCTTCTTGTATCCAACTTTGAGGAAGCCAATAATGGCTCCTTTGCCTGCCCTGTGGGATGGGGAAAATAATGAACCAGGCAGGAGCAACTGTCTGGGAGAGGTAGTAAAAGAAAGGACAGCTAAGGATGAGGTGATTCACATGGAAGAATAACAGTAAGACTCACGGTCGGGCTGAGGTGTCCTTCAGTACATAAATAACGTGGCGATTGCTCTGCATCCTCATAGCGCTGGTGATGGGTGCAGGGAGGTGCTGGGCCTGCAGAGATGAAGACATACTTTGTATGGCTCCTTATCTGCCACCCGTTTCCCTTTTCTCCTCCTAGACGTGCCCCGTACCTTGGCAGAAGCCTTGCCCAGCTCATCTACAATAGTCATGATTTGCTGTTGCAGATCCACACTACAGAGAGAGGGGCTGGTCAGACACTCGCTGGGTTACAGCATCCGGGGAGTCATTCCTGGCAGCTTGCTTGGCTCCCACCCAGGCTCCTCCACAGGGTCTCTGACTTTGCTTGGAACTCTTCCTCACCTCCCACCTCACCCCTCCAGATCCCAAACTTTGGTTTCACAGCCCCCATGTTAAGGTTACTGTGAGGCAGTAGGAAAGGGTCAACTGTAGCCTCTTGTTGAGGCCACATTAGGCCAAAAGATTACATATGTAGGCCGATTAACCCTTCACATGGATCCAGGGTCAAAGGTCACCAAAAACCATGTAAGACCACAGAAAGAATGGCCAGTAGTCAGTGAGAAGGGGGCGTGGTTCCTGGATCAGGTTTGGAGAGGAACCGGGACAGAAGGGCCATGGGTCGGGTTTGAAATGTCACCGGGCCGGCGTTGTGGTTCCAGGTCGGCGGGCCGGAGGCTTCAGGTGCTGGTCCAGCACGGTGATCCGCTCCGGGAACAGCGCATCCACATCGAACGGGAACTCCATGGCCCATTGTGCGGGATCGGACACGCCCCACAAAACGTCACTTCCGCTATCAGGGCCGGTAAGTCTTTATTTCCAAGACCCGCCCCGAGGATTCGCCCCGCCCCCACCGTGGCGTCCAGCGCCTGGGAAACACCATTTTTCTTGCTAAGCCAGCTGTTCTCTAGCAACAGGACTCCTTTTGTAGGTCTGTGGCCCTGTGATGCCATGGCAACCAAGTATCCTGCCCTCCCAGTGAACAGCCGAGGGAACCTTCTCAAGGGCCAGTCACACACCCTTTCCTTGATGGAGTTGCGGGCATTAGCAGGTAGACCACACTCCCACCCCACAGCTGCACCCCATCTTATAGACTTCACACCCAGGTTTTAAACAGTCAGCTCAGGGAAGTCAGGAACGGGTAAGGAGACACAGCTTTATTGTATAGAAGCTGGGCCAGTAGGTTTAAAATAGGGACACATTATCAAGGGCACACACAAAGTCTCCAGTTCATATGTGAGCCAGTTACCCATATACATACATCTATAGTTACCCATATACACCTAGATCTCAATTTCAAATGTGCTCGTCCTCTTCACACCAGTCATTTCCTTTTAGGGTCTGCCACTGTCACAAAACAGAACCCTTTCCAGAACACGCAACACCACACAGCCCTGGACAGCACTCCCTCAGTAGGACTTCCCCAGGTTCCCAGAGTTCTAAGCACTCTGGGAGCTGGTCTGCTCAGTGGAGGCTTCTGCTGGCGGTGTAGTGGGCATCTCGGGCACTGACTCAGGTGGAGGGCCACTTTCTTCTAGGAGATTTCCTTGATAGAGTCGGCGAAGACGAGACAGTTCTCTCTCCGGTGGCTGTTGCCAGCTGTACCACGGGTACCAAGGTTCACCTGATAACAATGTGGGGGCTGGTGGAGTCACACTGACAGCTCCATGCACAGTACGAAAGTCAGCATCTCGGGGCTCAACCTGGGGAACGTAGTAACTGAGAAGACCTAAGGGGTTAAAGGAAATAATGGTGGATGAGGAAGGGCAGGTCAGACTCAGAGACAAGAAAACGGACAGCACTACAAATGCAGGGACCGATCAGAGCCACCAAGCACATTTCAGCAGCTCATACATGGCACAGCCCGCCAAGGGGACAAAGAACAGGCAGGACACGGCATGGGCTATCCCCTTCACTCATCTGTTCTGTAAGGTGCTGTGTTAGCCAAGTCAGAAGGTTACAGAGGGCAGAACACACAAGACTGTCAAGATTCAGGAGAGAGTAGACTGAAGAAAGAAGTGTTTCTTCCTTGTGTTTCCTGAAAGATCATCTCAATACGTATTCCTAGTAGCCTGGAATTTGCAGCTGTACTTCAGAGTTGAGAAACTCACCTAACTTGGAAAACACTCTAGGAGCATGACGGGGACTTTCTCATAGACATGGAGCACACGTGCCTGTCAGCCAGAGTCACTTTGCTACACCTCAGAAAACCCTGCCCCTTGGTCTCACTTACCATACTCCCTGGCTTTCTGGATGGCCTGGGTCAGCTTCTTGTGCTGCTTCATACAGACCCCTACAGAGAGAAAAACGAACTTGGACAGTGTCCCTCAGAGCAGTGAGCTTTCTACACAGGGATAGCTGACTATGGAGAACCTGGCTTTACCTAATGACACATGCCTGGCCCAACCTCTATCTGCCTGGATGTCTAGCCACAATGTCATTGAATGCTAGAGCCTACAGATGGGCCAGAAGATGATTCGATGACACCTGTGGCTAAAGGCTGACTTGGAAAATCCACAGAGAAAGATCTTATAAGAAGTGATTTCAAATTAGGGAATGTGACAGAGTAGCAATAATTATTCTCAGCTCCACTGGGGAAGCTGACAACAAACTCTCTGACAAAAGGAACGGATCACAGGGCCATGCCCCTCACATAAACAGTAAGTTCAGATTATCCTTGCTCTACAGGTCCTTTCTGTGTATAACATACCACCCTTGGCTCTGCTACTGTTGCTGGAAGCAGCTGTACCCCACATAACAGAAACTGTTATGGCCACAGGCCACTGAGGGGAAGAAAACAGACAATCCTGAATTGTTAAACTTAGTTTTAAATTTGGGAAACTGAAGTCCCAGCAGCATTAAAAAGTTTAGAATGATAGGTGAAACTTTACAAACAAGCAAGCTGTTCACTTTTTTTTAAAAAGTTGAGCTGGAGTAGCTTTTTCTGTCTTGGAACTCACTATGTAGACCAGGCTGACCTCAAAGTCACAGTTTAAGAGCACACTTAGACAGTCCTCCTCCTACAGGGAGGCTTTAAAACTTTAGTCTTTTGTCTACATTTAACTGTTTTATCATAACGAGTATCTTCATTAAACAACAACTTGTGTGCTATTTATAGGAGCTATCAAACAAACATCTACCACCCAATACTATAACCAGGAGTGCTCCAAGGAAAAACTATAGAGGTAGTAACAGGAATGCCAAGCTAACCTGTGTATGGGGCATGGAAGATGATACCCGTGTGGGCACAAACAAACTGTTCCAAGAGCTTCACATTCTGCAGGAGAGAGACAAATATGTGAGGGGGGGCAGTGGTCAAGAACTCTACAACCTTTGTACACTTACACCGACACAGCCCTTTGTGGTAGCACACTCCATTACAACTTGATGAAAAGGGGAACACAGAAGAATGATGAGTTTAGAGCCAACCTCGGCTACATTTTGTTAGATGTAATCCCAGCATTTAGGAGGCAGAAGCAAAATAGATTATCTTTGAGCTCAAGGCCAGCAAAAGTGCTACCGCACCAGCCTGGTCTACAGAGTGAGTTCCAGGACAGCCAGGGCTATAAAGAGAAACCCTGTCTTGGGAAAAAAAAAAAAAAAAGAAAAGAAAAAAAAAAAAGTAAAAGTGCTACCCCCAATCTTCCAGAAGGGTTGGAGGGGAGAAAAGCCCAACAAAACAAACATCAAGAGCTAGAGTGGTGGTGCACACCGTTAATACCAGTGCCAGGGAGGCAGAGGCTGGCAGATGTATGCTTTTTGAGTAGAGTGAATTCCAGAGAGAACCTTGTTTCAAAACAGCAGCAACAACAAAACAAAACCCAAAAACAAAAGAACCAAAATCAACAATACCCTCATAGCTGCTCTCTACTGCTCTCTGTCTCACCAACTCATTTCACGTACACATACTATAACCTGCCACAGAGTTACAGAGAAGCCACATTCCTAATGCCAACTCATTTCACATACACATACTATAACCTGCCACGGAGTTATGGAGAAGCCATGTTCCTAAGAGTCCACCTTTGGGCAAAAATTGGGGATGGGCATCAAGGTCCAGAAATTACCCAGAAATGATGCCTATGTAATAAGTAATACAATAGGCTGCTGAATACAGTGGTAAAATACAGTGTATAACTAAAGGCAATTCAACAGTTCTAATTACACACAACCACCAGACAGATGAATCACAGGAGGCGAGTGAGAAAAGAAAGATGCATCTGTGAGTTACAGAGCTGGTCACCTCTTCACCCACCTGCCCCATACACAGAGACTGGGAAGGCATGGTGGTCCCCTCTAGAATGTGAAGGGTGAGCGCCCTCATTAGCATCGGACACACAGACACTCGGTAGGTATGCCCCGCTTCCCTGACGCACAGCTCTGGCTCCTCTGAGCATCTGTATTATCTTCACTTAGATGCAAGCCTCATCATTTTGAAGGCTGGGGGGAGGGACCTACTGTACTCTGTGACTTCCTTCTTATCTGTCCTCTAGCCCCAGGTCCTAGCATCTCACTGGACACTGAGAGGACAAGAAGTACAGACAACTGAGCAAGGTGGTACACAGAGCTCTCAGAACTCAGCCTGTTGAGACTGAACAGTGAGCTGAGGTCATCGTGGGCTACATAAACAGACCCTGTCTCACAAGAGGAGAATGGAGGAAAGCTTCTGCCCACTCAGACAGGACAGTATTATTTGCTAATGAATTAACAGATACATAGGGTCCTTTTCATTGAACCCTTCCTGTCTTTGGAAGGTTTTCCTTAATAATCTACTTTTAAAAAAAAACCAATTACCTTTGACAGAAGTGTGATCTCAATTCAGCTCAAGTCTGAAGCTACTTGGGCTACTTACACTGTCTCATCCTATCTTCTCAATTAATCTATGAACACCATCCCCCTAGAACTAATCTTTCCCTTCCTTTCTGTAATACACACTGCAGGTTTCTGGTAAGGCCTGGCACTTGGAACTTACACTTCTGCTTCAGCCTCGAAGTGTGGGATTACAGATATATATTAACCAAGCCTACTTTTAAATCTTTATTGTTTGTTTCTCAAGATGGGTTTCTCTATGGAGCCCTGGCAGTCCTGGAACTTGTTCTGTATACCAGGCTGAGCTTAATCTCAGAAATATGCCTCCTTCCTGCTGGGATTAAGGGTGTGTGCCACCAAATCCAGCTCAAAAGAGGGGTGTTTTCACAATGGCAATCCATTGAAAAACAAGACTGTATGGGTACGTGGATATGGAAGACTGAGACACCTCTGTAATCTCTTTAGCACTGTGAAGGGGCCACAGATTCTAATTCTGGATAAAAGATTCTCCTTACCCTAAAGTCAACATGCAACTTGTGATCCCGGCAGATGGGGCAAGGATTCCCAGCTACTTTACTGTTACGCTGCAGGGAGAGAGAGAAAAAAGAGGATTTTTGCTACCTTCCCTGTGGCCTCCTCGTCATATGCCACCATGAGAACCTTAGAAACTTACAATACATGTCTTTCGGGTCCGCTGTGGTGGCACACCACCTTTGTGGTTGCGGCGGTAGTCGGCCCAAACAGGGCGAGAGCCATAACGGTTCTGATATTCTGAAATAAAAACTAGATTTACTTATGCATTCCAGTGGCAGGAATCTTCTCTAGCCACTTACTTCAAAAGCTCCATCTTCCCCTCCTTTCCTCCAATCTCAGGTACCTTCTTTTTTTTTTTTTTTTTTTTCCCCAGAGACAAGGTTTCTCTGTGTAACCCTGGCTGTCCTTGAACCCAAAAATCCACCTGCCTCTGCCTCCCAAGTGCTGAGATGAAAGGCAATGTGCCACCACTGCCCAGCAAAAGAATTATTTTATGCATATGAGTACACTGAAGCTGTCTTCAGACACACCAGAACAGGGCACCAGATTCCACTGCAGATGGTTGTGACCCATGCTTGATGGGCATTGGTTGATTCTGGTGGAAAAAAAAATATGGCCAAACTTTTGGAAATATGATTAATTGCTGGGAATTGAACTCAGAACCTTTGGAAGAGCAGTCAGTGCTCTAAACCGCTGAGCCACCTCTCCAGCCCCTTGGGCACCTTCTGAATCCAGGTATTTCCAAGGTTCCTTCTCATAAGGTGAAACGGGAAGTGAGGGTGAAGCATCTTCTTCAGGAGGGCCTCTGGTGCAAAGAGTCTGGTGAGGAACCTATAAAGAGAGTAAAATGAGGATGAGTTCCAAGAAAAGGCTGCAACTATTTGGTTTATCATACTTTGGGAGAGAGCTGTAACATGTGTAAAAAATATCAGTATAATTCAGCAAGAAGATATACAACAGTAGCATTTCTGTTAGTGTTAAACTGAAAGCCACTCTACCTGGGCTCCCCAATTAGATCCTGCCGGATAAGCCAAGGTAAGGATGTTCGTAGGGTGTAACAATTTAAAAAACCTTGGCACCTACAAAGATCTGAGCTTGATGGGCATTGGTTGATTCTGGTGGAAAAAAAATATGGCCAAACTTTTGGAAATACGATTAATAATGGAGAGCAGGGGATGATTCATAAAGATGAGAAAAACTCAAAGTTACTGCGTCGACCAGTTTCATAAAATGCTGCAGGTCAACATTGCACGGGGCAAAACAAATTTGAGTGCTAACGCTGCCTTTAAAGCCACCAAGCCTGTTATTACTTCGGTGGTAACCCCTGTCACCACTCCGCAGTCCCATTTTAGGGAGTGGCGTCGGGACAAGCCTTCCTATCTCTCCCTGCCCTGCCAAGAACCTCCAGGGTGGTGAGTACCTCAGGCTAAAGGGCAGTCTCAACCCAGAGAGCAGAATTATCTCAAGCATGGTCTGATAAGAAAATATGTGAAGAGGTGGAGTAGGACTGGTGTATCGGGCTTTTAACTCCATAACTCGGGAGGTAGAAACTTCAGGAGGCACCTATGAGATTAACCTGGGCTGTCTCCGGAACGCCGGAGGGGAATCGTAAAGTAGGGTCCTCTTCTACAAAAACACTTGTCTGGGTACCAACGACCCAGTTATGAATTGCCCGTTTCCACAGGGGTAACCCCACCACCTACTACTTTTGCCTAATGGCAGTCGCGAGTAAGACGATGACACGTAACCCCGTCTCAGTATTTAGAAATCGCGCGCCGTGGGGGACAGAGGGTGGTGCTGGACTAACACGTAACATGTGGGAAGACCCGTGCCCCTTGACTCCTCGCAATACAGAGAAGGTCGAAAAATAGACACCACGGAGCGGCAGGGAAAGCCCTCCAAGGTTTTACCTGAGTTACATAGGAACTTCGCAAGAGAGTAGGAAACAGCCTTAGCAGCGTGTGCCGCAAGGAGGCGTCCATCTTGACGCACACCCCACGTACGGCCTGCCGGGAGAATGACTGCGCATGCTCCTGACACAGACTAGGGCGGGGCCAAGGACATGCCCCCGCAATGCGGAAGACGGCTGTTCACGTGCCTAAGGACGGAAGCGTCAAAGGGCGGGGTCTGAGGAGAGACGCGAATTTAAACTGCGTCACAATCGAACTAGCCTTCAAAATTGCATTTCTCCGGGACCAGTCACGATGGCTCATAGATTCCATGGTTACTGTCTAAAACTAAAGCAGTTTTGATTGCGATTTTGACCAGGGTGCTCTCAGTGCGCATGCGTCCGGTCGTTTCGACCAACTGAGGGTGAGAACGGTTTACCGGGGCGGAAGTGGTGGAGGCAGAGGAAAGGGAGGTGCCGGGCACGGCGACCACGCGCTAGCGTAGAGGTGATCGGAAGGAGAGGGAAGAAGGGGATCAAGGGAAGGGGCTTCAGGAGGGACGTCCAATCCGCTGGCGACCAGGCTTTCACGCTGGCCAATCAGCGTTCGCCTCGCTCACAATGCGTCGCGACGAGGGCGGTTCTCCATCACGTTAGGGTGCGTTGGGCGGTGGCCGGGTATAAAAGACTCCGCCCGAGCGGGCGGCCGCCATTCTGGGGTTCGTTTAGAGGTAAGTTTGGGTGCTCCGTCGCTTGGAGGGTAACGTTTTTCCGAGAGCGGTTGGCCGGGGAAGCCGGGTGGGTTTGGATTTACTGGGCAGCCACATTTTCCCTGATGCGGCTGTGTCCTGGGACAAGAAGAAATGGCTCTTTGAAACGTTTAAAGGCGACCCGTACTGATTACACCTTTCTCCTTTTGTGTTCCTTTTACCCCAGGTTGAATTTTCTCGGAGAAAGACAGGCCGGCCATCAGGAAAACAAACAAGCCTCAGCAACATCTAAACTCTTGAAAGGATCCTGAGAGAGAGGGGGGAAAGGGAAAGCAGCAGCCACCAGCCCAACCACTTGTGTCGTCTGCCCCTCCCCACCTATCTTGCCCACCCCACCAGCCCACGCTGCTTGGGACTTGAAATCTGTGGCCGAAGGACCGTCACCACATAACTTCAAAAATAATCAACCACCCTCCCTGCCCAAACCCACCCAATCTCACTCATCCAGCATTTCCTTTTTTGGAATCCACTCAGAATTTTTTTCAACGACCCCCTCTCCCTAAATGGAGTTGGGTGGGGGGAAAATGAAAACTGAGTTGGTCTTTACTTTTTTAAGAGACTTTTTGATCCAATGAGGCCCCACAAGTAACTGAGTTTGGGTCCTGGTTGGTTGTTTTACTTTTTTTCCTCCAAAATTTTACCCCTCCCCCCTGAGCCCGAGGTGCTGACGTCGCAAAAAAATTGGATAGTAAGTGTCGAATTTTCAAAAACCAGCCTTGAACAAGAAATCAACGTTTCCCGTTGTGAAACCAAAAATAATGAGAGGAAGAAATGAGACCATAGAACAAATGTAGAGTATTGGAGAAGGACCAATCGGGTCTCTTAGATCTCCATTAAAGGTCCTGTGGGTCTAAACAGTCTTTGTTCTCTCTTCCCCTACCACCTGCCTCTTCCCTGCTGTGGAGCAGGCAAGGAGAGGGTGAAGGGAGGGCCAGCCAGTGAGGATTTTGACGGTTAACCCTTGATAATCCAGCAAATTTCCAGACTGCCAAAGCATAAGCCTTTGCTATTATAAGGAGGAATGGTTACCTTCCTCTGGTTAGCAGTCTTCAAAAGGGTTAATGAGCTCACATACAAAAGATGGTGGATCTTGTGGCCCAGAAGTCCCACTTCTTTGTGTGTGAGACAAGCAGAACGCCTTTCAATTTGCCAGATTAATAAGCAATCTGTACATAAAGATTGCAGGGTAAGGAGATGGGCAGAGAGAAATATTAGCTGGCTATGTCTTTAAAGTGACTGTTAAATCCTCTCAATTTTAATGTAATTTGCTTGGGATATATTGTGTGGTTAAAATAGGTGGCAATCTAGGAATAAAGATTGCAAGACACTTAAATTTAGGGCAAAATATAACAAGTACATACAATATAACATTTGGGGAGGTAAATGTCTTGTGATTGTTTCAGCTTGCATAGGTTATTAGAGGCAAAAGTGATTAACATTTTAACTTTATACTTTTTAGTGGGTGGTGGATACAGCTAAGGGGGGGGGGAAAGGTTGGGAAATGTGGAACTCAGGAGTATAATTTTAAAAGCCATTAGTGCAATTGAATGCTATCTAGAAGATTTGTGTCGTTAAAAGAATTTTTTTTTTTCTTCCCTGCTTCAAATATGGCGACTTTTCCTTGTCCTTTTGTCTTGCAAGCGGCGTTGCAGGTTGTGTCTTGACCCATTTTTCTCCTGTCCTCCCCCCTCAGTCTTATTTGTTGAGGGGGTCCAAGTCCTCCCCCTTGCCCTTTGTAAGGAGGCTTGGGGAAATCGGCGGTAGTACCAAATTGAATTTCAGTTGCAAATTCAGATTCTTAACCCGCAGAAAATTGTATATTAATTGATTTTATTTTCAGTAGTAGGCTCTTAAACTAAATTAAGATAGGTCAAATTTAGGGTGGTGGAGGGATGACTTGGTTTTTTTTTGTTTTTTTTTTTACTTAGTGCCTTATAGTGTAAGTAAAGCTACCGGCAGATCTGGCCGGCCTTTTAAATTTTGAGTCCTCTCCATAACAAAATGGCGTCCCTCTCCTTTGTTTTTCTCTTTTGCCAGTCAGCTTAGGGCTTCCCTAGAAGCTTGGTCAAGGGGGAGGAGCCACTGTGAAAGGTGATGTAATCAGCTTGCTTCCTCTCTGAAAACTCCACCCCCAAGCAGATGCCTTCTCTCCCTGAGCAGAGTACTGCTAGGGAGAATGCGTTTTTTCTTGTTTCTTTAATCTTATGAAATATCTCACAGGGATAAAAGTTACTGAGCACTAGGGATGGAGGCTGTCCTTGTCCTTGTGTACCTCTAGGTTTTTGTTAACAGCCCATTGCCTTGATTTTCACCTTCCACTCACTCATCACAACTGCTTGGACCCTGCTTCAGTTGACAGTGGTGAAAACCAATTCAACCCCAACTGCTTTAGCTCTGAGAGACTGGGGCAAGACACAGGGCTTGTAACTCGAGTAGACAATTGGGCCTAATGAAGCTTCGATATGCCATGCTGCTCAGGCTGGGTCCTTGTACTTCCTGAATATTGGTTGCTTTGTAACAGTCTGGGGGGAGGGTGGGTACTTGTAGGACTTTCTTGTAAACCATCCTTATTCTCACCTCTCAGTTTGGGGATAAACTCTTTGTGCTCAGTGCCATCACCTGCAGTTGCTTAGTTCCTGTATGTTGGCACTAGGATGAGAAGTGAATCTTTAGGAAAGGAGGCTGCAGTTGTAAACTCGAGGCAGGGGGAGTCAAGCTACGGTTTCTGGTAAGCAAAAACATTTCTGGTATTACATTTCACAACCTTTCTTTTTCCCAAAGAGCCATCTTTTTGAATTTCTTTTTTCCTTCCTTCCTAAAAAGAAATTCCGTTAAATCATTGAGGAGAGGAATGTCCTCTTTTCCTCCCTGCTGAGTGCTGGGGCAGTTGGTGCATGTTGAGAGAACCCTCAAGGGCAGTACTGGGTGTCTGGCTCTTTATCTCTGTCCCCAGCTTTTTCAAAGTCAGGCCTTTGATAGTTTCTTCATATACTTTCCATTTTTTATTTAAAGTCCTGGGTTGAAGTGTGGAGTTTCTAGGCAGAGTTTGCAAGCCTTTGTCCTGCTGTCTGCGGTGACTTGGGTGCAACAGGGCTCATTTTCTGCTGGGTGTGGATTCTCATTATTGCTTGGACTTCTGATTGAATGGGAGGGCTTCTCCACATGTCTATTTACCACACATCTTTTATCTTTTAAGCAGTTTGCCAGGTGCCTCTGCAGCAAAACTACCTTGGGACCTGAATATTCTGCCCACTGGGGTTCCTGATCTCTAGTGAGCAGGGGATTAGTAAAGAGGACCTTAGGTAGGAGATGAAAAGCAAGACTGTCTAGGGAGCCTGGGAAAACCTGATTTCTTACAGGGTGGCCAGAGTTCTAGGGCCAGGGTGGTGGATGTAATTTTATGTCTTTATTGAGAGCCAAATACTGATCCTAAGAAGTTTAAAAGATGTTCAAAATAAAGGTGAGGGAAGCATAGGGCCTCACTATGAAAGGGTATAGAACCTTGTGAATCACCTGAGACTCTCCGCCCACTGTTGGGTCATAGCAGGAAGCTCTTGAGACACTGAGGGAAGACAGCCCAGGTCAGAGCAAAGGCAAGCTGGTGCTACTTTTCCCTCTTGTTAGAAGACCTTTTTAAAGCATCCTGCCTTGCATGGACCTTGTTTTGTGAACAGATTCAGGATTCATTGGTGGTAGAAGTTTAGTAACTAGCCAGTATCAGTGTTTTCCACCAATTTAAACCAAATAACCTTCAACTCAAATTCACTTTGAAATCTCTAGTAAGGATTGTAGAACATTCCCCAGCACTTAGAAGGTGGAAGTACGGCAGTCACAGGAGATGTTCCCTTGTCTCCTTTTGTCTGTGGTCTTCATGGAGATTAGCAGCTGGTTAACAAGAAAAGAAAACATGACCTGAGTTCCTTATGGTTACAGAAAGTTTCCTCAACTTTAAACTCCAGAACAGGGGAATACTTGAGTACTGTCCCTGCCCACCCTGGTCACCACATTATCGGGACTTCACCACAGACCTGCTCCAAGCATGATGGATTCTTTGTTCCCACTGGAAGACCTTATAGCTTGCCTATAAAAATAGGGACCTACATTGTAAAGCACTTAGGGTTCCTAATAAGGAGTAAATAATACTGAAGAAAGGCACTGGGAGCATTCATATTTTACTCTAAGGAGACAAGTTCAGCCATCCTCCCTAATGTACATAACAGCATCTTAACTATTTTGTCTCCTAGCTTCCATGACTACTGTGCCTTTTGTTTATATAAGTGGGAATTTTAAAGTACCTAGGCCCCATTTCCAGCAGAGGGCACTAGACATGGCTCAGCTTTGTACTCTGGAACAGTTTCTCTAAAGGCTGTCTTCTGCCTCGTCTGCCCATTGAATGAGGGGAACGTCAGAGTCAGGCCTATTAGTTCATAGGTGCACAAAGGAAGTGTGTTTAGCTCTGGGTTTCAGTCAGCTGTGTTCAGAGGGATGAAGCAATGTTTAATTCAAGACTTGTTGAATTGCATACATTTTTATTTGGGGTTCTATTAGATTTATTTGAGTATAAAAGACTTTAAAACTCCCTACTCTAGATTGCTTGTGTGTATTTTTATCTTGGGCCCATTCATCCCTTTTCTAGTCTAACATATATCTGTTATATACCTGGAGCTTCTACAGATCACTGAGGACACAGGGAGATTTCCTCTCTGTGTGTACAGATGACCACACATCAGTGGACTTGCCTCCTTGTAAACATTTCCAGTGTTGACTGTTTTTTCCTCTGGCTTCAGGTTCCCAGAGTGCTGGGCGACAGCAGTTAGAACATTTTGCTCAGTGCTTAGCATTTCTTGCCTGCATCTCTGTGTTGAGCCCACAGGCATCAGCCTCCAGAACAGAGGCTGCTGCCACCCCTCCTTTCTCTACACCTTTCTTGCTGCTCTTGCTGCTCAACTGGGTTATTAGGAAGTCCACATTTAAAGCTGACTTTTTTTGTTTTACGCTCTAAATTTGTATCTTGTTTTATCTGGAGAATCACTCTTGTCTGACAGCCTCTTTGCCTAGGTTAAATATGTCTAAGCTAGGAGAACAGTCAGTTCTTTTTTACACATCTTACTTTTCTGGTTTGTTTGAGGGGAAAATAAATCTGATTTGTAAGAATCTTATTATCTGTAGGAAATGCAATGATTTTTGTTTTGTTTAAGACTTTTTTCACCCTTGGGACTGCCTTGTTTCTGTGTTGTGCAATATGCAGTGGACCCTCACTTTTTTCCTGCCCATTCAGGCCTGGCCATCTCAGCTGCTGAGGAGGCCCGTGTTTTTGTTTCTCAGAAGTAGTGCTGATAGAAGTGTGACTACAACCCCCAGTCAGAACCATAGCAACTCTAATTCTCTGCAGCTCTAGAAGTGGCTTCCTATTCATGGAAGGAGTGTAGTGTTTAACTCACTCCTGTCCCAGCCTGGTTTGAAGTGGAGTCTCACTTCCCATGGCTTTGCCTTTATTACTTTTGGTTCCTGGTTTCTAGTTCTTAGTTTAGGGCTTTTCTTGGGAGTGTTGGAGAGTAGTGAGTCTTGAGGGCAGGAAAGGGTCGGGTTTGCATCTTTGCTTCTGAAACCACAAGCCAAGTTTCTCTTGAACTTTGGAACAATAAAAGCTTGTTTGGTGTTTGGCCAGTGAGTAGCCTTATTTAGGGCCCATGAGAGCCTGCCTGTCTCCTCTTCAGTCTGACAGCTTCTCTTGCCTCCCCGGGGAAGGGCTCTGCTCAGGACCCAGCTGTTTTCTCATTTACCACTTGAGCGACTCATTCTCCCACCTGTGATTATGACTCTTAAGCAGCCAAGATAAAGGGGATTGATTTCTGGAGAGAGGATGATTGTTAAATTTCTTACCCAGATATCTAGGGTTGTCTTAATTATCTTAGGAAACTACAGCTGCCCACCTCATAAAAATTACCAGCAGCTAACTGGGACAGGACTTTTTTAGAAGCATGAAGAAGTGAGCATCATGCCATGGGTCTTAACCTTGATATACTCTCTTGAAAATTACAGTCTTCATTAACCCCAAGCTTAAGTTGTCAAGGCTATTTTGTGAACACAGATCTGATTTTTCTTATTTAGAAAATAGTACACTTGAACATACAGTAGTGACTGAGTGTTAACTGTAAGATTAGAGGAGTAAGTTAGTGGGTCTGTCTTTGCCATCCATTTATCTTGCTTTGTTTTTTTTTGTTTGTTTGTTTTTTGTTTTGTTTTGTTTTTTTTCTTTTTCTTTTTTTCTTTTACTTCAGAAGCCACCATCATGGGTTCAGGTCCCATAGACCCTAAAGAACTTCTCAAGGGCTTGGATAGCTTCCTTACTCGGGACGGAGAAGTGAAGAGTGTGGATGGAATTTCCAAGATCTTCAGGTGAGTCTGCCCTCCTTGGTTCCTCATCAGTAGAGGAGAGCACGTGCAGTGGGGTTGGAACGAGAGCAGCGGTCTCGGCTGCTGGCCATGATGGGGATTTGATCCACAATCACAAGCGTCTTGATGGGGTGAAAGCAAGGGGGCCTAGAATAGAATCGTTGCCTTAGTTTTGGGTCGTGCTGTGCCCACCCAAAATGTTATTTTCCTCCAGAGATCCATAACGTTTTCCAGAGAAAAGCAGTCTTAGATGACAAATGGAAATGTGTGATCCCTGATTCCCCCTGGAGGCAGTTGTTTCTGTGTGTTGAGACAGGTGCTTGGGTGCCTTCCATCTTCCCTTGGGTTTTTATATGACTCTAGATTTCATTCCACAATCCTAGACACCTGGTTACTACCTCCTGGAGCAAAGAATGTCATCAGGGGCCTCCAGGACTCCCAGGATTAGAGTTTTATGCTGTAGGAGAAAAGCTGGCATGGTGCCCCCTCGTGCCTGTCATCCTAGTTTTCAGGAGAGGAGGTTAGCCTGGGCTAATAAGACCCTGACTCTGAAATGTAAATACTAATAATACTCAAAGCCGATGCTCTGCTACATGTCTAATTTGACTCCTTTTCCAGTCTAATGAAGGAGGCACGAAAGATGGTGAGTCGGTGCACATACTTGAACATCATCCTACAGACCCGGGCTCCAGACGTGCTCGTCAAGTAAGTGCAGCACAGGTGACTGGATTGCAGGCTATAGCGGGAGACTGGTCTCTGGGCTCCTGGCGTGTGAGCTTACTAGTTCTAGAACCAAGGCAGGCTTACATATTCCATTCCCACCTGCCCACAGGTTTATTGATGTCGGCGGCTACAAGCTTCTGAACAACTGGCTAACATATTCAAAGACAACCAACAACATTCCTCTCCTACAGCAAATTCTGCTGACTCTGCAGCACCTCCCACTTACCGTGGACCATCTCAAGCAGGTATCTTCAGGCTTCTGTACCCACTCTCCCTCTCTGGGCTAGCCTAGCTGAAGAACAGCTCGCTTCAGTCCTGCTGGGTGGCAATCTGGAATTTGCGAGGTAAAATAACAGAGGTGAAAGACTGGATTTATCCTGATAACCAGCATATGACATAGGACTTTTCATATTATCTGAACCTCAGTTTCTCATCTCTAAAATAGGAATAAGTCCAGTGGCTCATGTCTTTAATCCCAGCACTTGGGAGGTAGAGGCAGGTGGATTTCTGTGAGTTCAAGGCCTGCCTTACCTACATAGTGAGTTCCAGGCCACCCAGGGTTACAAAGAGAGACAGTTTTTTAAAAAGATACAAGTATCTCCAAGTTTTGGAGCAGGTTGGGGTGGGAGGACTAGTGTTGAGTGAGCTTGGCTTGTTCCTCTGTTCACCCTCCTGCCTCCTCTTCCTCTTACAGAACAACACAGCAAAACTAGTGAAGCAGCTCAGCAAGTCAAGCGAGGATGAAGGTGTGTGTCGGTGTCCTGCCTGGGCCGGACACTGAGGGGTCTCGTCTGGGTCACTGTCTCCTTTACTGGCTTGTCCTTTCTTTTTGCCTGCTCATCCCTGCTCATCCCTCCCTTTTTCTATGTCTTTCTGAGAGAGAGAATGTCTCTGTGTAGCCCTGGCTGTCCTGGGATTCACTGTGCAAACAGGTTCACCTCAAACGCAAGTTCACTTGCCTGTCTCCAGAGCACCATGCCCGCCAGGTCTTTTTTGTTTGTTTGTTTGTTTGTTTTGTTTTGTTTTGTTTTGTTTTTTGAAACAGGGTTTCTCTGTGTAGTCCTGGCTGTCCTGGCACTCACTCTGTAGACCAGGCTGGCCTCGAACTCAGAAATCCGCCTGACTCTGCCTCCCAAGTGCTGGGATTAAAGGCGTGCGCCACCACCGCCCGGCGCCTGCCAGGTCTTGATCCCTCTCTGTCTGCTCACTGTCACATTGAATATGCCTGTAAGAGACATTGCTGGAGGAGTGGTTCCTTTTGCTATTGTTTATTTGATGTGGCATCTCTTTGTATAGCCGTGGTTGACCTGGAACTCACTTAGTAGACCAGGTTTACCTCAGACTGGTCTGGCCTTAGAGGCTGGACTGTCCTTGAACCCATAGCAGTCCTTTTGAGTACTGGGATTAGAGGCATGAGCCATGATACCCAGCTACAAGACTTACCTATTGTGATAAAAAATATAGACTTATCCTTATGTTTAATGAAAATTGCCGCCGGGCGGTGGTGGCGCAAGCCTTTAATCCCAGCACTTGGGAGGCAGAGGCAGGCGGATTTCTGAGTTCGAGGCTAGCCTGGTCTACAGAGTGAGTTCCAGGACAGCCAGAGCTACACAGAGAAACCCTGTCTCTGCCAGCCGTGTCCTTTGATGTCAGGGGAACTTGTGAATGTGTCTGAAGTTCTTCACTGCGAAGAACTATTCCTGAAGGCGAGGAACCCACTTGGCTTTAAATCACAATACTGGGCTTTAGGAGTGTTTATGTGTTTCTGGGAAGTAACCGCCAGGGCACCCTGCATGTGGGTGAGAATGTCAGTACTGAGTGGGACTACCTTCTAGCTTTCTACCCTTTTTAGTTTTATTCTCAGAAATTAGTGTTTTGAGATACTGACATTTTATAATTTTTTGATTTTGAGTGCCCTTAGTAACTGAGAAAACATGTCCCCTGCAGGGCACATTCGCTCGTCATTGCTGGCTCTCCAGCTGTCCCCACAGAGCATGCTCTCAGTGCCACTGTCTTCCTCATCGGCTCCAGACTCTTTCCTTGAATAGAGATGTTTTGTTTTGGTTTTTACTGGAAATACTAAATTATTGCTAAATAAGTGATTTTCCTCCCCCTTTTCACCTTCAGAGCTCCGGAAATTGGCATCAGTTCTTGTCAGCGACTGGATGGCTGTCATTCGCTCCCAGAGCAGCACCCAGCCTGCAGGTACGGTCCTGGCCTCTTTACCCGGCCGGGGTGCTGTCCTTAGAGGTAGCCCTTGGGTGTCCTGAGGCTGGTTCCTCCCCTCTCACAATCTGTTAATCCAGATGAGACTCTTACCTGCTTTGTTTTTCTGTAACAGAGAAAGATAAGAAGAAAAGGAAGGAAGAGGGGAAAAGTCGAACTGCAGTTCCTGAGCGACCTTTGACTGAAGTGAAGGCTGAGACCCGGGCTGAGGAAGCCCCGGAAAAGAAGAAGGAGAAGCCCAAGTCACTTAGAACTACGGCACCCAGTCACGCCAAGTTCCGTTCTACTGGTAAGGTGGCTTTGCAGGACTCTCCACATACACAGTCAGTGCCTTGGGCTACTAGTTTGATTGTCATTTCAAACTCTGAGAAGGAAAGGCAGCTAGAGGAGAAGCTGGGACACTTATTCAAGGCTAGAACATGGAGAGAGTGGCAACAGGGAGGAACAGTAAGGGTCAAAGTCAACATGTTTCTCCTCAGGACTCGAGCTGGACACCCCATCTTTGGTGCCTGTGAAGAAGAACTCCAACACCGTGGTTGTGTCAGACAAGTACAACCTGAAGCCCATCCCCCTCAAGCGGCAGAGGTATGGGCACTGGTGCAGGTTTCTGAGAAACCTGGGGTCTTTGGAGAGCAGTGGGAGTTGGGAGATCTTTGATCCTCTGTCCTTCCTCTGCAGTGCCACAGCTGCTCCAGGCGATGCTGCCCCACCTGCAGAGAAGAAGTACAAGCCCCTCAACACAACCCCCAATACCACCAAAGAAATCAAAGTGAAGATCATTCCCCCACAGCGTGAGTAGGCCTGGAGTGCCCTTGCTCGCACAGGGAAAGCTCTTCTGGGTGGGGGAAGACTTGCCCTTGAGAACCTTCCTTTGCTTTGAACTCTGGACCTCTCCTCTCATGAGAGTCATGTTAGATAGGTTGTAAGAAGCTTTGCTCAAGTGATGAGCTAATCCAGCTGTCTTCCTCCTGGCTGGACTCTCAGTGGTGGCTTCAGCAGCTGGCTTAATGAGTTGTGGTGCATTCTATAATTGTGATAAAGTCTGCCAGGAGAAAGATGGACTAGTGGAAGTCTCCTGTGTGAACCTTGCTTTGTGGTCACTGTGGGCAGGGACCCCACTGGCCCGCTTGTGTTTCCTGGTTGGACTCTGCAGGCATAGGATTGTGAAGGAGGCATTTCCTCTAATTCAAATCTTTCCTTCTGTAGCTATGGAGGGCCTGGGTTTTCTGGATGCTCTCAATTCAGCCCCTGTCCCAGGCATCAAAATTAAGAAGAAGAAGAAGGTTCTATCGCCTACTGCTGCCAAGGTGAGTTTGGTGGTAGGGTACATGGGTGCAGAGGCTAGGAGCTGTTGTGGGTGACATCGAGGGCTGCCATCTGGGGTGGGCTTGGGTGGGAGTGTTGGGCATTTAGGGTCCTGGTTGGTTTCCCTAGGTGTCTTTTCAGCTCATTGAGTACTTTCTCGTTTATAACAGCCCAGCCCTTTTGAAGGGAAAACAAGCACTGAGCCGAGCACAGCCAAACCTTCCTCCCCAGAGCCTGCACCCCCTGCTGAGCCCATGGACACAGACCGCCCTGGCACCCCAGTGCCCCCTATTGAAGTTCCAGAGCTCATGGATGCAGGTAACCTACTGGGCCTGGGCTTGGGGCTGTTCTGAATGGCTGGATCTGTGGCTGAAACGTGTCTTGTTTACAGCCTCTTCGGAACCAGGAGCTCTGGATGCAAAGCCTGTGGAGAGCCCTGGAGATCCCAACCAGCTGACTCGGAAGGGCAGAAAGAGGAAAACTGTGACGTGGCCTGAGGAGGGCAAGCTGAGAGAGTATTTCTACTTTGAACTAGATGAAACTGAGCGAGGTACAATGCCAGTTCTCTGCATGCTGGGGTTGGAATCTGAGTGTGGGCAGTCTTGCTTACCTGTCCTCTTGCCTTCTGCCTCCCCTACAGTGAATGTGAACAAGATCAAGGACTTTGGAGAGGCTGCTAAGCGCGAGATACTGTCGGACCGACATGCTTTTGAGACAGCTCGGCGACTAAGCCATGACAATATGGAGGAGAAAGTACCCTGGGTGTGCCCCAGGCCTCTGGTTCTGCCCTCACCTCTTGTCATCCCTGGAAGCAACAGCCAGGAGCGATACATCCAGGCTGAGCGGGAGAAGGGCATTCTTCAGGAGCTCTTCCTGAACAAGGAGAGGTGAGGAAAGGCATACACTGCCTGTGTGCTAGGGAATCGGAGGCACCAGACAGAGTCAGGGGGCAGCCAGGCACAGTGGGGAATGCCTTTAATCCAGGCACTCAGAGGCAGAGGTAGGCTGGTTTCTTGTGAGTTCAAAGCCAGTGTTCTACAAAGTTCCAGGACAGCCAGGACTGTTAGACAGAGAAACCTCGCCTCAAACAAAAAAAAAAAAAAGAAAAGAAAAAGAAAAAACCATCTTGACAAAACTGAATTAACGTGCTTGTGGTTCTTTGTTCTCTCCTTTGCGCTTTGCCTGCGGTGTTTGCGACAGTCCTCATGAGCCTGATCCTGAGCCGTATGAACCCATTCCTCCCAAACTCATCCCCTTGGATGAGGTGAGTCGCTGCCACACCACTGTGGGTGGGAAGTGGTGGTGGGCACTCGTGGGAGGGTGCTGCTGTGCTCTTTCCTACAACCCTGATTTGTATTTGTCTGTTCTTAGGAGTGTGCCATGGATGAGACTCCGTATGTTGAGACCCTGGAGCCTGGAGGGTCTGGTGGCTCACCTGATGGAGCAGGAGGCTCCAAGCTGCCTCCGGTTCTGGCCAATCTCATGGGAAGCATGGGAGCTGGGAAGAGCCCCCAGGGCCCTGGAGGAGGCGGCATCAATGTTCAGGAGATCCTTACGTCCATAATGGTACGTGAGTCCTCTTCCTCACGTGAGCCTCCCACATTGTCTTCAGAGTCTCCCCTGATCTTCACCCTTTTGGGTGTGTCCAGTTTTTTTGTTTTTGTTGTTTTTTCATTTACAGTGTTGTTGGGTTTCAATTTTGTGAAAAAGTCTCACTGTGTAGCCCAGGGTGGCCAGGGACAGCCTGCACCCTGTGCCTGGCTTATCCCAGTTCCTGTCTTCCATTTACATGCTAAGTTCTTGCTGACACTGTCCTTTTCTTCACTCCCTCACAGGGTAGTCCCAACAGCCACCCTTCAGAGGAGCTGCTGAGACAGCCTGACTACTCAGACAAGCTCAAGCAGATGCTGGGTAATTCTCAGAGCCAGCTGCTGCTGCTTGGCACCTGGGGGAGGGGCCTGGGCATGATTGGGGGATGCAGGTTTGCCCAGGTACTATTGCCACTGGGCAGGAAGTGGGAGGGGAATCAAGAAAGAGCACGGCTCTGCCGGGTTGGTCTGAGGTTAGTTGGGCACACTAATGGGAAGCCGTGCTGAACTTGTAGAATTACCTCCTGACTATGTTACTCCTGTTTCATTTACAGTGCCACATGGGCTCCTAGGTCCTGGTCCTGTAGCCAATGGCTTCCCACCCGGAGGCCCTGGGGGCCCCAAGGGTATGCAGCATTTCCCCCCTGGTCCTGGAGGGCCCATGCCAGGTAGGCGAGAGGACTTCAGTGGGGTTACTGCTTCATTTTAGCCTGGCAACAGCTTAGGAGTCACAGCTCGAGTATAACAGGTAACTGATGCTGTTTTCCTCTTTCTCTATCAGGTCCCCATGGAGGCCCTGGTGGACCAGTGGGTCCACGTCTCCTGGGTCCCCCACCACCTTCTAGGGGAGGTGATTCATTCTGGGATGGCCCAGGTGACCCCATGCGAGGTGGCCCAATGCGTGGGGGTCCAGGACCTGGTCCTGGACCATACCACAGAGGCCGGGGGGGTCGTGGAGGAAATGAACCACCACCACCCCCTCCATTCCGAGGAGCCAGAGGAGGTCGTTCTGGAGGAGGACCCCCAAATGGCCGAGGGGGTCCTGGTGGAGGAGGCATGGTTGGAGGTGGTGGGCACCGCCCCCATGAAGGCCCTGGAGGAAGCATGGGCAGTGGACATCGATCCCATGAGGGACCTGGAGGGAGCATGGGCAGTGGACATCGATCCCATGAGGGACCTGGAGGGAGCATGGGTGGAAGTGGTGGACATCGTTCCCATGAAGGCCCTGGACACGGAGGACCCCATGGCCACCGGCCACATGATGTCCCTAGCCATCGAGGCCATGACCATCGAGGACCACCACCTCATGAACACCGTGGTCATGATGGCCATGGGGGAGGCGGCCACCGAGGGCACGATGGAGGTCACAGTCATGGAGGAGGTGAGGACATCCCTGCGGTCCCACATGTAGATTCAGTGTTCCTCACTGTATCTGTGGGGCACAGGGGGAGGTACAAAGGACAAGATGAGGCTCCATATCCTTAAGGCTCTCTGTATACAGGAAGGCAGTTACCACCTCCATCCTTACATCAGCCCTCCAGTACTATATATCCCTGAGGACTTGGCCCCGTTGCCCGGGGCTGGGCTGGGAGGGTGACGGTGCAGTGACCTCTTAGCTGTTTCTAACTATTCTGCCTTTGTTCCCACAGACATGTCAAACCGCCCCGTCTGCCGACACTTCATGATGAAGGGCAACTGCCGCTATGAGAACAACTGTGCCTTCTACCACCCCGGGGTCAATGGGCCCCCACTGCCCTAGGCCTGCCCGCCCTACTCGCACCCCTGTGGACTGCAGTCTTGCTCCTTCCACTCGGTTATGGCTTCTGTGAGGCCCACTTTCCTTTTTCCCCAGCTGATGAGGAGCCGGCCCCCTCAGTTCCCACCTGGCTGGGTTTCTGAGGGTTTCTGATTCCTGGTGTGCATTGATGTACATAATTCCCCTCCAGTCTGGAGAGGAGAGAGACTGGACACACTCTATATGCTGGACTGCTGAGACGGCTGGCTTTACTCTGTGAGGAGATTTGCCCTGTGCCCCAACCCCCTTCCAGTATTAACCCGATGCCTGAGAACCTAAAGCTGGTCACCTTGGAGACCTCTGCTCTCCACATGCACACAGAACTGAGTTGGTCAGCTGCACTTAGGAAACTATCCAAGCTAAACTCGTTATCCTCACAAGGTGAGGGGGTGGTGAGGGGTACTATATATCCCACTGCACTGAGGGCTCAAACTGACTGAAGTTGAGTTCTGAAACCACCCCCACTTGTGCCCCACATGGGCCAGTCACTGTTGGGTCCTTTCTTAAGAAAGAATGCAACTGTTACTTCCCAGGTTATAGTGGGTCTGCTAGGTTCAGTGATGGCACATTCATATCTGTATCCAGTGGAAGTTGTATCTGGCAGAGGGGCAGCCTGTAGTGTTGGGCCACTCTTGCCTACAGCCATTCTAGAGACTCCGTAAGACCAGCTTTCATTAACTTGAGCCGGGTACACCGGGCCTGACGCACTACATGCACTGCCTTTGGGAGTGGGCTTGCTCCTTAGCCCATAAGGAGCCCTGCTAGTGAGGCTTCCTGGGTAGACTCAGCAGGAGAGGCCCTTCCCAGTCCTCTCCTCCCCCTGTCTTGGCATCAGTTGTTTTCTATGAAAACAGTGGGTTGTTTTTGTGCAAGGTCTTGGGTTAGAACCACAATGGATTTGAGGAGTTTTTCTTTTGATTTTGTATATTTTGTACATTAATAATAAACAGTGGAAAGAGAAGCAGCTCATTTAACCCCTGGTATGTTTGATTTTTTGGTTTGTTTGTTTGTTTGTTTTGTTTTGTTTTTTGAGACAGGGTTTCTCTGTGTAACCCTGGCTGTCCTGAAACTCACTCTGTAGACCAGGCTAGCCTCGAACTCAGAAATCCACCTGCCTCTGCTTCCCAAGTGCTGGGACTAAAGGCGTGTGCCACCACCGCCTGGCGGGCTTAACTTCTTTTAATGAAAGAAAAGCTAGGGCTGTAGAGCCTGCTTGGGGCTCTGCAAGTCAGAGTAATTGCAGAGGCCTGGGGTTCAATTCCCAGTCCTCATATAACTCCAATTCTCAGGAAGTTGTATGCTGGCTAGTTTTATGTCACCTTGACACAAGCAAGAGTCACCAGAGGGAAACCTCAATTGAGAAAAGGCCTAAGATAGGGATTGCCAAGCCCATTGGTAGTATCATCCCTGGGCTGGCAGTCCTGGGTTCTGAGAAAGCAGGCTGAGAAAGCCATGGGGAGCAAGGCTGTAAGCAGCACCCCTCCATGGCTTCTGTCTGTCAGCTCCTGCCTCCAGGTTCCTGCTCTGGCTTCCTTCAGCGATGGGCTAGATATGGAAGTAGAAACCAAACCAACCCTTCCTTTCCTCCTCATGTTCCTTTTAGTTATTCATGGTGTTTCACCACAACAACAGAAACACTAAATAGAACAACCTGACCCTCTTCTGACCTGCACAGGCACCAGGCATTTTTGTGGCGCTCATACTTAGAAGGCCAAACAGTCACACACGTGAAATCTAAAAGGAAAGCTGGCCAGTGTTGGCTCCTCCAAGCTGAGCTCCACATGAAAGAAGCAGAGTGACTCCTTCATATACTTGCTGCGGCACACGGGTGCTCCTGCACTCAGAATAAAAATACTAGGGTGCAGGAATGGAGCCAGAAACAGGCAGAGTTCGAGGCCATCCTGGTCTATAAAGTTTCAAATCAGCCAGGGATTCCTAGTGAGAACCCGTCTCGAACAAAAAAATTTCTCCAGGACTTCTAGCTTATGGAGCAGGATTTGAAAGGAGGCAGAAGGTCTTGTGGGATACAGACTTTGGGAAGGAGGAGAAACTGGGATGGAAGCAGTTCTGGGATGATGGTCACCAGAACCATCTAAGGGGTTTGTGGGTGTCTTGACTGTTATTTCTACTACTTGCCACATGGGGGCAGCAACCCCTTAGCTCTCACAAACACAGGCCCACCTTTGGGAAACCAACCCACCTGTGATCACAGCTTTCCTTGTATTCTTCAAGCCTCCATTACTTCAACTTTGTTCTTGTCTCCAACAAGCACAAAACCTTTTAGAGAGAGCTCAACATATAACTATAAACACACACACACTTGATATTTTTTTCTTTTTTCCCTGTCAGAAGGACAGGCTGAGTGCATCTACTCTTCCCTAGCCTTCGGCTGTCCTTGGTCCTGGATCTAGCTCTGTAAACCAGGTGTGACCACCACCAGCCTGAATGTGGTGGTTTCTTAACCAAGTCATGAACCCAACCCGACTTTCTCCATTCCTCTTGTCTGTGCTTCCTTGTCCATCTCACTTTGCTGTGGGACTAGCAGCACACCCTTTTGATACGTGATGTGACTAACCGCTTCCAGCTCCAGATGGAAGTCTCCTTTTCGTGACTGTAAGCCCCTTCTTCTTTAACTTGTTTTTATCACAGCAACAGAAACCAAGACACCACATCTTGCTTTCCTAGGATCTCCACCCAAAGGCTCCAGCCCACCTTCAACTCTGAATCTTTCTCATTCTATGCCTTTTCTTCCTGCTCCTAGCTGGATGATCCAAGGTTTAAACAAACAAACAACAAACTAGGGCATTGGCTGCTGGTTTTCCAGAGGACTTGGGTTTGAGACTCAGCACCTACATAGTGGCTCACAACAGTCTACAACTGCAACTCCTGTTCCAGGGGATCCATTGTCTTCTGGTCTCCATGGGCACCCAATTGGTGCAGAGCCATGTATCTAGGTAAAACACCTATATACATAATAAAATGAAAAAAAAAACTGGGTGGGTTTTGTTATCTATTCATTTGTTTGTTTATTAAGACAGGATCTCTCTTGTAACCCTGGATGTTCTGGAGCTCACTATGTAGACCAGCCTGGCCTCAAGCTTACAGAGATCCTATCTCTGCCCCCTCCCCAGTGCTGGGATTAAAAGTATGGGTCACCATACGCAGCCTAAACTGGAAAAAAAAAAAAGATATTACCAAGTTGTGGGGAGCCTATAGAAGGCAGCTATCATCATTGCAGCCATCTAGAGCCATATACCCTGATAAGAGATTTGATTACAATAGCCTACAACAGCTGAGCACACTCTGATAACATCTTGCTTTAGATACCCAGGATCTTCCCTTGGGTGTGTGAGACTTAAAGCTGTGATTTAGAGCTGAGACTTAAGGGCATGACTTAGAGATCAGATTTAGAGACAAGGCCTAAAGTCATGACTTAAAGGCGTGACTTAGAGGCTTGGCTTAGAAGTGAAACATATAAAAGGCAAGAGGCAGACAGAAGAGTTCAGTACAACTTGGAACTAGGAATTAGGTTAGAGAGTACAACTTGGAGTAGGAATTAGGCATTGAGGAAGAAGACACTTGGACTAGAGAACTCAGAAGAAAGCAACAGATGATTATTAGGCATTAGGTATTAGGCACTTGGCACTTGGAGGAAAAACTTGAAATTAGACATTAGGTACTTAGCACTTGGAAGAAGTAACTTGGAACTTGGAGGCACTAGGGACTAGGAACTCAAGACTTGGGACTAGGACTAGGAAGAGAGACTGAAGAATAAATGGGATTGAATCACACTCTGTCTGGTCTCCATTCCTCTCCTCTGTCCTCACTCACTCTCTTGCTGAACCCCGACCCGCAGAATGGAGCAGCTTGGGGCAGTGCAGGCTCTAACAGTTTAGCCCCCAAGGCTTTTGGCAGTGCGAGTTCCAACACTGACAGAACCGTCTGAGACATTTTGGCCCCCAAACGTGGGGTAGTGCAGTTCTCAACATTTCTGGCCCCCAAGTGTGGGGCAGTTCGGGCCGCAACATTTTTGGCGCCTAATGTGGGGCAGCAAGAACGAGAGACCCAGTGAGGGAAGTTACTGGAAGAAGGTCCCCCTTTTTAAATTTTTTTCAAAAGGGAAGGCTGGGAAGACTTATGGAAACTATGCCTGTCTTAGGTTGGAACAAATGACCCCAGCCTCCCTTTCCCGTCTTTGGATACTCAACAGTCATTGGTTGAGCTCCTATCTTAGAATAGTGAGGCCTCCCTTTTTAGGGGCAAGGGTCTTGAAGTGTTCTCTTACCCGTCTTTGACTAACCTGCTTAGCGCGTAAGTTAGGGGATAATCCTTGTTAGTCTTGATGACAGAGGTTTTACAATCCCCTACTTCCAGCCTGTAATAATGGACCTGTGTGGGTTTCATTTGAATAGCGTCTATCTGTTGTCATACAAAAACCATCAGTTAGTTGAACCGAATCAAGCCAAGAGACAAGAGACTTAACAATGCCTGAACAGTCAGTATGACAGCAACACTCTTTTTAAGGGCAACACATAACTCCCTCTATCAGGGGAGTAAAAAGTGTAAGCCTCTTCTATCCTGTTTATAAATGTCTTATGTCAGAATCTAAATCTATAGAAATACAAACTGATCATAGCTTTGATCTAAAGAAAACAAAGAAATCCCTGTTCCTGCTCTAGTCAATCTCAAACCCAAAAAACAACTATAGTAACTGTGGTAGTGGGTTTTCTCCTGGGTCTAAACAATCTAAATTCCCACTAAATCTAAAACAATCTAGTTCCCCACTAAATCATAAGTCAGGGAATCTAGAACCACCCTGGAGATTCAGGTGGTGATGTCTCCTTCAGCACTGATAACTTCCCAAGTCAGGTTTACTCATTAATCTGTTCCCGTTTGAAGGCAATTGTGAAGCATCTTCATGTTTTCTGTGAAGAAAAAATACAATTCTCAGGGGGTTTCTCCTCCCTAGATTTGTCATTGTTGTTTATTTGTTTAATCAGTCTCTCTGGCAGCCAATGTGCAGCATCTGCAGTTTGGGAATATATGCAAACAGAACCTCTTCCCTAGATAAGCACTGGATCTGGCCCATTCCAGGTTCCAGTTAATGGGTCTTTCCAGAGGACTGTTGCAAAATTCTTTTTGGTGTCAGGATGCCAGAATCTATCTGCAGCAGATTTTCCTTCGGAATCCAAAGTTTAAAAATTTAAAATAAAGAGTGTGTAATGAAGGATATTTCTGGGGGATCCCTTGGTAGGGTACCATTCCCCCTTTTTAATTTTTTCAAATTGACATTTAATGGTTTGATGTGCCCTTTCTACCATACCTTGGACCTGTGGATAATATGGAATACCTGTTATATGTAGTATTCCCAATTTTTCACAGAACTGGCAGAAACTGGAGCTTGTATAACTTGGGCCATTGTCAGTTTTTATCTGTTTAGGCACACCCAATACAGCAATTGCAGCAAGCATATGAGTGATCACATGCTTGCTTGTTTCTCCAGATCGTAATGTCACATAAAGGAAACCACTGTATGTATCTACACATACATTTTTGATTGCCAAATTCATTATAATGAGTAACATCCATTTGCCAGATACTGTTTGGTATCAGTCCCTTTGGATTTATGCCAAAATGAGGAACTGGTAAAAGTTTAACACATGACTGACATTTGTTGGGAGCCGACTTTTAGCAGAAAGGGGATTTTCACAGTTTACCTCTCGAGACCTCTTCCCTGTCTTTAATTTTTGTAGTTGATTAATTAAGTCCTGATACTCTTTTTCTAACTCTATTTGTTGTTTAAGAACAGATATTTTTCCTGTAACTCCCTTATGGGATCTATAACCACCATCTCCATTGGGGGAGCATCTGGAAGTGGAGGTGCACTGGGAGAGGGGCTTTGGGAAGAGGGCCATTCAGGGTCATAATGTTCGGCTGCCTCTTCCTCTAGGTCAGGACAATCTGGCTCTGACAAATCGTTATCAACCTTTGGTTGTATTTTAGATTCTAATTTTGGATAAATACGTTTCTTTTTCTTTTGAACATGAAAGACAGCGTTCAAACAATGAAACAAAAGCAGACAATAACACACGTGAGCAGCAAACAACAAAATAAAAACAGAGAGTTGAGTTCAGGCTGACTTATTTCTTGCCCCATTTTCATTAACATGACTTACCTTTCTCGAAGCAGCAGATTCCCGTGGTGATCACCTTTGTTTCACTTCTGAATTTCAGCAGATTCTTCTTCCAGTAACTTCCCTCACTGGGTCTCTCGTTCTTGCTGCCCCACATTGGGCTTCAAAAGTGTTGTGGCCCGAGCTGCTCCACACTTGGGGGCCAGAAATGTTGAGAACTGCACTACCCCATGTTTGGGGGCCAAAATGTCTCAGACGGTTCTGTCAGTGTTGGAACTCGCACTGCCAAAAGCCTTGGGGGCTAAACTGTTAGAGCCTGCACTGCCCCAAGCTGCTCCATTCTGCGGGTCGGGGTTCAGCAAGAGAGTGAGTGAGGACAGAGGAGAGGAATGGAGACCAGACAGAGTGTGATTCAATCCCATTTATTCTTCAGTCTCTCTTCCTAGTCCAAGTCCCAAGTCTTGAGTTCCTAGTCCTTAGTGCCTCCAAGTTCCAAGTTACTTCTTCCAAGTGCTAAGTACCTAATGTCTAATTTCAAGTTTTTCCTCCAAGTGCCAAGTGCCTAATACCTAATGCCTAATAATCATCTGTTGCTTTCTTCTGAGTTCTCTAGTCCAAGTGTCTTCTTCCTCAATGCCTAATTCCTACTCCAAGTTGTACTCTCTAACCTAATTCCTAGTTCCAAGTTGTACTGAACTCTTCTGTCTGCCTCTTGCTTTTTATATGTCTCACTTCTAAGCCACGCCTCTTTTTTTTTTTTTTTTAATTTCTGAGACAGGGTTTCTTTGTGTAGCTCTGGCTGTCCTGGAACTCACTCTGTAGACCAGGCTGACCTCAAACTCAGAAATCCACCTGCCTCTGCCTCCCAAGTGCTGGGATTAAAGGCATGCACCAACACTGCTTGGCTAAGCCACATCTCTAAGTCACGCCTTTAAGTCATGCCCTTAGGCCTTGTCTCTAAATCTGATCTCTAAGTCATGCCCTTAAGTCTCAGCTCTAAATCACAGCTTTAAGTCTCACACACCCAAGGGAAGATCCTGGGTATCCAAAGCAAGATGTTATCAGAGTGTGCTCAGCTGTGTAGGCTGTTGTAATCAAATCTCTTATCAGGGTATATGGCTCAAGATGGCTGCAAGGATGATAGCTGCCTTCTGTTGGCTCCCCACACCAAGTCCTGCTGTCTCTGCTCAGGACAGCTAGCAATTGACCTGATACTGCAGGTCAGTTGAAGTTGACAAACTTCGAGGCCAGATTGGTTTGCTCTACAGAATGAGTTCTAGGACAGTCAAGGCTACACAGAGAAACCCTGTTTTGACAACCTTTCTCCAAATAAATACTTTCAGTTATGAAGGTTCAGAGGAGTTCCCACCTACTGTGAGTGCCTTTTGCCTGCCCCCCTTTACTTGAAAATGTCTGAATCTCGGTCCTCTCCCTTACAGAAGAGCTTCCAGCATCTGTCTCAGCTCTACCCACAACCCTTTTACCCAGCACCCAGAACAATTACAAAAATGAAGCCTGGGTCAGTGAGGTCACTCAGTGGGTAGAGGGGCCTGCTGCCAAACCTGAAGACTTGAGATTGATCACATGGTGAAAGAAGAGAAATGATTCCTGAAAGTTCTCTGACTTTTCTGTATACACACCATGATGTGCATGCCCTGCATCCAATAGATACATGTAAAATAGATAAAAAATGAAAACCAGGTCAGCTCAGTTTCTCCAGAACTCTAGCATCCCATCTCAACTCCCAGCCAAGCATAGCATGAGGCCCTGTGCGCCTTGACTCTGCTCAAGCTCCCTCCCTGACCAGCTACACCTTGCTGCTTTGGATGTTCTAAACCTGCCAGTTGGTTGGTTGGTTTGTACCTTTAAACCTACTCAATGCTTTAAGATCCCCACCATTTGGGACTCCTTCCCCTTTTCTTCTTGCTTGCAATGCCTGTCTTCTCTTGCTTGTCTGAGCCTGGGGACAAACTCTTCTATTAGTGTGCCACTGAGTCTTGGCCCTTGTAACGAACCTTCCAATGCTACTGAGCCACTTAAACATTTTCGATTTTAGGCCAAGTGGTGATGGCAGCAAATGTCATTAAGCCCAGCACTTGGAGGCAGAGAGAGGCAGGAGGATCTCTGAGGCCAACCTGGTTTACAGAGTGAGTTACAGGACAGCTAGGAGCCAGGGCTACACAGAGAAACCATGTCTCCAAAAAAAAGAAACTTCTTACAAAAGATGTAGTTTGAATAAGAATGTCCCCCATAGGCTGATATATTTGAATGTTTAGTCACCAGGGAGTAAAACTATTTGAAAAGATGCTAAGGACTAGGGGGTGTGGCCTTGTTGGAATAAGTATGTCACTGGAAGTGGACTTTGAGATTTTAGAAGGCCCAATAGCGTTCTCTTTTCCTGCTGACTGTGGACTAGGATGTAGTTTTCAACTCCTCCAGTGCTGTGCCCACCATGCCTGCTACCATGATAACGGACCAAACCACTGAAACTCACCTAAATGCTTTCTTTTATAAGAGTTGCTGTGGTCACAGAAACTGTGTAAGCCATCTTTCGCTACTCTGTGGGTTCTTTCTTCCACCTTTCTCCACTCCTTTCCTTCCACCCTTTTGACCGGCTAACACTAGGATAGAGAGGAAAGGAGAGACCCCTGAATAAAGTCAAGAGTTGGAAAGGGGTTGAGATTATCTTTAGATTACTTGCTGATTAGGGGCATTGAGTTCCTTGGGAGAAGTTTGCTCTTTGCTGTCAGGATATTTAATTTCTTCTTGTTTCTTCTTTGCACAGGGCTATTCAATAAACCTCAACAATCAACCAACCAACCAACAAACCCACACATCAGGGTGCTACCACTTATATGCCCTCTGAAAAGTTCCCAGAATTCCAAATGTCACCCAATCACAGAAACTATCTGCAGCTGGCAAAACCACGCCCCTGCCCACTAGTGCAGGAGGCAAATCATAGCTGCTCTGAAGGAGCCCCATCTCCCCACACCCAGGATTAAAGGGAATATATACATGTGAATGGAGATTTATTATATATACAGCATTCTGCCTGCAGGCCAGAAGAGGGAACCAGATCTCACTATAGATGGTTGTGAGCCACCATGCGGTTGCTGGGAATTGAACTCTTAAATCTTTGGGCCATCTCTCCAGCCCTATTTGTTTTTTAAAGAAACCAAAGCTCCAAAACACTGTCACTACACAAAAGAACGACTGAGATGAAGTATTTTTATTTGTATCTGTGTGGAGTTATATGCATGAGTGCTGGTATCCTTGGACCTGCTGGTATCCTTGGACCTCCTGTAGCTGGAGCTACAGCCACGTGTTGCACACCCAACACAGGTGCTGAGCAGCAAGGACTGTTAACCACTGTGCTAGCCCTTCAGCTCATAAAATTTTGATTTTTAAGAATGCATATGAATATTTGCCTGAATGTGAACCTCTGTGTATCACATGCATACATGTCTTGCCACTTCCTTAAGAATCTGTTACGTCAGGTGGTGGTTCACACCTTTAATCTCAGCACTCAGAAGGCGGAGGCAGGTGGATCTCTGTGGTTGAAGCCAGCTTGAGCAAATTCCATGATAACCAGGGACACACAGAAAAACTGTCTCGGAAGAAAAAAAAAGACTTTATACATGTACAAGTGTGGTGTCTGCGTGTATGTAAGTGTACCATAAAGATGTTTGATCCCCTGGAACTGGAGTTACAGACAGCTGTGAGCTGCTATGTGGCTGCTGGGACAGAACCTGAATCACCTGGAGCCACCTCTGAGCACCAAGTGTTACAATGGGACCTGATCAAGGCCGGCTGGAGGCCTTTTACTTAGGCTAGCCTAGACTACTTTGCAAAAACAAGATTCCCATGATGCTCGTTATAACCTTTACTTCCTATCTGTAGGTGGTTAAGATTCTGCTCTGTAAAGCTGAGGTCCTGATGCAGTGGAGGCAGGGCTGCTGCACCCAGTTAGACAGATCTGTGGGCTTAAAGGTCAGCCTGGTCTGCAGGGCAAGTGCCAGGGTAGCCAGATTCACTCAGTAAGACTGACTCAAATCAACATCAAATCAAATTCAGCTCATGAATCAAAGGTATGACTATTGCCGGGCAGTGGTGGCGCACACCTTTAATCCCAGTACTCGGGAGGCAGAGGCAGGTGGATTTCTGAGTTCGAGGCCAGCCTGGTCTACAGAGTTCCAGGACAGCCAGGACTACACAGAGAAACCCTGTCTTGAAAAAAAAAAAAAGACCAAAAAAAAAAAAAAAAAAAAAGGTATGACTATTAATAAAATTATTTATTTTCCAGACTTTGGGTGAACCATACTCTAGCTTTTTCTGTGTTCCATTCCTGTTTTTGAGGGACAAGTCCCCATCTGTGTTTGAGTGTACATACAGTGTGTTCGCTGGGGGAAACTGAAGAACCTCAAGTGTTTAGTGAGTTCCAAGCAAGTTGGGCTTTGTTAGACTGTCCACACCCTGCACATCTAAGTTTGTTTGTTTGTTTGTTTTTTTTTTTTTTTTTTTTTTTGAGACAGGGTTTCTCTGAGCAGCTTTAGCTGTTTTGGAACTCAGCATGTAGGCCTGCCTGGCTTTGAACTCAGAGGTCTGCCTGTCTCTGCCTTTGGAGTACTGGGACTAAACTACTAGGACTCCAAGTAACACTCCAATTTCTGCATTGTCTCATCTAGAGGGTATGAAAACATCGAGTGTAGTGTGGCACAGCAGTATGCCCAGCTACCAAGTAAGGGCTCCATGGTGGCCAGCTGTCAAATCCCTTCAGAGAGATAGGCACGCTCAACAGTACCTACTTCTGATATGAATCTGTGCTTCAAAGTCCATGTTATTCAGTTTGGCTGGAAAATAATTTTTCCTAACTGGATCCATATTCACCTTGGACATGACATACCATTCTTAACAAGCCACACCTGTCCCTTGTCTCCTTTGATTCTATCACCTTAGTCCTGTATGTAACAAAGCACTGGTCCCACCACACTGTCCCCTTCAGGACTGCATTGTTGGGAGCCGACTTTTAGCAGAAAGCGGCTATCAGCTTTGCAGCCATCTTGAGGCATATACTCTGACATGAGACTTGGATTACAATAGCCTACAACAGCTGAGCACACTCTGATAACGTCTTCTTCGAGTCCGTCCTCACTCTCTCTCTTGTCCTCGGACCGGAGCAGCAGCTTGGGTTGGGATACAGTGGCCGCCAAGCGTGGAGTGGAGAGGGCGGCAACATTTTTTGGCCGCCCAAACTGGGGCAGCTCGGGTCCCAACATGGGCTAGTTTGGTTCCCAACATTTTTGGCGCCTGAAGAGGGACTAGTGCGGTTCAACACTGCATTGTACCCAGGGGCTTTAGGTGACTTCTCCACAGTATAGACCTCTCTTCTGGTCCCATCTCCATGCTTTTCCTTTGTGAGGGATGATTTCCACCCATGTCTAAGGGAGTGGTTGACTCCGCCCTGTGCCCTGATGGGCTCTGCGTTCCTCTGGATACCAGATCTGTGGAAGGGATCTATCTTCTAAAGGCTTGCCTCAAACTCATTAGAGCTATTAAAGCCCTCCCTATACCTCTGGGGTGAGTTACAGGTATAACTTTATCCCAGCATGCTCTGCGGGTCTTACATCAGTAGACTGAGTGGAGTACCACTTCATTCACAGGGTTGGTCTGGTCTCTTTCTCAACCAAAAGGGAGGACAAGCACTGGCTGGAGGGGAGGGACACAAAAAGCCAAGGAAGCGCCACACAGGCACATGGTGTCAGCACCCCACTCCTTTATTTCCTCCCTTGTAAAGGAGATTTCAGTTCAGCTTTCCTTTCCTGCCCTCAAGTCCCTATGAGACAAGGGATCACAGGCACCAGATCTTGGGTGAGACACTACAGGTCTCAGACACTTGCCTCCAGCCCTGAGGTTCCGGGTGTTTGTGTCAGTGAGTCAGTAGTACCCTTCCAAAAGGAGGGACCAGGGTCAGTTCTGAGTGGCAAAGTCTTGAGACAAGAGGCCATCTTAACTATGCCTGAGGGGAACCCTGCACAGCAAAGGTCACCTCTGTCTGAACAGAGACTAAGCCAGTGTGGGCAAGCCAGCTCAGCTACTTCAAGGGGAACACAGTTCTCCAGTGAGAAGGACACAATCCACACGATGGAAGCTCTCACACACACCAAGGCAACACGCCACCACTTTCGTGGTCCATGTGGCTGCAGCTGGCAGCAGACACAGCAGGCTTCTTGTCGAAGCAGGCTTCCAGGAGCGGAGCTCAGTCCCGAGGTCGGCTGACCATGACTTCACCCAGGGCCTCCAACACCTCTCGCTTGTAGTCGTCGAAGTCACCGTCGATTTGACTGACACTCTGCTCCTCCACCACCCACAGCTGGCAGTTGGTTTCCGTGATGAGGCGCGCATCATGGCTGACTACGATCACAGCTTTGGAGGAAGAACAACCAATCAGGAGAGGGAGTCAGGAGTGGAAAGGGAGAGCCCAGCGCACCCTGGCTGCCATCTGAGCACTCACCCCCCTTGTACTCGTTGATGGCCTCCCCCAGGGCATCGATGGACTCTATGTCCAAGTTGTTGGTTGGTTCATCCTGTGGAGAAGGAAGAGGCCCATGGTCAGAGAATTTGCAGCTCTGACCCTCAAGCCTTCTCCTATGACTGCCCACTCACCAAGATGAGGACATCAGGCTCCCGACAGGCCAGCTCCGCAAACACAACTCGGGCTTTCTGCCCACCTGGCACAAAAAGAATGGTACTGAGACTCCTGTCACCTGCCGTGCAGAAGGCCAACCCTATAGATGTACATGGACATCTTAGGACATGGAGGCTCCCCATCTGTGCTGTGCCCCCCTTCAGTTTCCAGGGAGGCTGATGAGGTCACCTCCTCAGGCACCCCAGAATGGCAATACCGGAGAGTTTGCAGATCTGGATGGTGTGGGCGTGGCTCTCCAGGCCAAAGCGGCCCAAGCACTTCCGGGCATCCTGGTAGGGCAGGTTGAAGCTCCGCTGCAGGTACTCAGTGGGCGTCTCCTCCATGTGCAGCTGCTCGGCATACTGCTGGTTAAAGAAGCCGATTTTCTGCCCAAGAAGAGAGGGAGGTGGTCAGTCAAGAGTCCTGCTTCCTGCCTGACTTCCACGCCTCAGTTCCCAGGGCCAGCTTACCAGCCGATGGTTCTTCCTCATTTCCCCGTTGGTCTGCAAGGGAAAGCAAGAGTGAGAGCAGGACGGGAGGCGGAGGCACCAAGGCCCAGCTTCTCTTTTCTTTGTTTGGACAGTCTCACTCTGCAGCCCAGGCTGGCCTTGAATTCACAGCAATCCTCCTGTCTCAGCCTCCTCAGTGCTGAGTTTATGATCAGGTGCTACTTGTCCTATCTCAAAGTTTTCAAAGAGAACCAAATACCAGAGCTTTTCAGAGAGAAATAAACTCCAGAGCCAGGCTGGGGTAAATAAGTGAAAGAAAGGGAAAATGAGTGCACGGGGAGGGGGACTCTGAAGGAGAGGGAGGACAACAGCTTTTTTTTTTTTTTTTTTTTTTTTTTTTTTTTTTTTGATTTTTCGAGACAGGGTTTCTCTGTGTAGCTCTGGCTGTCCTGGAACTCACTCTGTAGATCAGGCTGGCCTCGAACTCAGAAATCTGCCTGCCTCTGCCTCCCAAGTGCTGGGATTAAAGGCGTGCGCCACCACTGCCCGGCTCAACAGCTTCCCTTACAGTGACTGAGAATGAAGCTGGGTAGGCGGCACAGGCCTATAATCTCAGTTACTTAAGAGACTAAGTAAGAAATAAAAGAGGACAGCAAATTGGAGGCTACCCTGGTTAATTTAGAAGGCTCTATCTTAAAGTAAAACAAGACTGAGGATACAGCGTGTTACAGGTTCAATCCTTAGAATTACAAACAACAAAAGCACAAGCCTAGGGGCTGGAGAGATGGCTCAGTGGTAAAGAGCACTGACTACTCTTCCAGAGGTCCTGAGTTCAACCCCAGCAACCACATGGTGGCTCACAACCATCTGTAATGGGATCTGATGCCCTCTTCTGGTGTGTCTGAAGACAGCTACAGTGTACTCACATACACAAAATAAATAATCCTTAAAAACAAAACCATGCCGGGAGGTGGTGGCGCACGCCTTTAATCCCAGCACTTGGGAGGCAGAGGCAGGTGGATTTCTGAGTTCGAGGCCAGCCTGGTCTACAGAGTGAGTTCCAGGACAGCCAGGGCTATACAGAGAAACCCTGTCTCAAAAAAAACCCCAACAACAACAACAAAAAAACCCAACAAAAAAAAAAAAAACAAAACCACAAGCCTATGCAGGGTGTGAGTGTGCAGAGAGGCAACAGGAAAACTCAGGGCTTCCTGTGCTGTGGGAAAACAGTGCACATTTGTGACATACATGAGAAAGCCCTGCGATTTATCTGTGCATGCCCTCCAGCTTACTCACTTCTAATCAGTCTATAAGGACACACTGTCCCCTGGCACCATGTAGGCCCTCTCTTCTCCTGTGTGCTTTAGGACTCACCGGTGTCAGCTTGCCAGTCAGCAGCAGGAGTAGTGTGCTCTTCCCCACACCATTGGGACCCACAATACAAACTGGAAGGAAGGTCAGAGGAATAGCTCAGGCCCTCAGACTCATGCTCCACATCCGAGCCACCCAGGGCAACCAACTCACTTCGGGAGTCCATGTCGATGCCAAAATCCAGGTTCTTAAACAGTGGCTTCTGCCCCTCGTAGCCAAACGTCACACCTGAGAAAAACCAGCCATTTATAATTTTCTTAGTCACCCCAAATGCCTGGCTTTCCAGGAAAGGGCTACAGCCTTGGCAGAATGTAGGGTCCCCAGGGCTCTGCTGTCCACTGGCAGCAAGTGGTCACTCACCATGCAGCCCCAGCACAGGTGGGCTGAGAGGCGGGGGGTCTGGGAAGGTGAAGCGCACGGTGTACTCCTTGGGGCGCTTCAGGAGCTCAGGGGGATCCTGAGACTCTTCATCCTGGTTTTTCCGTCGGCACTTCTGCTGTTTTCGAGTCAGGACTTCCTTTGTTTGCTTCTCCGCTTGCTTGGTGGACTTGCCCCCAGCCTTCAGCTCCTTCAGCTTCTTCTCCTGCTTCTCATATTGCTTCAACAGTTCTTTCTGCTTCTGCTGGTACATCTTCTTGAAGGTCACTGGGGTGGAACAAGCAGGGACAGACAGACGTGTTGGGCAGAGAAGCCATGCATGGAGGTCTTGGAGGGCTGGCTCCTCAGGCCTCTCTGGGTCCCTGCCTCCCACCCATGAAAGAGCACGCTTACTGTAATTGCCCCTGTAGTAATGGAGCCGCTGGGTGTCCAGGTGGATGATATCAGTACAAACATCATCCAGAAAGCCCTGGTCGTGGGAGACGATCAGCAGCGTCTTCCTCCAGCCCTGAAGGTAGCTGCAGTTGAGAGGGGTGTATGTGTGTCACAAGACTGGGAGATGAGTCTAGGAAGGAGATAATGGGGTGGGGACAGGGAAAGAGGTGGAATGGGGACCGCAGGCGGGCGGGGTTAGGCGCACTTATTAAGCCAGATGACGGCGTTGAGGTCCAGGTGGTTAGTGGGCTCATCCAGCATCAGCAGCGTGGGCTCCATGAACAGCGCCCTGCAGAGTGGAGTGTGAGGTTAGCAAAGGAAGATGGATGCCTGTGTGCAAACCCAGGGCCTCTGGGTGGCAGAGTGCTGTGAGAGCCGTCTATTAGATAGGACCAAGACGGAGAGTGACCCAAGTTCTCACAGTGCACACAGTAAAGGAGTTTAAAGTTGGCCTCAACGGGCTGCATAGATGGTGCAGCGGTTAAGAGCACTGACTGCTCTTCCTGAGTTCAATCCCAGCAACACATGGTGGCTCACAACCATCTGTAATGGGATGTGATGCCCTCTTCTGGTGTGTCTGAAGACAGCTAAAGTGTACTCATATAAATAAATAAATCTTAAAAAAAAACCAAAAAATTGACATCAAACCTGCTTACTACGCAGGCCTTGGAAGAGGGGGAGGGAAGGGAGTCAGAAGCTAGGAGGCAGGACCCACCTGGCCAGGGAGACCCGCATTCGCCAACCCCCAGAAAACTTCTGTGTGGGCCGATTCTGCATCTCAGGGTCAAAGCCCAAGCCAGCCAGGATCCGCCGTGCCTTGGCCTCTGCAGCTGCTGCCCCAGTAGCTCGAAGTTCCTCATATACCTGGGAGGAGGGAGAAGAGGACACATGTCCAAGGATCCACAGACCCGCAAGGCCTACCTTGTGTCCCCTGCGCCATCTCCTCTACCTTTTCTAATTTCTCAGCAGCAGTATCATCCCCCTGCTCCAGCTGTCCCTGAAGCCGTCTCTCCTCCTCTAGCAGCCTCAGTCGCTTGGTGTCTGCACGAAGAACAGCTTGCACGGCTGGTGTTTCATCAGCCACCACCTCTGCAGGAGGAGAGGCCAGATGTCAGTGCCAGTCCCACCTGCCCGCTCCTCGGTTATCCTCCCCGCTTTCCCGCTCCACAGCCTCACCCTGCTCGCACAGCAGCACGTCGATGTTAGGGGGGATGCTCAGGGCACGGTTGGCAATGTGCTTCAGAAGCGTGGTTTTGCCTTTGCTGGAGAACAAGAACCATGAGAACCTAGCCACTCAGAGCAATCCTGGGCTTCCCCTCGGTCCCACTTTCTCACCCGTTGGGTCCCACCAGCCCGTAGCGGCGACCGGCCACAATGTACAGGTCAGCATTGACGAACAGCTCCTTGCCGTGAGCGGAGATGCTGAACTTTTCCAGCTGCAGCCAACAGAATGGATGAGTGCAAGACAAACACGCACAGAAGTCTTCCCTTTCTCCCTCTGCCCTGCAGCATGGGCCTGCTCCTACTGGCTCTGCTGTCTGCCGCTTTGCTCATCTGGCAGAACCTTTCCTCTAGTCACTCATCCCGCACAGGCCTCTGCTGCAGTGCTAAGTGGGGCAGGGCCTCAGACCTCACCTTGATGTCAGATGCATTTTCTAACATTGCCTGGCGGGAAGACACCTCTGCCTGGGACACAGAGAAGTCATTTTCTGCAGCATTAGCTGCCTTTAATGACTCCACCTGGCGTTCATAATCCATCTGCAAAGGAGGGAAAGGACATCTGATGTCACAACACGGTAGCTTCGTATTGTCATGGCTGAAGGATGCAAACCCTCCCGTCTTTTAACTACTCCACCTCAGGCAGCCCCAGTGCCCTTCTCATGGCTCACCTGCTTCTTCAGCTTTTTCTTTTCCTTCTTGCTAAGGTTGGCATAGGGATCATTTGCCTTCAACTCTCCCTCTTTCTCTTCTTTCTCTTCCTCTGAACCCTGTGAGAACAAGTGGCAATAACCAAACAAAAGCAGCAGCAAGAACAGACTAAGGACTTCTGAAGTCTCCAGAGTGACTTCTCGGTCAGCCAGGAATATACCGAGAAGTCTTGTCTCCCACCCTCCATCCCATGCTTCTCTGTGTAACAGTCCTGGCTGTTCTTGAAAAATCAAACCAAATCCACTAAAACGGCTGGGCAGTGATGGCGCACGCCTTTAATCCCAGCACTCGGGAGGCAGAGGCAGGCGGATTTCTGAGTTTGAGGCCAGCCTGGTCTACAGAGTGAGTTCCAGGACAGCCAGGGCTACACAGAGAAACCCTGTCTCGAAAAACCAACCCCCCCAAACAAAAACAAAACAAACAAAACAAACAAACACCAAAACACAAAACCCAACCAACAACAAAAAAGTCAGATTCCTGGCATGCATGCCACTAGGGCAGGAAGCTGTCTTCTCCACCCAATCTGGAGACGGCTCATCCCAAGGCACTGGTGTGCATGTAGCCCTTAAGCAACTCTGCCACCAGGAACCACCGGTGTGAAATAGGTACATAGGTAGGTAACTTCCAAGACAGTGTAGCTGAGGGGAAGCAACTGAGTTTCTGTCACTAACATGCAAAAAACCAAACCAAACCAAAAAGATGGTATAGTGTACAGCCTGAGGCAGTCAGCAAGCTCTAAGACTAGAGATGCTGCTTTAAGTGCTGAGGAACACGGTTATAATTGTTCTAGAGCACAGTGCCAGGCAGTGGTCACAGGCAGCACCAACACCATCAGGATGGACTCCATCCAGGCCCTGCCGCTTCCACCTGGCACAGTGATTCCAGTGTGTGGACCAAACTTGACCTGACGCCTGACTTCATGTGGCTCATGAGATAAAATGTTATAGTTCAGAAGTCTTGTAAAACAGACTTGTAAGACAGAGACATGAAGATAAAACTACATCAGTACTTTTTAAAAGATAGGGTCTCTTAGTCAGTCAATCGGGCTGGCTTCAAGCTCAGAAATCCCCTTCATTTGTCCCCACGGTGCTGGGTGTGTGGTTCTTGCTATGGTCAGCATCGAGCTTCCCTCGCCTTAACCCTCCCCAGCACCGTGCACACACCTGCTCGGTCACCTTCTTGTCTCTGTCCTTTCCTTGCCGGGGAGGCTCCTTTTCTTTCGTGTCCTCCTCATCTTCCCCTTCACTGTCTGCAGCAGCAGGTTCCCTCTGGGGCAGCGGGCAGACAGGCGTGATGGAGGGCTGGCTCCCTAAGGAGCTGTCAGCACCACCTGCAGCACTGATCCCCCTTACCTTGGCTTTCCCTTTTGATTTCTCCTCCTTTCCCTTTTTACTCCTGAGCCCGGGAGGCTCCTCAGCCACGGCCTGCAGGAGACACAGACGAATGGTTTACATTCGGAGTTTAAATCTCTGAATAGCACAGAGTGACAGAAGACTTTATTTAGAGAGATGAGGTCTGATGGCACAAGCAGGACAGAGTTAGGACAGGTGGTTTATGAGCCAGGAAGTGGTATCCCCAGGGGGAGGTGCAATGTGGTGGAGCTACCACTCACCTTATTGATGCGATTCTTTTCTGGCTTGGCGGGCTTGGGAACATGCTTTTCTTCCTCCTCTTCCTCCTCACTCTCATCCTGAATCAGGGCCTCAAAAACATTTCCACCCTACAGGAAAAGGCCACAAGTCAGCGGGGGTGGCTCTGGTTGCCTTTGAGGTCTTTGCTTCCCTACGGATAGATAGCTCACCTTGGCCTTCTTCCGTCCTCGGGGTACCGGGGCAGGCACTGAAATGACAGGGGGAGGTGGTCAAGCAAACACCTGGCTCCTCCACTGGCCAGCCCAAGGCCTTGCAAGGTGAAGGCTTGCCCCTACTGACCACGGACGCAGCTGCCCTGCCCCTCGGTTCCCTTACCCTCATCTTCCTCATCACTGGCTGGCACAGACAGCTTCTTAAGACGCTCCATGAGCATTCTCTCATCACTGTCATCGCCATCGTCCACATCCTTCTTCCGACGGCCTTTCCTGGTGTCTCGCTTTTTCTTCTGTTGCTGAAACAACAGCGTGAGTGAAGCCAAGGGCTGAGAGGGGCTGCGAGCGAGGTCCGTGACCCCTGGGGTTTGCGGCCCACCGGGGATACCTGCTGCTGCTGTTGCTGCTCCTTCTCCTTCTGCAGTTTTTCCTCATCCCCAGCTTGTCTGTCCTCTACTGCCAGCTCCTCAAAGAACTGTAAACGGGTGAGACGGCCCAGGTGAGACCCGAGGCTGCCGGCCTCTGCTCTTGGCCATCCTTCCCACTGCCTCTTTTCCTCTCTTTTAAGAAAGTGTCAGTGGTCATTTTATTAATTGTTTTAACTTTCCACGCCTGGTTCCTGCTCCCATGAACTGGCTTCCACTTTCACAGGATGGCATATGCACGCCTATCCCTTCACAGCCGTGTGTGAGCCCATGGATACTTCTCAACCTCCAGAACTGTAAGAAAACAGTGTTCGTTCTTTTTTATTTTTTCCCCTTTGAGACAGGGTCTCTCTGTGTAGCTCTGGCTGACCTAGAACTCAGATACACCTGCCTCTGCCTCCTGAGTGAATGCTGAGAGTAAAGGTACACGCCACAGCTCAGCTCTTTAAATTTATAACTTTGTTAATTCTTTGATACCTAGTGCCACAGTACAAGCCCATGACCCAGAGTGACAGGACTACCCACCCCCACAAGCCCCTTCCCCTAGCAAGGTCTCCCCTCTTCAGGTCTCACACGTCCATTTACACTGCCTGGGAACACCCAGGGTCACTTTTCTTCCTGGACTCATTTTCTCACCGTCTTTTTGGTCTTCTTGTCCTTTTTGCCTTTCTTCACTACTTTGTCTGGAAGGTTAAACAGACATTACAACATTAGCTTCTTATAAATGCCTGGCAGCCTGAGCTTCAAGCTTCCTGCAGAGCTCTCGTTGGCTCTACCAGGAAGAGCAATTCTTAACCACCACTGATTGCTCTTTCAGAAATAACTGTCTCTTCTTCCATCTGTTCATCCACACACCCACTGCTCTGTCTCACTCTGTCTCTCTGTCTCTCTCTCTCTCTTTTGGTATTTTGAACTGTGTAGACTTGGTTGTCTGGAACTAGCTTCATAGACTTGGATGGCCTAGAACTCACAGCTCTGCCTACCTCCGCCTCCCAAATGCAGACCACCACCACCACCTGGCTGCAAACACCACGTATTTGTTACATAAGAGAGGGCTTTGCTGTTGTGCACTATGTGTCTGCCATCCTGCCTAAATGGAGTTGCAGATAAGCCACCATGTGGGTGCTCAAGTTGAACTTGGTCCTTTGCAGGAATAGCAAGTGCCCTCGTCACTGAGCTATCTCTCTGGGCCTGACAGACACCAATTTATTAACCAGACACTAGGTGTCAGAAAATGTTTGCACTAGGGATACAAACTGTGGTTTCCTCTGGTGCTTGTAGGAAGGCAGATCTTTATGGAGCAAGGGCCCCAAACGTCCACCAAAAGGAAGAAAAGGCATATTTGGTGGGGAGGAAAGAAGCTGTCCTCAAGCCTAGTGACATGCATGGTCCCTGTGGAGGTGGCATCTGGTGAAGCCTAAAGGAGACAATGTTAGGAACAGGTGGTGTTACAGTGCTATCTACAGACCAGCTGTGAAAAAAACCATTCACCTGGAAACAGACACCCACTGTGGCTACAGCTGAGACACTGAGGGCTGACGGGATAACGTAAGGTTGTAGGGGAGGCTTTAGTTAGGGGACATCAAGTCTGTTGATCTGATCCGATCTTGTACCCTCAAGTCTTGCAACCATCCGGAGTGGAGCAAGGGTAAGAAGGACTACAGTGGAAAGTCTTAGGAGAAAATGTTACAATGTTTCTACAGTGGTGGCAAGAGGGGCAACAGCAGAAAGGCAGGAAGCCGGGTTCTAGAGAGACATTCAGTATTTTCGCTATAGGAACTAGGGTCCTCTTGGAAGTAGTCTTACATCAGAATACTTCCAAATATCTACTTTGGAAAACAACAACAAACAAAACAAAAAGCAAACCCCCCTCCCACCACCAAAAAACCAAAAACAAACAAAAAACATCTGCATACCATTCTACATGACCTTTATGAAAATTAGCACAGTCAGCACACACTTCTCATATGTGTGTGGTGCTGGATCAGGGCCTCGGATGGCAGTCAGCCCCATCACAGCCAACCCACACCCTCAGTCCTTTATCTTCACCTTTCATTTTGAGGCAGTCTCTCTAGGTTGTCCAGTCTGGCCTTGAACTTGTAATCCCTCCTGCTCTAGCCTCCCATACTTGGAATTACAGGTTTGACTCATATCCAGGACAGGTTTTCTCTGTGCAGCTCACTGTGTAGATCAGGCTGGCTTTGAACTCAGAGATATACTTGCCTCTGCCTCCCGATGGCTGGAATTAAAGGCCTGAGCCACCATGGCTGAGCTCATACCTCCATTCCTTAAATTCCTTAAATCCACCGATCACCTGACCCCAAGGTAAAGGAGCACCTGTGCACAGGTCAGGTGTAAGACAGCCTCATCATGGGGTCAGCAGGACCAGAGCTATGCTGCTCTGCTCCTCTTCCCATCTCCTCTGGCACTTCCCTGGATAACACGGGGCTGAGGGAGAAGCGAGTCTGAACTCTGCCTGGGCAGTTTAATGAAACCTTGTCTCAAAATAAACAGCCACGGATGAGTCTACACGGACCAGTTCAAGGCCATTCTCCACTTTATAGCTGGGCATCATGGCTCAAGTCTGTAATGTCAACACTCCAAGGCTCAGGCTACAGGAACTCATGGTCAAGGCCATCCTGGCTATACATGAGTTCAAAGCCAGTCTGAGCTACATTAGACCCTGTAATAAAATAAAAAAACCTCTAAGCTGTGTTTATAAGGTGTATAAGAAGCAAACATGAATTTATGCTTAGACTTGCATCCCATCTCTTAGGCAGTTTACTATGTACATGCAAACCCTGAACACTCAGGAGGTCCAGCAATCTGGTCTGGATATCACTTAACACTTAAAAAACAAACAACTAACTCGGTCAGCACTCTCTAGAACTTTGCTATCTCCAACTACACTCATCTACGTCTTCATGTCAAGTCTTTTCTCTCATCAGAGACAGTTAACAATGTGTCCTTGACATTTCCGCTCAGAAACTCAGCCTTCAGACACAGTGGGCTGGATAGGTGGCTCAGAAGGTAAAGACATTTGTTGCACAAGCCCCAAGACCCAAGTTCAATCCCCAGAGCTACATAAAGTTGGAAAGAGAACCGACTACAAAGTTGTCTGCTGACTTCCTGTCCACACTTGCTCCAAGGCATGCTCCTACCTCAAGAAAACACCGACATGGGGGCTGGAGAGTTGGCTCAGCCCTTTAGAGCACTTGCTGCTCTCTCAAAGGGCCTAGGCTTGATTCCAAGCACTCACATGATGGCTTACAACCATCTGTAACTCCAGTTTCAGGGGATTGGATGCCCTCCTCTGACAAGGCATGCACATGGTACAGTTATATACACACAGGCAAAACATTCATGCACATGATAGACCTTCATCTATCAGTCTCTCCTTCTGGCCCAGGCACTTGATTGACAGCGATGTTTCAGTCTTCACTGTCTTACTATTTCTTTGCCACTTCTTATACAAGTCACTGCCAGAGCCTGGTAAATGGTGTTCCTAAATCTATCCTGGCACACACCTTTAACCCAAGAACTCTGGAGGCCAAGGCAGGCAGATTTCTGTGCCTTGGAGGGTAGCACGGTCTACGGAGTGAGTTCCAGAACAGCTAGGGCTATGTAGAGCAATCTTGTCCTCTTCTTTTGAGATAGGGTTTCTCTGTGTAGCCCTGGCTGACAGGGAACTCGCCTTGTAAACTGGGCAGGCCTCGAACTCACAAGAGACCCACCTTCCTCTGCTTCCAAGTGCTGGGATCAAAGGCGTGTGCTCCCAAGGCTTGGCCGAGAGACTGTCTTAAAAAAAATGCTCAACTAAAACAAACTAAATGCTTGTGATATTACTGTCATCTTTCGTGTCTATCTCCCCACTGACGTGACTTCTTGCATCAAGAGTTCTTGTACCCTTTATCCCACGCCCACAGCACATCGTACGAGTACTAAAGTAAACCCTGACCCTAGTCATTAACACAAAGCTAGGACCTGCTGCGATCCAGTGGGACCGAATCTCGCTTTAGGGTCCATGAAGGAGCTGTTCTCTCTGGGAGGTAAGTGCAGTTAGGAGCGCCCCACACGATTCGAGGCATGATCGCTCACAACGGTAGGAAAGAAGTTAATAACTCTAGCTCCTGCGCTGCTGTCCCTCCCTCGGTGCCATATGCCATTCCCGTCCGCCTCCCGGGACTCTAGGACGGCCCCGGGCACGCGGCCTCTGCCCCGACGCACATGCGCAGGACCCACGCTCCAAGGAGGCCGCCGCCAGCCCCGCCGCTTCTGCCTCCTCCCCACTCACCCGCCGGGCTCGTGCCCTCGCCGTCCCCGATCCACTCGGGTTCGGGCGGCTGCTGCTTGGGACCCTTCGGCATCACGGCAACAGTTACCAGTCCTTCTGAGGCGCCCAGCGCTGTTTCCGCTTCCGGCGGCGTGGGGCCGCCAATAGGCGGGCTTTCCATTTAGCCTCCGCCCCGCCCCGCCCCGCCCCGCCCCGCGGAGGGTGCGGTGCGCAGACGCCTGGGGCTAGGGGGCGTGGCGGCTGCGCGGCCTTGGGGGCGTGGCTGGAGACGTCACGTACTTGTCTGGAGTGGGCAGCGCGTTATGACGGTCCACACGCCTGAGCAGCTGATGCTGCGACGCGGTGACACTCAAGGGACGACATGGTAATTTCCAGGTCGGCCGAAGTAGTTGAGACAGCTTTTATCTGATTGTGTCACCCTATCTGGTGTCTGGAACTCGCTGGGTAGCCTAGGCTGGCCTCCAGCCCAGAGAAGCGTTTGCCTTTGGCTCTAGAGTGCTAAATTTTAAGGCGTGTGCCCCCATACCCTCTTGTGAATCTTTTTATTATTGAACCAGGGTGTCACTGTGTAGTCCTTCGCTGGCCTGAAACTCCTAGAATTCTGCCTGCCTCTTCAAGAGCTGGGATTACAGGTCTGCACTATTTCACCTGATTGGCCACTTTATTTAAAAACAGTACACCTACTTCTTCAATCATTCTCCACTACTTTTTTTTGTTGTTGTTGTTGCTGTTGTTCTCTCTCTCTCAAAAGATTTATTTACTTTATGTATGTGAGTACACTGTTGCTGTCTTCAGACACACCAGAAGAGGCCATCGGATCCCATTACAGATGGGATGAGCCATCTCTTCAGCCCTCTACACTACTTTCTAATCCTCTTTCTAATACTACATACTGTAAACTGGAGTTAAAGACACCACAGCTGTCAATTTAGGAAAAAGTAACCTTACTGGCCCTTGGTTGATATGTCACTAAACACTCAGGTGTACAGATATAACCAAGGAACTCCACTCCTATCACCAGAAGCTATTGTGCGGTGGAACCTGGAGATTTTTGGGTGTGGATGTGTGATAATTTTGCCTTTTGCCTTTTTTTTTTTTTTTTTTTTTTTTTTGGTTTTTTGAGATAGGGTTTCTCTGTGTAGCCCTGGCTGTCCTGGAACTCACTCTGTAGACCAGGCTGGCCTCAAACTCAGAAATCCATCTGCTTCTGCCTCCCAAGTGCTGGGATTAAAGGCGTGTGCCACCACTGCCCGGCAAGCAGTTAAATCTTAACATGCCTTTTTTTTTTTTTTTTTTTTTTTTTTTGAGGGGAAGGCATTTTGAGACAGGGTTTCTCTGGGTAGCCCTGGCTGTCCTGGAAATCATTCTGTAGACCAGGCTGGCCATCTACCTGACTCTGCCTCCTAAGAAGCATATACCTTTTAAACCACAATCAAGATATGGCTGGCTTTTAACTCTAATGAATGACAGGCACAGCAGTTTGGAGAAGGCGTTTCTACAACGGGGTCAGCGCCTATCCTCAGTCATGCTATTCTTTTCCTTATGTAGTCCAGTCTTGCCTCAAGTCCTCTAAATGGCCAAAGATGACACTGAATTTCCCATTTCTTGTCTCCCTCCCGAGTTTTGAGATTATACACCTGTGTTTATGTGCCTGGTTTATTTATATGGTCTAAGAACGGAACCAAAGGCAGCCTCACACATACTAGGCAAATGTCCTATCCACTGAGCTACATTCCCAGCTCCCATGCTTCTGTCCCTAGTCATTTTCCAGGACTTACAGATCAGAAGCCATGTCCTAGCACATCTGACATAAGTGGTCAATTTTCCTACATTTCTCCACATATTTTTCTTTTCTAGTGGACCGCTCCTCCCTCTTTTGCTGGTGCCTCTGCCCCTGGGATCCTGATGTTGTTGATATACCGCCGAGCTCAATCTTTTGAGTCTTCAAAAAAAAAATTACTGTTACATATTGCTTGCTTATGTGTACTTACTGGTATGTGCCTGGTGCCCCAAGAGGACAAAAGAGGGTGCTGAATCCCCAAGAACTGGAGTTATAGGCAGCTGTAAACTGTCGTATCAAACTCAGGTTCTCTTCAAGAGCAGATGCTTTTTGTTTGTTTTGTAAAATCTATTTATTTAATGTATGTGAGTACACTGTAGCTGTCTTCAGACACACCAGAAGAGGGCATTGGATCCCATTACAGATGGTTGTGAGCCACCATGTGGTTGCTGGGAATTGAACTCAGGACCTCTGGAAGAGCAGTCAGTGCTCTTTTTTTTTTTTTTTGGTTTTTCGAGACAGGGTTTCTCTGTGTAGCCCTGGCTGTCCTGGAACTCACTCTGTAGACCAGGCTGGCCTCGAACTCAGAGATCCACCTGCCTCTGCCTCCCAAGTGCTCCTCCCAAGTGCTGGGATTAAAGGCGTGCGCCACCACTGCCCGGCGCAGTCAGTGCTCTTAACCGCTGAGACATCTCTCCAGCCTGAGCAGATGCTTTTAACAGAAGAGCTTTCTCTGGCCCCAAATGTTCTTCTCCAACCTCACTACCCAAGCCTACATGCTACTGTCAGAGCTTACCTGTGTTATTTTAGAAAATCTCCACTTCTGGGGCTGGAGCCATGGCTCAGTGTATAGAGCACATGTTGCTCTTATAGGGAACCCAGGTTCAGTTCTCAGCACCCACATGGTAGCTCACAACATGTATTCCGAATCCCAGGGACTAGGATGCATTCTACTGACCTCCGTGGGTAGCAGGCACACATGGTATACATACAGGGAGGCAAAGTATTCATAAACACAAAATAGGAAATAAAAATCTAAAAATTTTTTTTTGTTTGGTTTTTCGAGACAGGGTTTCTCTGTGTAGTCCTGGCTGTCCTGGAACTCACTTTGTAGACCAGACTGGCCTCGAACTCAGAAATCTGCCTGTCTCTGCCTCCCAAGTGCTGGGATTAAAGGCGTGCGCCACCACGCCCGGCAAAAAATGTTTTAAAAATCTCCATTTCTAAGTCTGCTCCCCAGCCTGAGTAGACAGGCATGTCCAACCTTTGGACAGTGAGACAGTCATTACAAAGTTTGATATCATCATCTATAGAGTTCATGTGATTATATTTCAGACAAAAAAAAAAAAAAAAATCCCAACACGAAGGAAGTCTAAGGCCTCCAGGCACTGTTCTCAGGCACTACTCCTCACCCACTCTTCCTCCTGTGCATCCTTCAGAACTCAGCCCCGTGCCTACCTGATCTGTTCTCCCCACCACAACCCTTTCCAGAGTGTAATTTTGCTTCTGATGAACTAAGGGAATGAACAGACTCCCTAGCAGCCTCAGAGAAGGTTCCCTGCACCTGCAGTGAAGACTGGAACAGAGAAACGAAAGAAAATACCGGTTTCCACTGTGTTTATTACTAATATAAAAAAAAAGTTAAAAAGAAAAAATCCTTCTTAGTTCTCCAACAGCTCTCTTCTCTTGCACACACACCTCCTGACCCACTTCCTTAGGGCCCGTTCAAAACCCAACATATTCACTGCTGTTTTCACAGAAAACACCCAGTGCCAGGGAAGTAAAAGAGTGTCAGGGAGATGACAGTACTGTTCAGGTTCCATCCAGAGACAGGTGGAGATTCACAAAGTCAAATCAAAGGGCTGGTGGCCTCAACAACGACACAGCCTAATTAAAACATGCCAGGTGGTAGCCATGTGGGGAAGCCCTCCTGAGGTTTTCCAAGACACCACTGGCTTGTCAGACCCAGAATACCCGACACCAGGAAAGGGCACGATTGGGAGGCAGTCTGAAGAAGTCTCATGACCTCCTGCATTGGGAGGTAGGTGAACTCTAGAGGGCACCAAGAGCCTCACTTGATTTGGCAGAAAAACTTACTCTAGTGTTGGGAAGTCACAAAAAAAAACCAAAACAACAACAACAACAAAAAAAAAACAAAACAAAAAACACCGCCACAGACACCGAGGAAGGCTACAAAGGGTGTACAGTTTCACAAAGCACAGTGACCACAGGCCTTAGCAGTGGGGCTCATGCTACGGACAGAAACTAGGATGTCCAAAAGCAGGTGGAGGCTGTTCAGGGAGCAAGTCTGTTCCAGTCACTCAAACCCGACCTCGAGGTCAGACAACCTGGTGCACTTCCTGGCAGCTGCAAACACTGGGGTTTTACGTGAAAGGACTTAAGACAAGCAGCTGGAGGAGGAGAGACTGCTCCAGGGTTCTGGGGAACTTAGGGCAATACTGAGGGACAGTGGACAGATGCACAAGAAACAGCACCAAAGGTTTCCTGTTGAGCAGTCATTTGGCAGAGGGGAAGATCCAGGAGGCAGTGGAAGGTAGCAAGATGGGGTCCCGAAGGTCTCTACAGCCTGGATCAGAAGACAGTGTGCACTGTGCACCAGTGACAGTCATAGCTCTGGACCCCAAATGGGAGAGATGATGAAAGGGGCGGACTTGTCACTGCCTGAAGGTGGCAGAAGGGCCTTCAAGCAGCTATAGTGGAGCCACAGAGAATGCACGGCCACAAGGTCAGAGGGCTCCTTCCAGCCTGGGTGGGAAGGCACAGTCTCACAGAGGAGGTCCGTTGACGCCTGGATGGTAGAAGGCACAATGGTCTTCATATCGACAGTGGCCCTTCTTAGAAAAGTGTCGACAGACAGGGAGGTCAGACTTGTCTGTGAATTATGAAAAACAGCAGCTGAAAACCTTAAGAGCTGGGTAAGGTGGCTGACACCTGTGGTCCCAGCATTCAGATGGCCAATACAGAAGATTGCCACAAGTTCGAGGTCAACTTGTCTACCCGGCCCCAATCAAACACAACTCTTCCCTCCTAAACCCCCGACCCCAAACCCTAAGAAAGAAAATGTAATAGAATGCAGAGAGAGAGCCAAAGTTTCTATCACAGGCTGTTTACAAGTATTTTGGCTTTTTCTTTCTATTTCTGGTGCTAGGGATAGAACACAGGGCCTCAGGCACAAGACACACCTTGCTCAATCACTGAGCAAAACTCCTAGACCACCAAGTATTTTGGAAAGACAGTCTGAGGGAAGAAATGTGTTCAGGGCTATCTGTACCTCTTAAGGCAGCTAAGAACCTGGCAGTTCAGTGCTAGGACTCCTCAGCACGGATAAGACCTGCATTAATTCTCAGTGCTGCTCAGTGAGAGCCCAAAGGAGGGTTCCCAGGCTTGCTAGCACACAGGCCATGGCAGACACAACAAGGTGGGCCTTACCTTCCATCATCTGGGGGTCGTCCTTAGGTGGGTAGGTATTCTTGACAAGAGACCAGCTTTTGAGCCTTCGTGGATTTCTTGGCTCTCTGTAAAAGCTTTCCCTAGAGGGACCCCCATGGCCCAGCCCAGGAAAAGGAGGTTCAGTACTGATACCCCACCAACCACGACCATATGGGCTAGATCGAGGACCAAGGCCTCCCCGAATGTGGCCTCTACCCCGGGGAGGAGGTGGGAGACTCAGCAGTGGTGGTATCATTGGTCCCCTTGATCCTGGAGGACCCCTGTGGAAAGCTACAGAGAAAAAGACAGGGAGGTGACTGCTGAGTAGCTTACTCCTGGCAAAAGCCCCTCCCCTGCTTACTACAGCAAAGCACTCTGACACACCAATTTTAAGTACACAAATCAGCTATCATGTATTCTGGGTTTCCATTGCCCATGCAGAGATATGCTTTCTTAGCTCTTTTTAGGCCCTGGTGTGGGGAACTGAACCTAGGACCATGTGTATGCTAGGCAACTGACTACTCTTATTATTGAGATAAATCCTCAGCCTCAAAAAAAGTCATCCATCTCTACACCCTCTCCTCCCCCAGAAAGTTGCCACCACCCCGGGGTTCTAACATGACAGGTTGTGGGCCTGCCTGGTTCTGAACTCTGGGCTCTTCTGTTAATCATGAGAGTCAAGTTGTCTGGGTCAGTAGTTGTTTTTTTCTTTTTCTTTTCTTTTTTTTAAAGTGCAGCATCCTATTACAGGGACTTATGTGCTCTACTAATGATGGACATGTGGGAATCAACTGGGCGGCCGCAATAAGCAACGTTACGACCATTTTTATGTGTAGTGTAAGTTTTTGTTCAGACTCCATGTGGCAGAGGAACTGCTGAGTAGGAATAGTGTATTCAGTTTTAATCTTATTAAGCATGGTTTCAGAGTGGTGTATCAACTTACATACTCCCCTCTGAGGTGGCTCTACAGCTTCCAAGCATTGGAAAGGTCAGCCTTTCTCATTTGGTTGATTTGTTGTGTGAGAAACAAAAGTATGTATGTATGTATGTATGTATGTATGTATGTATGTATGCATGCATGCATGCATGCATGCTCACTCATCACATGTGTGTCTGGTGTCCCTGCAGATCAAAAAAGGGTGCTGGAACTAGACTTGTGAGCTGCCTAGCTCTGCTAGACCATGTGCTGCTAATTATGAACCTCAGGTTCTCTCTTTAGACTGAAGAAATAGACTCTAAAATTTTAGATCCTATTTGTGCGTGTTGGGGATATGTGCACAGATGCCATGCTGCTTGTGTGACAAACAACTTGTGGAATTTGGTTCCTATACTACTTGGGGCCCAAGGATTAGAGTCAGACTGTCAGGCTTGGTGGCAAGCACTTTTACCTGCAGAACCATCTTGTCAGCCTGACTCACCTCAACTATTAAGTATATGGTTCAATTCTGTAAGTAAGTTCATCTGTTGGGAAACAGAATCCCAGAACCCTGAGACCAAAACAGAAGCGTTAACCAACCCCTTTCCTTACATCTCCTATAGACCCCATAACCCACATTCTAATTGCTTCTATGAGTCTGACTTCAAATAGCTCATGTGTTTATGTGCCCACTTCCTTAATATAGTATACTCAGAGTCACCCACCCTGCAGCACTAACAGCATTTTCTTCCTTTTCCAAAACAAAAATATATATATTTTTTAGCTTGATGGCAGCCTGGGCTACATAACAACTGTCAAAAAAAAAAAAAAAAAAAAGCCAGGCAGTGGTGGCGCATGCCTTTGGGAAGCAGCACTTGGGAGGCAGAGGCAGATGGATTTCTGAGTTCAAGGCCAGCCTGGTCTACAGAGTGAGTTCCAGGACACCCAGGGTTACAGAGAGAGACCCTGTCTCGAAAAACCAAAAAAAAACAAAACAACAACAACAACAAAAAAACCCCAAAACCAACCAACCAAACAAACAAACCAAAAAGACAAGCCTGGTGGTGCCTGACTTTAATCCAAGAAGTTGGGAAGCAGAGGCAGGCAGATTTTCTCTGCATTCAAGTCTGGTCTGGTCTGTATAGTGAGTTCCAAGCACAGTGAGACCCCGTTGCAAGCAAATAAATAAATGACAAAACAAAACCCAACAAACCCAAACAAACAAAAGCTCAAATCCCCAAAGATTGTGCTTTCAATTCCTGTAAATATAAACCCAGAAGTGGAACTGTACTTATTTACTTTCTTAAACAGGGTCTCTATGCAGCCCACGCTCGCCTCCTAACACTACAGTTACCGTGCCTCACCCTTTAGAACTACAGACACATGCTGCCACGCTTGGCCTATTTGTACTTTTCTGACAAAGCTCCATACAATATATAGTAGTTACATGGTTCCATGTCTATCTAGTTAGTGGTGTTATTTGATGTAGTTCATTTATAAATACGACCTTTATGATTAACATTGTGCGTGTGATTTTTATCTGTGTGTATTATGTGTGCATATCCACAGGGGACAGAGCTGATGTGCTCACTGAACCTGGAAGGTTCTAATTCAGCTATACTTGCTAGCCAGCAAGTCCTAGAATCTGTCTACCTGCCTTATCATCACTATTGGGCCCAGTTTTGTTTTGTTTTATTAACATGGTTGCTAAGATCTGAAATCAGGTCCTCATGCTTTTGAAGTACTTTATCAATAGGACCGTCTCCCACAGCACCCCTCCTCTTCTCCTCCCCTTTCTTTGCCCCCTCCCCCTCCCCTTTTTAGTTTTACTTTTAGAGAGACAGTGTTGTTTTGTTTTTTTTTTTGTTGTTGTTGTTGTTTTTTGTTTGTTTGTTTTTTGAGACAGGGTTTCTCTGTGTAGCCCTAGCTGTCCTGGAACTCACTCTGTAGACCAGGCTGACCTCGAACTCAGAAATCCACCTGCCTCTGCCTCCCAAGTGCTGGGACTAAAGGTGTGCGCCACCACTGCCCGGCTAGAGACAGTGTCTTACAGAGGCCAGGCTAACACTGAACTCTTAGTTTTCCTGCTGCCACTATGCCTGGTCTGCCTGTTGTTTACAAACTCTTACCTACTCTAAGACCATGAGGCACAATTACTTTTTATAAGAATGTTTATTTTACAGTCTGCTTAGAATTGATGTTTTTATTTGGTACTACAACAAACTCAAAGTTCATATCTTTACACACAAAAAAAAGTCCAATTGAGACAATATTGCTTACTGACAGAACCACTTCTTTGATTTCATCTTTATGCAGAATTCTGTGTTCATATATCTACAGGCCTCTGATTCCACTCAGACACTGTCTCTTGTAGCCCAGACCAGCTCGTCTCAAGTTTGCTTAAGTAGGAGAGGCTGTCCAGGAACTCCTGATCCTCCTACCAGTCTTTCAAGTATAAAAACTTGTGTTGATATTCTGTGAAAACTACAATGTCATAGCTACTTCAGCTTTTCACCAAGTCTTGCTATGCCCTCCCGATCTGGTCTCGGTAGTGTCCCACTTAGAGCCTGTAATGGAGAATGTTTACTTCTACACTCACAAAAGAGATAGACCTAGGAGTTAATCTGGAAGGAAAGTAACATTTGACAAACCATGTTTCCAAACGGTACACAATCCCTGGACTTTTGTTCTAAAAGTCTTTGATTTTCCTCCGTCCCTTCTCTAGGGCTTAAAACACAAATCAGGGCCCAATTTCTCCTCACCTGACTTGGGATCACCAGGCTTTCCATTGGCCATGGGGGGAGGGCCCAGAAGGCTGGGTGGTCCTAAGAGCAGACGTGAAAACATGGTCATCAGAACGGTGCAAAGGACTGGTCATCTCATTCTTATGTGGTCTTTAACACTCAGTTTTTAACCAGTAAAGTCATATATCCACTCATCAGTGCCGCAAGCTCTCACCCCGTCCATCTGCCCATCCCTCTGCAGAGTTTGAGATTCCATCAGAGGGTAACAGAGGTCTCTAACAGCTCTTTCCTCAACAGTGCTGCATCCACAACATGCCCAGTGATTCCACATACCCCAATCCCTCACCTTAACTGTTGGCCCATCATAGTTTTTTTCTCCTCTCCTTCCCTCGGGGGAGTAGTTCACAGAAGGCTGCACTTTGACCTAACCAGTGTTAGTGTGGTCACAAATTGTCTTCCCGGTCATCACAATCTGTAAAATCGCTGCCGCCCCTCTTCCCCGCCATTCTGCGGTTGTGCAAGCCAGATGTTTAGCCGCCACCTCCCTGCCTTCTCCAGAAAGGATTAGGAGCCAGACTGAGGTTGAGGGTTCAAGCAAGCGAAGCCCTCAACCCAGGTTCTACCAGCAGGCCTCCCCCAACCCACGCCCCACCCCACCTCCACGCGTGCGCCCTTCCTCCTTCCGTTGGAGCCTCCTCCCCCGCACTTCATTCTCGCCTAGCCCCTGGCCCGCTGACAGGCGTGTGCACGCCCTGCCCCTCACCCATGGGGCGCTCATCCTCCTCGTCTCCAGGCTCGTCCCGCTCGGACAGTGAGAGATGCTGCGGCGGCTGCTGCTGGTCCTGCTTCTTTCGTTTCGGCATAGCTGCTGCGGCAATGGCTGCAGCAGGATTTGGAGGGCAGTGAGGAAGGGGCACACTAGCTTTCCTTCCGCTTCCGGGTGGGCGGGGGACCGGGTGACCGAGGCTCCCGCCGTGCCACTTCCGGGAGGTCGTGGATGTGCAGCGGCACTTCGCTCCTACAAGTTGCTTCGCTCACTCTGCCGCGCGTGGGGGAGCTTTGCTCCCCTTGTGCGGTTCCTTCCCACGTGGAAAACACCACCGCATTACAGTGAGACACTGGACAGGCTTCGGGCCTCTGGCGGCACGCGCGAGGCCTGTCGCATCCTAAGATCGCCACATCCGGTCCCCCAGTTACCATGGCAACACCTACAGCCACAACTCGGTAGTGACCTCTCTCCAAAAGTCCTTGTCCCGCTCGCTTTTTCTCCTCACCCGCGCTCGCACGTGTGGCCTGTGAGCCTGCCTCTTCGGCATCCTCCTAACCGAGTCCGAACGCCGCAGGCCAGCCCACGGAGCAGACAGCGCAGCGGCGCAGCTTCGGCTCCCCCTCCAGGGGCCATTCCCCCCCACTCCCGCTGCCGCGCGGCGGGGCGTGTCCCCGCCCCCTCGCTCGGCCCCCGCCAGGTGAGTGGCAGCTCCCGGGAGCCCGGGCGGCGATGACACGCGTCCCCCCTCCCGCGACTGCCGGTTGGTAGAGCCCGTGACGGAGGCGGCCCGGGCCTCCCACGCGCGCCTCCCGCTCGCCGCACCGTGCATCCCGGAGCCGCCGGCTCTCACGTGCCGCTTGCATCCCCCGCCGCCCAGCTCCCCGCCGCCCGCCGCTGACGTCACCGCGGCCCCGCCTCCCCAGGGCCCCGGGCCGCCGGCGGGGGCTGCCCGGGGGAGTCAGTTGCGGCGGCGGGGAGCTCGGCGGAGGGCGGGCCGGGGCGCCGGGGCCATGCCGAGGAAGAAGCCCTTCAGCGTGAAGCAGAAGAAGAAGCAGCTGCAGGACAAGCGGGAGCGGAAGCGAGGTCAGGGAGGGGGCGGGGCCGCTGCGCAGCTCTGGAGGAGGGCTGTGCCGCCGCACCGCGGGCGGAGGGTGGGCTGGGTGGGCTCTCGCGGTCCCGCGTGGCCTGCCACGGTGGGGGTTTCCCGCACCGGCGGGACTAGGGGGTGGAGGGTGGGGGATGGGAAGCCCTGCTGCTGCTGCTACGGGCGCTGTGACGACCTCCAGGCCCATCCGGGAGGGGATTGGGGCGCGCGGTTGGGAGGATGGAGCCTCTGGAGAAGTTGGGGCAGCTGAAGAAGAGCTTGTCTTGCCGGCTCGGGGGGCTGTAGGTACCCTAAGTACCGGTCTACACCGGCGTCACGGCCCCTCCCCTCAGGGCTCCAAGATGGGCTTCGCTCCAGTTCCAACAGCCGCAGCGGGAGCCGGGAGCGGCGGGAGGAGCAGACCGACACGTCGGATGGGGAATCCGTGACCCATCATATCCGCAGGCTCAACCAGCAACCTTCCCAGGGCCTGGGGCCCAGAGGCTACGACCCCAACCGGTGAGCCAAGGAGAAGGGCGCTGGCCGTGTTTCCCTGCCCTCATCCTTAGGGAAAGCTTCTGATGAAGGCTTGAAAGTGGAGCTAGTGAGGCTGGAAACCAAGATGGTTCTCCCAGGCTGGGCCACAGTCTTGCCTTCCAAAGGGGGCTTTCAAGAGTTTGTTTAGAGGAGACCTGAACAACTAGGAGAGGAAGCTTTGCAAAGTTTTCTGGTCAGAAGAGGAGATGGAAGAGGAGATTGTCACAGGACTCCACTAGATGTGTGGTCCCTCTTCCCTTAGATACCGGCTCCATTTTGAACGGGACAGCCGGGAGGAGGTGGAGAGGAGAAAGAGAGCAGCCCGGGAGCAAGTGTTGCAGCCGGTCAGTGCTGAAGTGCTGGAGTTGGATATCCGGGAAGTGTATCAGCCTGGCTCAGGTGAGCGAGGCCTACTAGTGTTTTCCATCAGCTTGGGGAACTAGCTGGCTGAGAGGAGAGGAGACCAAAAAAGTCCTCATGCTTGTTCGGTCTTTTCCCTCATTTCCCAGTCCTGGACTTTCCCCGGCGGCCTCCTTGGAGCTATGAGATGTCCAAGGAACAGCTAATGAGCCAAGAGGAGCGGAGCTTCCAGGAATACCTTGGGAAGATACACGGGGCATACACGGCCGAGAAACTCAGCTACTTTGAGCACAATCTGGAGGTGATTGATGGTGGCGGCGTGTTGACGGGAGTCGACATATTGTGATCTTAGTGTTCTGGTTCAGGCAGCAGAAGGACTGAAGACAGTCTCTCTTCTGGTCTTTTCAGACATGGAGGCAGCTGTGGCGGGTGTTAGAGATGTCTGACATCGTTTTGCTCATTACGGACATCCGACATCCGGTGAGGACTTGGAAAGGTTTGGAAGGGGGAGATTCTGGTATGAGAGTATTCAAAGACAGGAATTGGAAGACTGATCTTTTTAAATTTTTCTGGTAGGTATGTGAGTAAGGCCCTGATTTGCAGGTGCTCGCCATTCCACTTGTAGAATGTATGCTTGGAATTGGGAAGCCGCAGAGGTCAGCCTTGGATGTGTTCCTCAGGCGACAGCACCTTGTATTGTGGGATGAGATATCTCACTCATCATACAGCCCCAGGGTCGCCCCATCATCTTTTCCTGGTGCTGGGGTTACAGCTGGCTTGCTTTCTTTTTACACTTTCTGCTAACTCAGAAACTTACTTGTGTTTTCCCTTTTGTTTTGCTCTGCCGAGGGTGAAGCCCTGGGCCTGCATCTCGCATGTGCTAGGCCTGAGCTTTTACCGCTGAGCCGCAGCCGCAGCCTGAGGAGCTGAGCATCTTACTCACCTCTGGTCCTAGCCTGCCACTCCCCTGCTGGCCAGCTGACCCTGGTTCCCATCCTACCAGAGCTAGGCCAGTAGAAAGTCCCAGTACAGAGCTCCAGGGAGTTCTGAGTCAACTGGGGGCTTCTTGGGCCCAGCCCAAAGCTTCCTTTCTTTCGTCTGTCACCTCTGTAGTGCCACATGATCAACACAGAACCCCTCCTGGGATACTGGGTTAGTGGGTAAGGTTTGGAGACTGCTGCTGGACAGCCCTGTGAATCCTGGCCTCCTTCCTCGTCTTCCAGTGGAGAAAGGGAGGTCTGTAGGGGACATTTAGGTTGGGGAGCCTCAGTGAACGTGGCCATACAGGTACAAGTGTTCATGTGCACGTTTCTGTGCACTGTCACGCACATATGACCTCCACAGTCATACCCACTTAAGGCAGATATATCCACAGGCACGTGCTCTCGTGCATGCAGCTTTGCACATGTGTAAGTTACGTGGTGACGTGCACATAGAGCAGGTGTTACTTGTCACCTGTCCCCTCAGTGTGCTAGGCACTGTCATACTCCCCGCTCATTTCTCATGGCGACCTGCAGGACGCTCCCTGAGACCTGCCTAGGTTATTCCTAACACCTGCCTTGCCTTCCCTGCTCGGTGTGGCCCCGTTACCATTTTCACCACAGAATCTACTTCAGCCAGACAGAGCTGTGCCTGGTGACAGGGAGCTGGGGTCAGCAAACTCTGGACTTGCTTCTTGTCACTCTGTCCTCTTACAATTCTGTCACAGGTTGTGAACTTCCCACCAGCACTTTACGAGTATGTAACTGGAGAACTTGGGCTGGCCCTGGTGCTGGTCTTGAACAAGGTGGACCTGGCCCCACCAGCTCTTGTGGTTGCCTGGAAGCACTATTTCCACCAGCACTACCCCCAGCTCCACATCGTCCTGTTCACTTCCTTCCCTCGGGACACTCGAACCCCACAGGGGCCGGGTAGTGGTGAGTGAGCTACGGAGACGGTGTTGCAGGCGGTGGGGAGATGAACAGGGGTTGGGAGGGGATTAGAGAACAGAGAGGTTGGTTGACAAGAGAACCTGGTTTGGGCCTAAGGGCAGTAGGAGAGAGGAGGCAGACCCTCACTCTTTCACCTCACTCTCTCACCTCAGTCTTGAAGAAGAATCGGAGACGGGGGAGAGGATGGACTCGGGCACTGGGGCCAGAGCAGTTGCTGAAAGCCTGTGAAGCCATCACTATGGGAAAAGGTATGTAAAGTTGTAGAATAAGATGCCCCGTGTTGGTGAGAAGGAGAGAGGGGGGAGTGGGCAGGGGCCTCTGTGATCTGATGTCCTGAGTTGTCGTAGATGCTCTGATGGAGAGATGTCTGTGACTCCAGAGTGGGGTCCTGTGAAGGCTAAGGGAAACGGTGGTCTGCCCCCATACACATTGGCACTGTGTGACTCTTGGCATGCTGGTGACATCAGATGTGCGTTAATGATCCATAGCAGCCTGGGGATGAGGGAAACCCCCTCTATTTTATTTTCTTCTTCAAACAGTGGACTTGAGCAGCTGGCGGGAGAAGATTGCTAGGGACGTGGCTGGGGCGTCCTGGGGTAATGCCTCCGGTGAGGAAGAGGAGGAGGAGGACGGGCCAGCAGTACTGGTAGAGCAGCAGACTGACTCAGCGATGGAGCCCACGGGCCCCTCCAGAGAGCGCTACAAGGATGGGGTGGTGACCATTGGCTGTGTAGGTAAGGACTCATCAGCCCGACATAGTGGCCTCCTTAGGCTCTGATTTCGGTATTTATAGAGGAGGGAGCTAGGCCTGTCTGGGTTTGGGTTCTTCAAAGAACAGCCTTTGTCGTGGTCCTGGGGGAGCAAAGGAAGGTGCCTACTGCAGTGCAGCTAAGTTTTGTCTCTGTTGGCTGTGTCAAGGCAAGCTTTAACTGTTGAGTCACTTGAGAATGCGCAGTTCAAAGATGGAGATGAGTGATGGCCTGTGATGGCCTGCTTAGCCTCACCGTGCCTGGCAGGTCGTGATAGCAATGGCGACAACATTACATAAATGCTGTTAGATTTTCACAGTGCCTGGAGCTCTGAGTGACCCTTAGATACAGATACTCACTTTTCAGTTGTGGATACTGGTTCCTAGTACAGGGGTCCTTAAGTCTCAGCAGAAGAGCAGCGCATGTCAGCTCCCTCTGGGTTGGAGCCCTTTCAGTGTGGCCAGTATGGTCTCCCTGGTTAAGAACTGTGTCACAAGCTCAGTGTGGTGGTGCTCACCTTCAATCCCAGTCCTTGGAGGCAGAGGCAGGCAAATCTCTGTGAGTTTAAGGTTAGAACAGTCTACATTGGGCAAGGAGACCCTGTCTCTAGAAGGAAAAGAGCTTTGTTTAGCTCCAGTAGAGCGGCATTTCTCACCCTGTGGGCCACCACCCCTTTAGAGGTCAAGTGACCTTTCACAGGGGTCACGTAACATTTTACATTAGGGACTTGCATTACAGTTACATTACATCACAGCAGCAAAACTACATTTGCGTAGTAGCAACAAAAATAACTGTGTGCTGGGGGTCACCGAAGTGCAAGTGTGAAGAAGGCTGAGGACCACTGCAGTTCAGAGAGTCTGTGAGACGGTCTAAGGCCCTTCCTCACTCTGGGTACAAGAGGTGAGAAGAGACCTGGGTAATTAATATCTTAGATATTTGTAGACTTTTATTTTATTTTAGATTTTTTTTCTCTATGTGTTTTGATGTTTTGCCTGCATATTGTATGTGTCTGAATCCTGCAGAGGGCAGTGGATCCCCTAACATTGGGGTTGTGGACTGTTGGAAGCACTGTGTGGGTCCTGCAAGGGCCGTGACTTCTCTCAATCCTGAGACGTTCCTCTAGCCTTGCAGTTTGGATCTTAGTTCTAGTTACATTACAAGCCAGTGGTGGAATGGCAGGATCTGGTTTCATTGAGAAGTTTGTTCTTCACTGAGTGGAGTGAATGGTGGGTGATGGACAAGAAGGGAGGACGAGAGTCCCGAGGACAGCCAAGAGCTGCTGAGAGGAGCTAGGTGTGGTGCTTACCCTGTAGTCCCAGAGTTTGGGAGGCCAGGGCATGAGGATTATGAGAGTTTGAGGTCAACCTGGACTGTGTGGTGAATTCCAGGCCAGCTTAGGCTACAGGTTGTGACCCATCTCAAAAAGGAATAAAGAAAAACCAGCACCATATCCCCTCCCCCCCCCAGAGTTGCTCAGAAGGAGGTGATGGAGGTGTAGGGTGCTGGGACAGAAACATGACGTGAAAGGTGGGGAAAATGGCCATGCTGGTGGCTGCACTTGTGGCTGCACTTGGCACCTGAGAAAGCAAAGAGCAATGAAGGTTTGTTTGTTTGTTTGTTTGTTTGTTTAAAAGCCTGTGCAGCTGGAACTCCTGAGGAGAGAAAGTGGGAGAGGAGCTGCTGTGGAGGGCTGGAGAGTGGAGACAAGACAGCTAAGGGGCTGCCGGTAGCTGTCCCACGTGGAGAAGCTCAAAAGCTGTGCCTGAGGGGTCTGGAGCTTAGGAGAGAAAGGAGAACTGGGGCTTGGGGTACAGTGGGGATTTCAGTTTAAGGAGCCACTGGGAAATATGCAGAATATTTAATGCCATGGGACAGGAGGAGGAAGGTGAAGAGAAAGCTGAGGGCTGAGGCAGAGCAGCAGTTAGTCTGGGCAGAGGAGAAGGAGAATGGGAACCAGGAAGAGTCTGGATGTGAAGTGAACACAGTACCTGAAATCTCACATCTGTGAAGCAGGGCTGATAGCTGCTGGGAGCTGGAGGAAGAGGAGAGGCCACTCCAGAGAAGATACCAGAAACAGCATCCTCTCCATGGCCCCAGCTGGGTGGAGTGTAGAGGCTGCAGGGTGGCACTGGCTTACCCTGAGTGCCCATGAGGGTCTTGAGACCAGGGAGCAGAAGGTACACTTGCCAAGTCAGGATGAGGTTCTGGACAGACAGACGTGCCTCCAAGGGCAGTGCTGTGCCCACGTCTGGCCCAGTGCACTAGGATCTCCAAAGCTGCCATGTATTTTTGTGTGTGTTCAAGTGTTCAGTCTCAGGGGATGGAGAGATGGCTCAGGGATTAAGACTACTGGCCTCTCTTCTGGAGGACCCTGGTTCAATTCCATGTAACTTCAATTCCAGGGGATCTGACCTCACACAGACATATGCGGGCAAAAACAGCAATGTACATAATATTAAATAAACTCTCAAGTATACAGTCACAAGGTGAACTCAGGAAATGGTGACACATATAGCTGAGTCTTTAGAGTTATGGGCTTGTTTTTGTTTTATGTGAGGTTTCTGTTGTTTCTGAAATAGTCTCACTGTACAGTTTAGGCTATCCTCAAACTCTGAGCTATCCTTCTGCCTCAGCCTTTGAAGTGCTGGGATTACATCTATGTGTCATCACACTGGGCTAGGAGTTTTACTCTGAGGACAGAAAAGTATGCTAGTCAGAGGGGAGCTGTCTCCTCTGCCACACTGTAGCCTGGTGTGCTGGGAAGGATCTGGCCAGCTTGTCCATCTTCTCTCAAGTGCTGTGTGGACGGAGCTGCATGCCACAGGGCTGAGATGCAGGAAAGCCAGGACCAGGAGTTGAAGGGCAGTGTCTAGGACTTCCAGAGTGCTGGATCCTGGACCTGGAGGTAGATCAGAAGAGCAGTAGATGTGCTGAGTGTTGCACAGCATCAAGCTTACTTTCCTATTGCTGTAAAGAGACACCATGACTAAGGCAGCCTGTAAAAGAAGATATTTCATTGGGAGCTTGTTTACAGTTTCAGAGGATGAATCCATGATCATAATAGCAGGAAGCATGGCAGCAGGCAGAGTAAGAGGGCGGGCTGGATGGGTGGACCGACAGACAGACAGACAGGAGATAAAGAGATTGGGTCTAATGTGGAATTTTGAGTCCTCAAAGCCCACCATTAGTAACATACCTCCTCCAACAAGGCCATACCTGCTAGTCCAGTGGTTCTCAACCTGTGGGCCGCAGCCCCTTTAGGGGTTGCACATCAGATATCCTGCATATCAGATATTACAATACGATTCCTAACAGTAGCAAAAGTATAATTATGAAGTAGCAACAGAATAATTTTATGGATGGGGGGGGTCGCCACAACATGAGGAACTGTACTGTCCTAGTCAACTCCAAAATGTTCCCACCAGCCAGGGACCAAGCATTCAAATACATGAGCTTCTGGGGACCATTCCCATTCACACCACCGCAGTGTTACCATACTGGAGTCAGGGTGGACTTACTGGGATGAAGGGATAAGTGAGCCCGAAGGATGCATGTCAGGTCAAGGAGATGTGAGGCGGCAGTGTGCTCTGTGCATACACGAGTAGTTTAGGCTCTGAGGGCCTGAGTAGTGGGTGGGGGGAGGTCTGTGCAGGTCCTGCGCTCAGGCAGAGAGAAGGTGGCATAGCCATGGGAGAGGGAATAGCCATGAGAGAGCAGGCATCTCCTTGGGCAGTCAGTGATGGTTATTACGAGGTGCAGTTGTATTTAGATTGTGACCAGTGTGGATGTTGTAAAATGAGGAACAGACCCTGGAAAGGCCAGGGAATGGCCTGGGGGCACAGCTGTAGGCAGGGCCAGAGCTTGTCTGGTTTTGGCTGTGGTGCTTCTTTACCTTGACTGTCATTTTCCTGACAGTCCCAACTACTGCTCAGCTCCCCTGGCCCAGAGTCAGCTGTCCCACAGTCCTTTGCATTGCCTTCCTAGGTTTCCCCAATGTGGGGAAGTCCTCGCTGATCAACGGGCTGGTGGGGCGGAAGGTGGTGAGTGTCTCTAGAACGCCAGGCCACACCCGGTATTTTCAGACCTACTTTCTCACCCCCTCTGTGAAGCTCTGTGACTGTCCGGGCCTTATCTTCCCCTCTCTGCTGCCCAGGCAGCTGCAGGTAGGTACTAGAGGGGGCTGGAGCGGGGTGGGGAACGAGAGGGTGGACAGAGTGCTAAGTGCTGTTTCCACAGGTTCTGGCTGGAATCTACCCTATTGCCCAGATCCAGGAGCCCTACACTTCCGTGGGCTACCTGGCTTCCAGAATCCCTGTGCAGGCCCTGCTGCACCTGCGCCACCCAGAGGCTGAGGACCCTTCAGCTGAGCACCCCTGGTGTGCCTGGGACATCTGCGAAGGTGGGCTTCATGGCCTCTCCCTTTCGTCTTTTGCCTACCTTGTCCTCCCCACTCAGATTCTGGCCTCAAGGAAGGAGTTGTCTGCTTGCCCCTAAATTTCTTTACTTTGCCACAATCAAGAAGTATTGCCTAGACTGTGTGGAAAACTGCAAAGACTGGGTGTGGGGCTGATGAGACTGGAACCTGGTTCCCAGGCGTCCCTTACTGTTACTGTTTTCTCTGTTTAGCTTGGGCAGAGAAACGTGGTTATAAAACAGCCAAGGCAGCTCGAAATGATGTGTACAGAGCAGCCAACAGCCTCCTTCGGCTGGCAGTGGATGGCCGCCTCAGCCTGTGTTTCCACCCTCCTGGCTACAGCGAACAGAGAGGTGAGAGCCCACGTGTCCTCCACAGTCCCTACTGAGGGGCCAGCCTCGGGGTGGACCTCAAGGCCAGACAGAGGGTCACTGGGCAGTTCTGGTGATAGTTTACTGATCTGCTATTGGGTGACAGTGATTTCAGCAAGGTGGCTGTGGCGACTTGAGAACACACAAAGCTTTGTTAGATCTGCAGATAGGCAGTTGTGTGAGGGGTGTGTGTAGTGCTTGAAGAAGGGGACCTTTGTCCTCACCTTGGCCTCCGCTCTTCTGCTCTCACATTGGTTTGTGTTCCTCAGGCACCTGGGAGTCTCATGCAGAGACGGCAGAGCTGGTGCTGTCACAGGGCAAGGTGGGGCCGTCTGGTGATGAAGAAGAGGAGGAGGAGGAGGAACTGAGCAGCTCCTGTGAGGAGGAAGGAGAGGAGGACCGGGATGCAGATGAAGAGGGAGAAGGAGATGAGGACACCCCAACTTCAGATCCTGGGTCCTGCCTTGCGGCCCGAAACCCCTATGCCCTGCTAGGAGAGGATGAGTGCTGAGCCCGCCTGGTACCATGTCCCCTCAGTAGGGGAGGATGAGTGCTGAGCCCCGCCTGGTACCATGTCCCCTCAGTAGCTTTGCTTCTGGGCTGAGCTGGAGGTGTCTTCCCTTTGCCACCCTGATTGTGAATAAAGATTGTCTGCTTTGTAGCCCCTTCCCCAGGTGGCCTGAGGTGAGAGCGGTTGGTGTGGGCTGACCGCTCTTGGGGCCTTTTTGCCTTTCTTCTTCATTCTCTTTGGGAAGCAGAGCTATCCGAGGCTGCTGCCCACTCTCTCACGTAGCACTTTAGGAATCGCCATGACAGGAGGTCTAAGGCAGGCTCACCTGGAGTTAGCCCTCCTCTCCTGCACTTCTACAAAGTCCTGTTGCCCCTGATGCTTGGCCTTGGTTTTACGAGCACTTTGTGGGTGAAGGAGCCACAGATGTGTGTCACCCCGGAAGCTTTTTATAGGAATTTTCTAAATTCAGTGAACATTTATCAAATTTGTGTCTGGGACTGTGTTAAGTACAAAACCCATTGTATGGTGCCGAAGCCAGGACTGGTCGTGACCCAGACCTCATGGAGCACAGACTTTGGGATTAAGCTGGGGGTGTGAAGGTTTTCCAAATTCTGGGGACCTGTGGAGTATAATTCTGGAATTTATTGATACTGAAATGTAAATGTGACAAAAAGCTTGTGAAAACGTTAATGAAATGTGTGCAAGCAGAGACTTAATTACAGCAAACAGCAGTCACTGTTGGAGTGGAATGGCTCTTCAAGGACAGTGTCGGGCTCCAGTAAGAGCCTGGGAGCAGAAAGCACTGGAGAGTTCCTGAGCCCATTTGTTCTGGTTTGGGGCTGGAGTTCAGATTGTTTAGGGTCTGATCCAGAAGTTAGCAGGTAGCTGGGGCCATTTTTAAGAGTTCTCTGTATCCAGCAGAAATGAGAGCCCCTAGGCTGAATTCTTGGTGAAAAAGGAGGGGGCTGTCATGAACAGTGTTGTCCAGTAGGGCGGCAGCGTGGACTGCAGGGCTGGATTGCTCTGTACAGATATCTCCTTCAGGTCCTGGGTCAGTAGCATGTTCTCCAGTGCCAGCACTGATCTGACAACGAAGAGAAAGGAACCTTTATTAAGAAAAGGCTGAGGAGGCCGGGCGGTGATGGCACACACCTTTAATCCCAGCACTTGAGAGGCAGAGGCAGGCGGATTTCTGAGTTCGAGGCCAGCCTGGTCTACAGAGAGTTCCAGGACAGCCAGGGCTACACAGAGAAACCCTGTCTCGAAAAACCAAAAAAAAAAAAAAAAAAGGCTGAGGCCCCTGGCCATGAATTCCTAAAACTTTTGCTCCCTTCAGTGGCTCCAGCAAGGACATGAGTCCTGTAACCTGCACTGTCATACAGAGTTGGAACCACAGTATGTGAACACGCATGAAGGTTACATACCCAGAATGTTAGAAATGAGGAAAGGACAAAACTAAGGAAAATCCAGTCTCATCTAGGGCTCTTTGGCCTTGAAAACAAAACACAGTTGGACATTGTGTCTGCCTCTTGATGCTTCTGTTCCCTGTCCTCCGTTGACTCTTGAGGTTCCCCATGGGCATTTGGGTGAGTTGGTTTGGGGTGGAGTTGACATGGGGAGCTGTATGGACTTCAGGTGAAGACCTCACCAGAACCATTTTCTTTTTTCTTTTCTTTTTTTTTTTTTTTTTTTAAAGATTGGATCTCACTGCAGTCCTGGACTTGCGGTGTAGACCAGGCTGTCTTTGAACTCTCATGGATCTGGAGGCAGCTCATTCCCAAATGATGTGGGATACGTGTCCCCAGTCACTGTCCATGCCTTGCTCATTTTATAGGAAAACAATACCAGACAAAGAGCTGTCTTAGGGGCAAATAGGTCAGGGAGAAGAGAGGTTATGCACTCTGTCAATACCTGAGGTTGAGGAGAGACTGAGAGGAAGGGCTTGGCAGTCTTTGTTCAGTGTCCCTCCCGTGCTCAAGTACCATAACACTCCTCACTCACTCTTGCTTGGGTTGTGTCCACCAGTGGGGGTACCTGGCTATGGTGGCACCAGGCCCTGGTGTGCAGCTAGCCAGTCTAGCAGAACAACAAAGTCTCATTAATGCAAGAGCTTTATTTGTATAGCTCTCATTCTGAAGCAGGGGTGAGTCGTCCGGGTGAGTTCAGTTATTATTCCGCCTCCACCAACGATGGAACCAACATTAGCTGACAGCTAGCCAGAAGTTGTGGGACAAATTCTCTATCTTTTTTTAATAAAGTGTCTTAACTCCAGCAGACCATAGAACAACCAGCCACCCACCACTGCTAACACAACTTAGTTATTCACATGTAGCTAGAGTGAATAGTACTGGGAATGCCCCCACCCCGGACTCATTTACCCACTGAACATTCTCAGAGTTATTAGTACCTGTCAATCACCGCTAGTTGGTAAGAAGGATAAATAGCCCTTTGTGAAGTTCATGGTTTATTGAGTGATGAAAGTCATAATTTTTTTTAAAGTGTGGTAAATAATGGGAAAAGAGTGATAGAAGACCCCCCCCAACCCCGGGTCCGGCTCAGGAAGTGTTGACATGGCTGGATGCTGTGTGGGCATGGAGGGAAGACACCAGTGCCCTCTGTCTCCTTTTAGTTAAATGGCTCACTGGACTTGGAGCTCATTGATTGGCTAAAATGGCTGGCCAATGAACTCCAGGAATCTTCCTACCTCTATGTCCTGAAGCTCTAGGGTTAACACACAGCTGCTTTGTAAGTGCTGGTGGTCTGAACTCAAGCTTGTAAGCCATCTCTACAGCTCTGGAAGCTGGGTCTTCGAGCAGTTGTGCAAGGCTGAGAAAAATGAGCTGTTCTCGGTGCTATGGGAACACTGACAGGGCAGCCAGTCTCTGCAAGTCTGACTAAACAGCCTAGAGGAGCAGAGGGGTTCACACAGGCCAAATTGAACTCTGGGCAAGAGGAGTTCCACAGATGCAGATCCAGGAAGTATGTTCTAGCCCAGGGGCTGTTTCTACCCTAGAGGAGGGTGGCGACAAATGAATACAGTGTGTCTTGAACAGTAAACCCGGGTACTGAAGAAAGTGGAGAACTTATAGACGGTAGGTGGAAGTGAGAAACAGGAAAAGCCAGTGTGTGCACTAGTACTGAAGGTAAAGACCCATTTTTGGGGTGGTGAGGGGCGGTGAGTGCAAGGAGATAGGAAAGGTTGCAGAGGTATTCGGCCACATTAACAAGATTTATTTTGTTTATGTGAGTACACTAGCTGTCTTTAGATACAGCAGAAAGGGCATCAGATCCCATTACAGATGGACGTGAACCTGCAACGGGATGGAATCTTTCCTTTTGTATCCCATTAGCGAATCTTCATTGTCAACTTGACTGGATTTGGAGTCCCCTGGGAGATGCCCCTTTGGGTGGCTGTGAGGGTATTTCTAGACAAGACTAGTCAACAAGGTAAGCAGGTGGCCCCACTGATGAGCTAGAGTTTCAAGAGAAAGCCAGCAGAATGCTAGAGTCTCCCTTCCTCTGCTTCATGACCAGGGCACAAGCAGGCCAGTTCTTGCCACTTTGGACAGAAACAGTTCCCACCTTTCTGTCTTGAAGATCTGACCACCTAAGTGGCTTCTCATCAGGCATTTATTTATTTATTTATTTATTTATTTATTTATTTAATGTATGTGAATAAACTGTCGTTCTCTTCAGACACACCAGGAGAGGGCATTGGATCCCATTATAGATGGTTGTAAGCCACCATGTGGTTGCTGGGAATTGAACTCAGGACCTCTGGAAGAGCAGTCAGTGCTCTTAACCACTGAGCCAGCTCTCCAGTCCCCACTTTAAAGATGCTTAAGACTAACCCATGAAGGTAGGCATGGTGGGACACACCTTTAATTCCAGCACTCAGGAGGCAGATGCAGTTGAATCTCTGTGAGTTTGAGACTAGCCTGATCTTATGGTGTGAGTTCCAGGATAGCCAGGGCTGTTAAACAGAGAAACAAAACAAAGAACTAACCCACGGAGCTAGGTGTGGTGGGGCATACCTTTAATTCCACTACTTGGAAGGCAGAGGCAGATCTCTGAGTTCCACTCCAGCCAGAGCTCCACCATGAGACCCTGTTAGAAAAAAAAAAATTAAGCCTGCGACTAAAGGGCAGAGAAATAATTGGCTGTAGACCACTGTGGGTGCAGCTTGGATACTTATTTGGAAGGGGAGAGTGACCAGAGGGTTTTGTAGCCATCCTAGGAGGAAACTGAACCAGAACCAGTGGGAAAAAGGCAGCTGTGATAGATCCACAGGCTGTTGGCTTGCTTTGCTTGAGCTCTGTCTCTGTCTCTCTCTCTGTCTCTCTGTCTCTCTGTCTCTCTCTCTGTCTCTGTCTCTGTCTCTCTGTCTCTCTCTCTCTCTCTGTCTCTCTCTCTCTCTCTCTTTCTGTGTGTGTGTGTGTTTGGTGGTGGCAGAGTAAAGACTGTATAGCATGCTTTTGATTCGGTGTATTTATCATGGGTAATTTCTGGAGACAGTATATGCAAGTGCATCTTGGGAAAGAGGTACTGGCTGCAGATACTGGGCACCATCAGCATAGAGGTGGATGGAGAGGAATAGGTCATCTTCGGAGTAATGCAAGCCAAGAACCTGGCTAGGAAGAGAGTGGAGAATTTACAGGTGTCTTAGTTCCTGTCTGGGGAGAGGAGCCAGCCAGCTAGAGAAAACCAGGGATGCAAACGGGAGGGAGAAAGCCCAGAGGAAGACATTGAAGGTGATTGGGTTGGGGAGAGGGCAGCGGGTCAGGGTGGGGTTGACCATTGTGGTGCAGTGGACTCACGGAAGATGTGAGCTCGAAGGCCCATATCGTAGAAGACTGGATTATAATGTAGTGGACGGAGGTGCAGGCAGTGGAATAAGGATGTAATTTTCAAGCAATTTGGCTATGGGGTGGAGAGAAGGCTCAGCAATTTAGGAGCACTTGCTTCTCTTCCAGGGTTCCCAGCACCCACATCCAGCAGCTCACAGCCGCCTGTAATTGGTGGTGACGTTCAGATAGCTGTGCGGCTACAGCTCAGCTATATGTTGAAATATTTATGTATCCTTAGGTAGTATTTAGTAAATGAAACAGCAGGAAAAACATTTCTGAACTGAACTCTCCACCACTTGGAGCTCAAGATCCTCACAGCCCTGGGTAAAGGCAGTGCCACCTGCTGGTGGAGCTGCGTCATGGCTGCTCAGAGGAAACCCTGACGTCGCGTTCCTCAGAGCAGGGCTGTGGTGCACGCACGCCTTTAACCCCAACTTTTCAGGCTCAGAGAAGAGGATTGCTGTGAACTGCTAGGCTCTCCTGGGCTAAATAACAAGACCTTATCTCATAAAACAAAAATTAGCTTCGAGGCCAGGCAGTGGTGGCGCATTCCTTTAATCCCAGCACTTGGGAGGCAGAGGCAGGCGGATTTCTGAGTTCAAGGCCAGCCTGGTCTACAGAGTGAGTTCCAGGACAGCCAGAGCTACACAGAGAAACCCTGTCTCAAAAAAAAAAAAAAAAAAAAAAAAAAAAAAAAAAAAAAAAAAAAGAAAGAAAAAGAAAGAAAGAGAAAAAGAAAAAAGAAAAAAAATTACCTTCGAGCTATTGCGTTGCTGTTGTTTTAAAACCGTTTAGCTCCATTCATCTACTCGTAGCAGATTTCAATGACTTTTAATTAAACGTTAAAACTGAACAGAGGTTGAGAAAAAAAATCCCTTTTTAAAAAAAAACATTTTTTAAATTTATTTTTTAATTTTTTGAGACAGGAGTTCTCTGCGTAGCCGTTGCTGTCTTGGCACTCTATATACCAGGCTGGCCTCGAACTCAGATACCAACCTGCCTCTGCCTCCCGAGTGTTGGAATTAAAGGCGTGTGCCACTACAGCCAGCTCGAATTAATTTCTAATATCATCTGACAGTCCATCCTTTGAGTGAAAAGGTCTTTCATAGGTTCAAGTATTTGAACGGTCGGTCCCCTGCGTCCAGCCGTTTTGAGGAACCTTTAAGAAGGTGGAGCCTTAGCAGAAGCCCCACCCAGTGTTTAGCCTCGGCGTTTGTCGTCGCGGCGGTTCCGGTGTAGCGGATCGGGTTCGCCATGACACCTCAAACGGTAAGTCCATGAAAACCTTTTAAAATCGATTCTTGTCAGAAATTTCGGTTATCAAATCTAGAAAAGATTACAATCGTCAAAGCCTTTCCAATTGGAAGCGCCTCCTGTAGTATTTTTGATTTTTATTTTCTCGGCTCAATGAAGGTTACTTAGTGGATTTATTCATTCATTTCAGGACAGGGTCTCTCTGTGTGGCCCTGGCTGTCCTGGAGCTCGATCTGCTGACCAAGGCTGGCCTCGCACTCAGATCTGTCTGCCTAGGCCTACGGAGTGCTGGGATTAAAAGCGTGCATCACCATGTCCGGCCCTTATTAGATTTTAATTTTCCCAGCCTTACTTATTTAGGTATAAGTGACAAAACTGCACAAGTTTGAAATATATAACGTGGTGTTCTAAAATACATTGTTTGGGGCGGCGGAGATTGCTTAAGCAGTAAAGTGCTTGCTTTGTAGCACAGGACCAATGAGGTTGATCCACGGAAGTCGCGTAAAAAAATCTGAGTGTGGTGGCTTGTTGTGAAAACCCAGCTGGGAGGAAGAGACAGGCCGATCCCCGGGACTACTCGGTGAACCAGACTAGCCTAATTAGTGAGTTTCAGGACGGTGAGAAACCTTGTCTCAGAGAAAAAGCGGAGAGTATGTTAGGAAAGATACAGTTGTCCTCTGGTCTGCACTCATTACACCTTATAACGGACCGGTAGTAGGCAAGGTGTCGCACTCCTTTAATCCCTGCATTCAGGAGGTGGCTGGGTCTCTGTGAGGTTAGCCTGAATGAGCCCTTGAAGAGAAGAGATTAAGCCAGTTACTCAGAGAACTCTATACTTTTTTTGTTGTTGTTTTTTTTTTTTTTTTTTTAGAAAGGGTCTTGCTATGTAGTAAGGCCAGACTCTACTTCATGCCCTGCTACATAGCAAGACCCTTTCTAAAAAAAACAAACAGTAGCCGGGCGGTGGTGGTCCAGGCCTTTAATCCCAGCACTTGGGAGGCAGAGTCAGGCGGATTTCTGAGTTCGAGGCCAGCCTGGTCTACAGAGTGAGTTCCAGGACAGCCAGAGCTATACAGAGAAACCCTGTCTCGAAAAAGCCAAAAAAAACCCAAACAGTATTGTCATACATATAAAATAAAAATACAGCATTTTGATCCTGGGTGGTCCCAGGAAACATTGTTTAATGAAAGTTTAGGTTTGGGTTGCTAGCAGGTATCAGATCCCGATACATGTTGCACCATTTTGCACCACTAGGGGGTGCCAGCAGCCCTTCCTTGTCTGTGGTTTAGGCTGACAATTCTAGGCGGCTGCCTGGAAAGATCGAGATTCTAGGATCAGTGACGTTTGAAGAATGAGAGTTGAAGATTCTCCAAATGGTCACTAGAGGGCAGCGTCTGACAGGATATTGAGTGTCAGCGGGCAGGCCGGATGACACTGGCTCAGGGCAGGCAGGCTATGTTGTTATTTAGGTCCAGCCTGCCAAGAGTGAAAGATGAATCTGGCCAGAATTCCGACGAGGAGCAACTGTCTTTCACAGTTGTAGCTTGATTACTTTGGATTGTTTCTTTGAATTCATCTTCACAGGATTAATAAATATTTTGTCTCACTCCTATCTTAAATGGTTATTTCTGCCAGAATTATTCACTCACTCTCCGTGTAGCCCAAGGTGGCTTAGGATACATGGTTTTCTTGCCTCAGCCTCTTGGGAGCTAGGTTTATAGGAACTCACCACTACACCTGCCTGGCTTCTGGGTTTTGCCTCCATCCAGAATAAGGCCACAGTAAATACTCAAACCTGTTGCTTGGTTATCTTACCCGACTTTTGCTCTTCTCCATGCTAGTGGTAGACTTTGTCTACATATCTCTTGTTGGAAGTCATGCTCAGTGATGTCACTTTGCAGGAGTTGGGTTTTTTTGTTTGTTTGTTTGTTTGTTTATTATTTAGGATTTCTCTGTATAACCTTGGCTATCCTGGAACTCACTCTATAGACCACGCCTCTTTCCCCACACCCTCCCCAGCCTTCCAGCTCCCGGATCAAAGACGTGCCCCACTGCCCAACTCAAGTTTGCACTTTTTACATCACAGAGATTAGCAAATTTATAGCCAGAGAGATGGCTCAGTCTGGAAAAATGCCTTCTGTACCAGCATGAGGCTCTGATTTCAAGTCCCCTGCACCCCATGCTGTGAAAAACTGCTTGTTGGCAGCTGTAATCCCCTCCCTAGGGAGGCAGAGGTGTGATGTTGAAGGTGGGGTGGGGCTTTCAGGCCAGCCAGGCTTGCTGGGTTAGCCAGCTCCTGTGGTCTTGGGGTGAAGACTGGGTAAAACGGGAAAGGCTGCCAGGAGCACTCCCCACTTTCTGCTTCCCGATTGAGGGTGCAGTGTGACCAACCACATGCCTTCCCAGCCAAAGGGTGAGCCAAAAGTGTTTTTTTTTCCCTTTTCTTATTTTTTTGAGGTATTTTGTTTCAGTACTGAGAAAAGTAATGACTACAGTTAATACTTTGTGACATGTAATTTATTCACTTAAGGTCATCATTCAGTGTGATGGCTTGAATAAGAATGGCCCCATCGGCTCACACATTTGGATGCTTGGTCCCCAGTTGTCGGAGGTTGGGAAGGATTAGGGGGTGTGGCCTTGTTGGAGGAGGTGTGTTTCTAGGGTGGCTTTAAAGGTTTTGAAAGTCCTTGCCACGCTCTGTCTGTCTGTCTGTCTCCCCCTCTCCCTCTTCTTTTTCCCCTCTCCTCTTCTCCCTTCCCCTCCCCCTCTCCCTCTCTCTCTCAGCTACTTTTCCGGCACTATGCCTGTCTGCCTGCTGGCATGCTTCCTCTTAGGATGGTAATGACTAACCCTCTGAATCTGAAAGCAAGTACCCAGTAAGTGCTTTTTCTTTATAAGAGAGAAGGAGACAGAGGGAGAGGGACAGAGGGAGAGAGAGACTGGGAGAGACTTAGATTGTACAGGAATCAAAGTCTGTGCTCAGTTGGAGAGGCTGGCAGGTGCAGAGGCAGAGGCAGCATGAGCGAACACCAGGACACTGATTGGCAGTGAGTGGAAGGAGAAGCCCTGGACACTGTGAGAGAGATAGCTCTGTTTCCTGGTGTTTTTTTTTTTTTTTTTTTTTATCTCTTTTGATACTAATTAGATTCCCTAAGATGGTTACATTATTAAATTACCTTGTGCAAGGCCATCTCCTGTCTCCTGCGGTACCTTGACTGCTCTGTTTGCTTAAATGGGAATTAGGGAAACAGATTATTGCTGGGAAACTCGGGTTGGTAAGAAGGCTAAGTGGGTAAAGGCACAGGTCACCAAGCTTGATCATGTGAGTTCAAGCTCTCGGACCCACATTCTGGGTAAGAACCCACCCTACAATTTGTTATCTGGCCTTACACCTGTGTGCCAGATTCCTAAGAGATGTAACAAAGTTTTAAATTCTGATAAAAACATCTTTAGAGATATACGTGTATGTATATGTCAGTTGTACAAGCTAAAACAATGTTGAAGTTAACTTGACATTTTAGTACTTTAAATAATAAATATAACTTTTCACATTAACCACTTTAGTGACACTTCAGTGGCAGTAAATATATCCATGTTTGTGTGACCATCCCTACCATCTGTTTGCAGAACTTCTTCACCTTGTAAAACTGAAACTCTGTACCCATTAAACAGAAACTTCTCAGTTCTCCCTTCACCAACACCTGACAGCATCAGGTAGTCCTTTTGTGTGAGCCTCCCAAATTGCAAGTGTGTGCCACGGTACCCGCCCACTCCCTTTATTGTTAAGACTGAGTAATAAGAACCTTAAGGCCGCGGGGTGGTGGCACAGGCCTTTAATCCCAGCACTTGGGAGGCAGAGGCAGGCGGATTTCTGTGTTCGAGGCCAGCCTGGTCTACAGAGTGAGTTCCAGGACAGCCAGGGCTATGGGGAGAAACCTTGTCTTGAAAAACAAAAAAACAAAAAAACCCACCAGGCTGCTCCTCCAGAGTATCTAGGTTTTAATCCCAGCACTCACATGGTGTCTCACAGCTGCCTGTAACATTTCCAGGGCATCTAATGCCCCCTTCTGTCTTTTCCAGGCACCAGACACACCATGTGGTACACAGACATTCATGCAGGCAAAGTAGCCATACACATAAAATAGCAAAATAATAAAAATGTTTTTTTAAAAAGAAGATAAGAATTCAAAGACGTGTACTGGGGCTTGAGGGAAGGCTCAGTGGGTAAAGGGTGTGCTGGCAAACTCCATGACTTAAGTGTGATCCCACAGACTCCCACAAGCTGCCCTGTGACCCCCACATGTATACACAGACACAACACGTGCACATATAATAATTAAAGATTTTAATTAGTTTCTCCTTTATCCTGTAGCCTGTATGCATACCACGTAAGGAGCTGGCCTCCCCGTCATCCCTCCCTCTGCCAAGTCCACTTTGTCATTTCTTCCATCTGTGACCACTGCTAGGTTGGGGAATTCCACACTGTCGGGGGCGTGGTCAGAGCAGTTTGCTTTCCCAGCCAGCCTCTTTAAAGGTCTTTGTTGTTGTTGTTTTGTTTTCTTTCTTTGTTTCTTTGTTTCTTTGTTTCTTTCTTTCTTTCTTTCTTAAACAAAACATCTGTATTGATTCTCTGGGAATTTCACATCATACACCCTTATCAGACCCACTTCCCAGTCCTTCCATGTTCCTCACCCTTGTGACCCTCCCAAAGAGAAGTAAAAATAAAAATACAAAAAAAGGGTCCAATTTGTGTTATCTCTATGTGCAATGGAGCATGGTCAAACTCTCAGTAGCCTGCCCCTTAGAACCGAGTCCTCCCTCTCCCACACCCGCCAGAAGGAATCAGCTGGGGAGAGCCATACTTCAGTGTCCCCATCACAGTTTTTAAAAAAAAAAATATTTTATTCATATAAGTACAGTATCACTGTCTTCAGACACACCAGAAGAGGGCATCAGATCCCATTTCAGATGTGAGCCACCATGTGGTTGCTAGGAATTGAACTCAGGACCTCTGGAAGAGCAGTCAGTGCTCTCAACCACTGAGCCATCTCTCCAGCCCCACTCCATCCCCAATCACACTTTTAAGAGTTCACTTTGGCCTGGCGGTGGTGGCGCACGCCTTTAATCCCAGCACTTGGGAGGCAGAGACAGGCGGATTTCTGAGTTCAAGGCCAGCCTGGTCTACAGAGTGAGTTCCAGGACAGCCAAGGCTACACAGAGAAACCCTGTCTCAAAAAACCAAAAAAAAAAAAAAAAAACCAAAAAAAAAAAAAGAAAAGAGTTCACTTTGGTGGCTTTCTGTCTTGGCTGTTACTTTTTTGGAGAATGGGCATATGGGTTTTCACATAAGCCTTTCGTGCCCCTCCCCCTCAGCTATGCTTAGCATAGTTTCCTAATGTGTCAGTTCCTAACAAGCTGGCTGTGTGGGCCGCTGTGATACGCCTGATGCTCACCACAAAATTCTTTAGTCATCCCCCACCCACCCGCCCATGACTAAGAGATTGAAAGGTGGCAGCAGAGCCCCTGAAGCTGCTCACTTGGTGCTCGGCTCTTGCAGTGGGACCTCCCTCGCTTGTACCTCCTTGCCCGCTTGGATGAGCCGTTCCTTGTGTCCTGTAGTGGTCTGAATGAGAATGGCCTCTAAAGGCTCATATATTTGAAGACTTGAAGTTGGTAGAACTGTTTGGGAAGGATTAGGAGGTGCGGCCTTGTTGGAGGGGAGGTGTATCACTAGGGGCAGGCTTGGAGGTTTCAAAATCCCACCCACTCCATTTCCTGTTAGCTCTCTTGAAAGTCCTCAGCTACTGCTCAGGCACGAAGCCCGCCTGCCTGCATGATGGCTATGGACTCCTAACTCTCTGGAACCATGGGACCCAAATTAAAAGCTTCCTTTGATAAACTACCTTGTTTATCAAGGCTTGTGGCGATTTACCACAGAAACAGACTGGTAACTAAGCAGACCCTGAGGGTTGCTGCAAACACAGTAATATTAATGCCACATGCCTCTCTTAAGGAAATGTATGTGCTGTGTTGGAGAGATCCCTAAAGGACCCCTCATGGGGCTGGTCATTTTGGTGTGGGCCTGTAATCCTGAGGCAGGAGGATGATCAAGAGCTTAAGCCTAGTCTGGGCTGCATAATGAGTTTGAAGCTAGCCTAAGATGTGTGAGACAGTATTTCAGAAAACCAAGAAACAAACACAAAATAAACCAGTCCTCCCTTCCCCAAATCTAGAAGGGAACTCCTCATGTACAATCCAGTCATAGTGTTGCCACACGTTAGTATAGTAATACTGCCGGCCTCCCCTTCTCTGTAACACTCTGGCACCTCTACTCTGTGCTTTCCTCAACACGTCCCTCCTTGCAGCACAAATACTGAAAGATAAAATCCATCTCAGGGCTGGTGTTGGCTCAGCAGTTCAGAGCACTGGCTGCTCTTCCAGAGGTCCTGGGTTTGACCTATAGCACCCACATGGCAGCTCTCTGGACCGCTGGTCCCAAGGGGTCCAGTACCCTGTTTTGGCTGCCAGGGGCTGTTGAAGTCTGCACTGCCCCATGCTTGGGGGCCAAAATGTCCTGGCCCAAGCTGCTCCGGTCCATGGGTCAGGGTCTAGCAAGAGACTAAGTGGGGATAAAGGGGAAGAGACTCGAAGAATGGAGACAAGACTGAGGTTCTGATCAAGTCTCTTTATCGTCTCTCCCATTGAAGGGAAGTCTGGGGTATTTATACGCTTTTGCCACGTGCCTTGCAGGCATGGATATGACGTAAGCCTTACAGGTGTGTATAACGTGGATACCACGTGCACCTTGCAGCTGGGGGCACTAAACAGCAAAACAAGCTATGTGGGATAAACAAGACATTTATCAGAGTGTGCTCAGCTGTTGTAGGCTGTTGAAAAACAAGTCTCATGTCAGGGTGTATGGCTCAAGATGGCTGCAAAGCTGATAGCCGCTTTCTGCTAAAAGTCGGCTCCTGACAAGGGGCATTGTAGGCATATGGTATATACACACTAACACAGGCAAAGCATCTAAACACACAAAAAAATAATACTGGCTTCTTTTTTTTAAGATTTATTGTCTTATATATGTGAGTACACTGTGGCTGTCTTCAGACACACCAGAAGAGGGTATCAGATCCCATTACAGATGGTTGTGAGCCACCATGTGGTTGCCGGGAATTGAACTCAGGACCTCTGGAATAGCAGTCAGTGCTCTTAACCACTGAGCCACCCCTCCAGCCCCTAATACTGGGTTCTTGGAGAAAAAGTTTCATAGGCAGAGTTATGGTCCCCAAAGATGTCCATATTCTGATCTTTACAGACTGTGAGCATGCTTGTCTTAGTTAGGGCTGCTATTGCCGTGATGAGGCATTGTGACCAAGGCAACTTGACTTGGAAAGAGTTTAATTTCACTCACTCTTAACAATAACAGTTCATGCCGGGTAGTGGTGGCACACACCTTTAATCCCAGCACTTAGGAGGCAGAGACAGGCAGATTTTTGAGTTCGAGGCCAGCTTGGTCTACAGAAAGAGTCTCAGGACAGCCAGGGCTACATAGAGAAACCCTGTCTGGAAAAACCAAAACCAAACAAACAAACAAACAAACAAACAAAAAACCAAACCAAACCAAACCAACCAACCAACCAAAAAAAAACCCAACTCTTCATTATCAGCATGGAGGGCAGGAACTCAAGCAGGACAGGAACCTGGAGACAGCAGCTGATACAGAGACCATGGAGGAGTGCTGCCTACTGGCTTTTTCACCATAGATTGCTCAGCCAGCTTGCTTTCTTACAGAACTTAGGACCAGCCCGGGGTGGCCCCACCCACAATGGGCGGGACCTTCCCATCAATCAGTAATTAGTAAAAAGCCCTTCAGGCAGGCAGTCTGAAGGAGTGGAGGCCTTTTCTCCCTCCTGTTAGATGGATCCAGCCTGTGTCAAGCTGACATAAAATTACCCAGCACACTGGTACTTTCTATGGGAACTGGGACTTGCAGATGGGACGTAAAGAGAGTGAGGACATGGGGCAGCTGAGAAGAACCAGTGACATAGAAGTGCTAGTGTTACAGTAGAGGCAGGGAAGCCAGCATTTTCGAGAGAGAAGAGGTTCAGATTGGAGAGAACAAGCTCAGCTGTTAGCTTTGATGGAGGAGGACAGGGTCTCAAGCCGGGACTGGAAGCCACTAGCTCAGGGACTCACTGGAGATCAGTCCCGGGTGGACTTTTATGGTTACTCTCAGTGTGGAAGTGAGGAGCTGCAGCTCAGGGCAGCATGGAGCTGACAGGATGCAGATGTCCCCCAGTGTTTGGCTGAACCTGAAGGTTGGCTGTGGAAGGGAACACAGGCAGTGCAGGGACAGGGTCCTGGTGTGCATGGCAGGCTGGGCTCCACAGTTCTTCACATTGAGCCCATAAGATCACAGGGAACATCAGACAGTGTTGTCTAAAGAAACCTGAGGGCTCTGGACGTCACAGGAGAGACCTGAACACACTGTCTGTCACTCAGTCCACTCCAGGCAGCTGTCTTCAGGCTAGAAAATGAGAGTCATGAACCATCACTATGAAGACAACATCCCCAAAACCCACCACTCACAGGGGAATCTGGAAGTTCCTGAAACCCAATCATGTCCACATTGCCCCTCCCCAGTCAGATCCCAGAATATCATCTTTACAATCTGGGAGAGACATATCAGAGCTCTGGGAGCTGTCCCTGCCTAGGGTAAAACAAAACAAATGTATGTGTATGTATGTATTCATATCAAGGTACAACTCAGGCCCCCAGATTTCTCTGGAGGAGCTATTATGGATTCCCAGAGCTCCCATCATCCCCAGCTTCACTCCAATGGCCTCAGGACAACCCTGTGACCCACACTAACCTGGAGCTGGAGTATAGTTTCCTCCTGTTCCACCTGTGAGAAGAAAAGCTGTGAGAGTTCAAGGAAGATCTTGACACTAGGAAGTTTCCAGAACTGACAGTAGACCCAGCTGGAGACAGCAGCAATGCGGGGTGTGGCTGTGTTTCCCATTAAGGAGCAGAACACACTTCTAAAGGAGTCTGAGAGAAACCTCAGACCCTGCTTTTTCCTACCTGTGTTTCTCCTCCTCTTCATCACAAAAGCCACCATAGCTCCCATGATGGCCACAGCTCCAAGGACAACCAGAACAGCAATGATCACCATGTTAGAGTCAGTGGATGGAGGAGGCTCTGGGAAGGACAGATACAGGAAATAAAGGTGAGGGTCATGACCCCAGCTCTCAGCCCTGACCAGCTCAGGGTCTGCAGAAGGCTCCAGCTTTCCCTGACCCCAGCTCTGCATCCACACCCTCCTTACTCCATCTCAGGGTAAGGGGCTCAGGCAGCCCCTCATGTTGCACATGGCATGCGTAATTCTGCTCCTTCCCAAGAGGCACCACCACAGATGCCCACTTCTGGAAGGTTCCATCCCCTGAAGGCCTGGTTTCCACAAGCTCCATGTCCTGGGTCAGGTCCTCCCCATTCAACTGCCAGGTCAGGGTGATGTCAGCAGGGTAGAAGCCCATGGCCCAGCACCTCAGGGTGACATCACTTTCAGGTCTGAAGCGATAGGTCACTATTGTCTGCGGAGGGTCTGCAGTAGACAGACAGATAGATGCTGTAGAAGTAGGAGACACCCCCAGGTACCCTTGGGACACACTGAGACTACAGAGGTGGTAGGTGACCACTGACACCTGCTGTAGGAAGCTACCTCCAGCACACTGGACCCACCCAGGTAGCCTACACTCCTGGTGGCTACAGGAGCTCCCCAACTACAGAGTGAGCTCTCACCCTGCTGGGCACAGGGAGGAGGGCTGGGCTTGGAGGGGTGTCATTACCAGTTCGGGTAAAGTTCTCTCCTCCCATGGTTAAGTATTTCTGCAGCCATAGGATGCACTCCTTCTCCAAGTAGGTCTTCTCTCTCTCCAGGGAGTACTCATCGTTTTCCCACTTGCGCTTGGTGTAGCCAGCAATGAAGGTGGCTGCTATATACTGCATGGAGTCCAAGTCTAAGGTCAGGTAATCCCTGCCGTCGTAGCCATACTGCCAGTGCCCTGAGGTCTTGTTGTCCTGCATCTCACAGCCATATGTGAACTGGAGGGTGTGAGGGCCTAGAAGCCCCAGGGACAGGTACGTCAGGGACCACAGATGTATTTCCCAGGCCTCTCCAGCCTGGTCCCTGCTGCCCTAGCACTGCTTCCCAGATTCCTTGGGTTCTCCGTAGAGGATGGATGTTTACACTCTAGGTAACCCAGTCTGGCTTTCCACTGATACCTTTGAAGTGCTGTAAGCTCTGTCAGGGGCAAGGCCCAAGATGCTCCAGGTCATAGTAAAAGAGCATTGGATAGGAAGCTAGAACTCGGACTTTGCTGTGCCAGTTATTCATCCTCTGTGGCTCTGTTCACCTGTGCACAAGCCTAGAGCATGACCAGAGGACTCCGGGGCAAGCAGTCCCAGAGTCCAGGGGTAACCTCCCAGGAGCAGAGCATGGCACACAAGCACGATGGTAAAGGACAGACTATGCTCAATATTTCTCCTCGAGGTTCTAGAGAATGCAAGCACTGATTTGTCAGTGTAGTGGTGCACGGTTGTAATCCCGTAACTGGGGAGGTGCAGGCAGAAGGTCATGCTGAGCTACATAGTGAATTAGAGGCCAGCTTGGGCTGCTTGAATCCCTGTCTTGAAGCAAACAAACAAACAAACAAACAAAAAACCCCCAAACTGAACCAGACCAACCACTGACCACTAAGAGAACAGCCTTTATGCTGAAGAATTCTTTGTGTAACTGATTGTTTGGCCAGCTTAGAGCCTCCTCTGCTCCGTGGGTTTCAGGGCCAAGCTTTTTAGCCAATGCTTACTTCATCCAATGAGACTGTGTGTGTCTCTTCTTCCACACAGTGAGTTTCTGAAGGTGTGACCACATACGTGGCCAGTCGTGGCCAGTCCTGTGGAATCTCTGATCGTTTTAGGATCAGCAGGCTCACCTCTCAGCTCTCGATGGTTCCACACTGGCCTAAAGGCCCTTCACAGGCTTGTTTCAGTAGTGCTGAGCTCTGTCTCTCTCTGACTTTATGCTTTAGCTCAGACTGGCCTGGAATTCACTGTGTAGCCCAACCTGGCCTTGAACTTGAGGCAGCCATCCTGCCTCAGCCTTCCCAGTGCTGGATGGAATTACAGTGTGAATCACCAAGCCTGTCCTCTGTATTCCTCGTAGATGCATATCGGACCCATCCTCTGGTTTTAGTTAAAGTTTTGTCTCAGTTTTGAAACTTGCTGGCACTGGGTGTCTCCTCTGCTTGCTTCAGTCAGTGATGGCAAATGTTTGTGCATCTCATTGGGGTTTTAAAGAGGCGCTGGCCTCAGAGTCACAAGGGTCTGAGTGCCTTCCCATAGAAGTTGTAAACACTTTGAAGATAAATGGTTACTTGTGTTTTCTGGTTCGGACGCATGCTGTGTGTACATCTGTGACTCATGTGACAGGTGAATGCCAAACAGACCCTGAGCTCTGGGAGTAGATGTGACCAGCCTGTTCTCAAGGGACAGTCTGTCCGGGCACTGAGGGACTGGGTGAGGCAGGTAAGTGTTCCTGCCGCCATGGCCAGGCACATACCTGCTTGCTGGTGGGAGCCGTCTGCTCTCTGACTCCGGGCACCCGAGTAGTTGTAGTATTGCTGAATGTTTCTCAGGCTCAACTGGAAAATCTTCATCCGATTGGTGAAAACCTGGGTCTCGTGAGTAAAGTAATCTGGATTTTCCCTCAGCCAGTCAGCACAAGGCTCTGCCTTCATGTTCCTGCTGTCGTAGTGGATGAAGGGCTGGTTATCTACAAAGCCACTGGCAAAAAATGCAGGGACTCCTGGGCCCGGCTCAGTCATGGCTGAGTAAGAATAGTGCAGAGAGTGTGATCCTGAGGTAAGAATAGGGTTTAGTGTGAGCCACTGAGCGAGGGCCCAGCTCTAGCAGAGACAGGGCACACAAACATAAATGAGAACATTTCATGGCACCCCCACCAGCCAAGAGACTCGGGTTCCACACTGGGATACTTCAGAGCGTCAGCGTAAGGGGCTGGAGAGATGACTCGCGGTTAAGAGCACTGGCCACTCTTATAGAGGATCTGGGTTCAATTCCCAGCATCCACATTGCCTCTCCCAACCATCTGTACCTCCAGCCCCAGGGGATCCAATGCCTTCTGCCCCCTTGAACCCCACAAAGGCACTTTCTGTGTGAGGCGCACATGTGAAGCTGAAGTACCTTGTTCTCCCCTTATCAGAGTTTTGCCTTTGTTTTTAGTTAATTAAAGAAGCTAAGGAGACAGAGTAATGGGTTTCATCTTAGCACATTTGTGCATATGTGCATACGCTTGGGTACAGGGCCATTGTGTGTCCTAAGTGCTGGGGGGGGGTGGAACTCAGGACTCTACATGCTAGACAGCTACTCTCCCACTGACCCAAGCCTTTTTTTTCTTTTTATAAAGATTAATTTAGGGATCCAAGTTTAGTTCTCATACCCACATGGCTATTAACAACCCTCTGTAACTCTAGTCTCAGGGGATCCGATGTCCTCTTCTGGCTTGTGCAGGTACTTAATGTATGTGATGTGTACACACACACACACACACACACACACACACACACACACAGACCAGGAGAGGGTTTCTGATCCCCTGGAAGTAGAGTTATGGGTGGTTGTACTGGGAACTGAACTTCCACCCTTTGCAAGAGCAGTGTGCATTCTTTACTAGTGAAACACCGCCACAGCCTCCGCCATTAGACTCTGTTACCAGTGAAACACCTCCACAGCCTCTGCCATTAGACTCTGTTACCAGTGAAGTACCTCAGCAGCCTCTGCCATTAGACTCTGTACCATGTGCTTCCCTGAACCACCCACTGCTCTGTCCCATACTCCTAGCCCTTCTCCAGTTGCTTACATTTCTTTCCTAGTTAAACCCGGCTCTGCTGCTTCTGTTTTATCACATGATCCGTATTACCTGCTTCCTTTAAGATCTGTTCCATGTTTCCATCTTTTGCAATCCTCCCATATATTTAAAAGTACATATACACATGTGTGTATAATTTTATGTTTGTTTTTCAATGTTTGTTTTTGAGAAGGGCTCATGTAGCTGAGGCCGGCCTTGAACTTCTATCTTACTGCCTCCACCTCCCAAATTCTGGGATTACAGGTGTGTACCATCATACTCAGCACGAAAATAATAATGATAATGATAATAATAATTTTAAATCGGAGTTCCAATGATGAGAAATATGATATTTGTCTTTCTGAGGCTTGCTTCTTAGTGTACTGATTTCAGTTGTATCCATCTCTCACAATGTCATAATTTCATTTTGCTTAAAAATGGCATGGAATTTCACTTTATAGTGAAGTAAGATTTCATTGTATTGTATCAAATTCTAGTGTGTATTTGAACTGCATTTTGTTGTTGTTGTTTGGTTTTTCAAGGCAAGGTTTCTGTGTAGCCTTGGCTGTCCTGGAACTCACTCTGTAGAACAGGCTAGCCTTGACTCACAGAGATCTGCCTGCCTTCCAAGTCCTAGGTACCATCTCCTGGCTTGGCTTTTTCTTTATCTAGTCTTCTGTGGATACACACCCAAGCAGGATTTCCAGGTTGTTGTGGGTGTTTCCTGTGGGTGTTTCCTGTTCTGAGATATCATACCCAGCTCCATTTATACTTTATAAGAAAGCTGGTAGGAAGTCCAGGCTTCTCCCCTTTATCATTCTATAACCCAAAGCCTCAGAAGTCTCCTAGGGGCTCCTAAGAGGCACTGGTAGGGTCTGGGAACCACAGCCAGAAACCCCTCTATCCCAATCTGTCTCTATATAAAGTTTATTTCATTGTGGTCGGAGGGATTGACCCCGACACATGACAGGCACTCTGCCTGCTGAGCTTGTGTTGAGCTCTAGTTTCTGTTTTGTTTTTAAGATTTATTTATTTGAGTACACTGTCATATCAAAAGAGGGCATCAGATCCCATTACAGATGGTTGTCAGCCACCATGTGGTTGCTGGGAATTGAACTCAGGACCTCTGGAAGAGCAGTCAGTGCTCTTAACCACTGAGCCATCTCTCCAGTTTCTCTCTCCTTGTTTTTTTTTTTTTTTTTTTTTTTTTTTTTTTTTTTTTTTTTTTTTTTTTTTTTTTTAAGGCATCCTTTCCTTCCCAGGACCTGTGACCTTCACATCTCCACCTACCTGTCACCTTGATGCTTCCTATGCATCCTAGGCCTTCTGCCTAGGATGGTCTTTCTTATGCACCTTCACAAGGGGACCCACAAGTCCGTAAACACATCTGCTATCTGATAAGGCCCCCCAGCACAAGACAGGAGTTAGAGACCTAGAGAACCACAGGACAACTTCTCATGAAGTTGTGCAAACTGGCCAGAGGTGCACTGTAAAACCCTGTGAAGACCAAGTTGCAGGTGCAATCTCTTCTTCCTTGAGGACCTTAATCTGTCTCTCTGTTCAACTGGTAAGGCCCTTCCTTCCACATGACAGAGGAATTTCTGCTGTGCCAGAAATTCCCTGATTTAATGTAAATCCTATCCAAAAACAGCCTCGCAGAAACGTCAACAATAATGTTCAGCCAAATATCTGAATACTGTGTTCTAGTCAAATTGATACACAAAATCAACCATTATAGTGAGCTAGCATAAATACATAATTATACATGATATTTTCACGAGTATTTGCATGCAATAAATATGAGGATCGTGAATTTGAGGGTCACGTAAATAGAATCCTATCTCAAGAATAATTATTAATGATAATGATGATGATAATGACTGTAAAGAGATCATCTTGTGTATTGTATGAATGCCTTACCTGTCAATTTCAAAGCTTATGGCTTAAGCAGGAAATAAGAGGTGGGACATGGGGAGGAGAAAGAATTCTGGGAGAGAAAGAGTCAGGGAGAGGAGCCTGAAAAAAAAGGTGAGGAGACAGACACACGGACACATGGTACCTGAGCACAGGTAACCAGCCAGGTGGCAAGATGCAGCTTAAAATTTTAGTTATAATCTAGTCAGAGTAGAGTCTAACTATATGGCCAAGGTATTTGTAAATATGATTTGAGTCTGAGTCTTATTTCTGGGAGCCTGGGCTGGCAGGAAGAACCCGGACTTAACTTTAACAAATGATGGTGCCAGGGAGACAGACTGCTCAGCCAGTAAAGGCACCTGCTGACACCATATGGTGGAAGGAGACCTGATCCAAATTAGGTTGTCCTGACCTCCACATCTGAGCTGTAGTATGGGTTGCAGGCTATGTACGTGAGCACACACAAACATGCATATGAGTTACTGTACACTACAATGTGTATACTTTGTAAGTAAACATGCAGTTCACAGAAGTAGGGAGGTTGTTGGGGAGACTGCTAAGAGCACTCACTGCTCTTCAGAAGTCCGTGGTGTACTTCTGAGCACCATCTGGAGGGGGCCTCATGCCCTCTTCTGACCTCTGGCATGTATACACATATACAAGCAAATACTCAAACCCACATTAGAATGTAAGGAAAGGGTGGTTTGGTGGTGCATGCCTTTAATCCCAACTTCTGTGAGTTCAAGGCCACCCTGGTCTACACAGTGAGTTCTAAGACAGCCAGAGCTAAGTGACACCTAGTCTTCTGCAAAATGGCCCAAGGTTCCCTATTGGAGGTTTTTCTGCCTTAAATTTACCCAGCCCACTTCCCAATACTACTTACGGGCTCCGCTGTCCTGGGGGAGGCTCAGGACCCAGAAGATAAGAGCCCACATGGATGGTGTCAGGATTAAGTTTTAAGTCTTCTCTGTCCTGACAAACTAGGTTTTAAAGAAATGAAACTGCTTACAGGAACCAGAAACTGAAAGCAGTGTGGGTAGAGTGTGTCATCAACAGATAAGGGCTAAGGGCGGATCCAGTGAGAGCTTTAGGGATACTTCTCTTCCAGGGTTCCTGCAGAGCTCCCCCTAGGATGATATGAGGGCCTTCTTTTCTGGATATAGATCGCTGGCTCACAGGCTTGTGACTCCTAGTGGCCCCTGCAGGGCTTGTGCCCTCTGTGTGACCAGCAGCTCCAGCTTGTTTACTTTTGAACCCTCACACTTTCCTGTAGCCCGCCAGCCACGCCCCTGCCACACCCCTGCCACACCCCCACCACACCCCCGCCCCTTCTCAGGCAGGAAGTGGTGGTGATCAAAGCTACAGCAGTACTTGTCTCCTTCCTTCTCCTACCTGCGTTCATTTCAGCGGATTCACCTAGAGCATCAAGGGCTCCCGGACAAGGCATCCGCTGTGCTAGCTTAGTGTGCCGTTGCTTTCTTTTTCCTTCTCACTAGGTACTTTGTGTTTTAAAAAGATTTTATTTTATATTCTTTTAGAAAAAAATTATTTTATTTTTAATTTGTGAGTGTGTGCGTGTGTGTGTGTGTGTCTTAGTCTTAATTAGGGTTTCCATTTCTGTGAAGAGACACCATGACCAAGGCAACTCTTAAAAAGGACAACATTTAACTGGGGGTGGGGGGACAGGCTAGCTTACAGGTTCATGGGTTCAGTCTATTATCATCAAGGCAGGAAGCATGGCAGCGTGCAGGCAGGCATGATGCTAGAGGAGCTGAGAGTTCTACATCTTGTTCCAAAGGGAACCAGAAGACTGTCTTCCAGGCAGTCAGGGAAGGGTCTCAAAGCCCACACACACATTCCTCCAACAAGGCCACACCCACTGCAACAAGGCCACACCTCCTAATAGTGCCACTCCCCGGGCCAAGCATATTCAAACTACCACAGTGTGTGTGTGAATGTGTGCCACATTTGGGTGGGCAGCCAAGGATGCGGCATTGGATACGGTGGAGTTGGAGCCAGAGATGATTGTCAGCCGCCTTATATGGATGCTGGAAATTGAGTCTGGTTCTCTGCAGGAAAAGCAATATGTGCCCTGTGCAAACATGAGGATCTGAGTTCAAATCTCAAGCACCCATGTAAACAGCCATGTTAGGCCACACCAGTGACTGGAGTGCTGGGGAGGTGGAGAGGGGAATCACTGGGGCTTGCCGGTTGCCAGCCTAGCCTTTGGCCTGCAGGGCGGTCACTGCTCTCATGCTGTAAGCTGTACCATATAAAACCAGGAAGGGTGAAGATGGAAGGAGGGGGTAAAAAAGAACCAAATAGAATGATAAGTATGCTTGAGACACCACAGCTATTCAGTTACTTTGTGTGCTAAGTAAAGAAAAAATAATTAAAAAGCTTAATTAGGGGCTGGAGAGATGGCTTAACACTTACCTGCTCTTGCAGAGGACCCAGGTTAGGATCCCAGCATGTATATCAGGAGGCTCCCAACCATATGTGACTCCAGATTCACTGGATCCTTCAATCTCAGCTAGCTTCTACAGGCACCTGAGTTCATGGTGCACATAAACTCACACAGGTGCAAGTGCGTGGGCATGCACGCACACACACAGACTAAAGTTTGTTTTAAATTTTAAGTACAAACTCCTTCCTGCCCTCCAGACAGCATGTCTTCTCTTTCATCCTCTTTTCAGGGTAAAATGTCTTTGCTGTTTGTTTCCTCTGATAATCTGTGAATCTTTGCCTTGCAGTCAGTTAGAGGAGCAGTTACTAGTGTGTGGTGGTCCTCCAATTAGCCACAGCTGGTCAAAGACCAGGCTCTGTATGACACCCATGCCAGGAAATCCTGATTCCAACAGGCTTGTCACTGCTTGTCTCTGTAGCTTTCTTACATGGTTCTCAAGCACTGAGACCTGCAGGACTAGGGACTGTCCTAACTAATCCAGTACTCAGGAAGCTGAAGCAAGAGGTTTGTCCTGAGTTCTAGGCCAGTGTGGGCTACATAGTGAGTTCCAGAGTGGGCTACATAGTGAGTTCCAGAGCAGGGCAGGATACAGATGAGACCTTGTCTCAGTAAAAGGGGCAGTGGGATTGGAGATATGGTGCAGCAGTTTGGAGCATGCACTGCTCTTGCAGAGGACTAGAGTTTGGTTCCCAGCACCCTCATCCAGCCACTCATAACCACCTGGAACTCCTGCTCCCAATGCACCCATCTGAACTCCTCAGTCACCCCCAGGTCCAGATACATACACAGACACATATGCAAACACATGCTTAAAAATAATAAAAATAAGCTAGGCAGTGGTGGTGCAGCACTCGAGAGGGAGAGGCAGGCTCTTGAGTTCGAGGCCAGTCTGGTCTACAGAGTGAGTTCCTGGACAGCCAGCACTACACAGAGAGACCCTGTCTTGCAAAACCAAAATAAACATCTCTAAAAATAATAAAATACAATTACAAGATAAAGGAAAAATGGTCAAAGGATCTGAACATTCTGTAAAATTAGACAAGCGTATGAAGAATAATAGGACCCACACCACAGTGAGCAGCTCAGTCAGAATGCTAACTAGCAACAGCAATAACGGGAAAACCCACGGGAGGATGTAGGGAAGTGAGAATGTAAATGACTGTAGCCATCACGGGGAAGCAGCATGGATGTTCCCCAAACCAGATATAACTACTGCCCGGCTCAGTTCCCGTTAAGGGACAGGGCGGGTCCCAAGAGGCGGCTCAGCAAGTCAAGTGCCTGCCATGCAAGCATGGAGACCTGAGTCCACATCCCCACCTGCAAGGTGAGCGCATAGGTAGACAAAGGGGGTACTGCGCTGGAGCTTGCCGGAGCTTGCTGGAGTGTGCTGGCTAGCCAGAGTCTCTGAATTGAGGAGCTCCAGGTTCAAAGAAAGACACTGTCTCAGAAAATGAGGTATAGAGTCATTTAAAAAGACAGACCATGTCATGCCCACGTGCACGTAATCCATTCCCCATGCACATACATAAAAAGTAGCATTCTGCCATGGAAAGGAATGTTTCAATTCCTGACAAACTGGATGGAACTGCAGGACTTTATATTAAGTGAATAAACTCAGGTTGGAAAGGGGTCGACTTTATCGTCAGACTGTTGGGAGCCGACTTTAGTAGAAAGCGGCTAGATCAACTTTGCAGCCATCTGGAACCATATACCCTGACAAGAGATTTGGTTTTCAATAGCCTACAACAGCTGAAGCACACTCTGATATCCCACATATTTTGTGTTGCTGTTTACTGGCCCCAGCTGCAAGGTGCACGTGGTAGTCACGCCTGTAAGACATGCGGTTCACGTGCTGTCCACGTGCTGTCCACGCCATACATGCTTATAAGGCGCACGTGCTATTTAAGCCTGCAAGGCATTGTGGTGCACGTGCTGTCCACGCTATAGATGCTGTAAGGATTACATCATATCAACACCTGCAAGGCACGTGATATCCACGTGCCTACAAGGCACGTGGCAAAAGCATATAAATACCTCAAAATTCCCTTCAATAAACGAGACTTGATACGAGACTTGATCAGAATCTCTGTCTTGTCTCCATTCTTCGCGTCACCTGCCCCAAGAGCCCCACTCTCTCTCTTGACCAGAGCATCTAGCGACAAAAGTGTTGAGGAAAAGCGTTGAGGCAGAATGCGGGTTTCAACAGTCAGACTACTTCCTGCTTGAGCTCACTACTTCCTGCTGACTAGGGGCATTGAGTTCCTTGGGGTGAGTTTGGTCTTCGCAGTCAGGATATCTATTTCTTCATGTTTTTTCTTTGTGAACAACTGCTTAACAAACGGAGACCAACAGCCACCAACAACCCAACCTGCCCTCCGAAGAGTCCCCAGAATTCTGAGTGTCACACAATTGCAGGAACTGTCTGCAGTTGGCAGTCAGACCCCTGCTAGAGCAAGAGGCATGGTCAGTTGTCTCAAAGCAGCCCCATGTCCCCACACCTGGGATTAAAAATGAAAGCACATTCTTATAATAGTTCTGTGTTTTTAAGGAAACCAAAATTCTCACTACGTAAGCATGTCAGCCTACATGTAATTCTAAACTCCAGAGGTGGACACGAGATTCCCCAGAGCAAGCTGGCCAGCTGTATCAGTGGGCTTTGGGTTTGACTGAGGGCCTTGTCTTGAGTAGCCATCACTGTCGTTCCTGTAGCTTGGGTTGGGTTTTGGTCTCTCTCACCCTGCTGCAGAGCAAGAGCAACTGTTTAAGTTTTTATTTTATTTTATTTTTTTGATTTTGTTACTGTTGTGTTGGTAATGGGGTTGTGTGACATGTGTGTTATAGCATGTATGGAGAGGTCTGAGGACACTTCCGTCTTTACATGGTGGAGTTCCAGGTCTTCAAAGGAGAGTTTGAAGAGGCCTCTTGGCTGTGGGCCCTTCCTGCTTTCCTTGGCAGAGAGGAGGTAGGTAGGGGCTGTCTTAGCCTCCATCCAGTCCCACCAGGCCCTTTGGAGTGCCAGGGGAGTCAGCGGCTGCAGCCTTCAGCCTGGCAGGTCACTGTCGGGCTTCAAAGCCAACCCTTTACCCACAGAACCACGGCACAAGCTTCTTCTGCTAGTGTGTTTACAGCTCTCAGGCTGTGTGGGTAGACACCAGTTTGGGACCCTGTGGAACATGAAATTTTGCTGTTGGACACTGCTGCGTCTAACTGGTGTTACAGAAGAATACTGAATGATTGAGCAGGAGCTAAGGGGTTGAGGATGTTGTTAAACCCTTTAAACCTGTGATTGGTGGTGCTTCCCACTCCTTTAAAGGGGCTGAGGATGAGCTGGGGGGGGGTTAGATGTCTAAAACTTGTCGGGGAGGGGGCCCTGAGATGGTTCTTTCCGTGGGGAAGAACTCTCACCACCACACCTGATGACCTCAGCCTCACACTGATCCCCAGAACCCCACGTGGAAGGAGAGAACCAGCTCCCTAACATTGCCCTCTGACCTCTGCACACATTTATGCTATGCATGCACCTACACAGACATACACACAAAACAAACGCTTTAAAAAGACCCAAACCATGCTGCTCCCATCCCCACCCCCACCGTACCCCACCCCTGAAATAAACCTTGAGCTGGCAAAACTCAGTGGGAAAAGGAAATTACTACCACGGCTAATGGTCTGATTAGATACAGGCAGTGAGCTTCCTGTCAGCTTGTTCAGAAAAGAAACCTAAGGCCTGGGAATTGGAAAATGAAACTTGAGGAGGCTGAGGGCGGGGTGCCTGGGGGCTAGGAGTCCTCCTCAGCCCAACTCTCTTACTTAACTGCGCCCTGTCTCAATACCTCATTTAACCGTCTTCCTGCATTCTGGGAGTCAAGCTGTGGATGACCGCTGGCTGCAAGGTCCCAGAGGCGGGACTTAGAGCTCCGCATGTTACTCCCTTGAACCTTTGCCTAAAACTCTAGTGAGCGTGGGAGGCAGGGCCAGCACCTGCAGGGTAAAGCATTAGTTTGACACATTCTTTCATTTTCCTCCTGTGCAGTCTTCAGTCCTCCCAGGCTAATGAGCGCCTAAACCCAAGCTCTCCCCCTCCTTTGCCATATGTGTGTCAATCAAGAATTCTCTTGATGTTGATTTTGGAGGGGGAACAGGACAGACAAGTTCTCCACACAAGTCCACTGGGGGAGGAAAGCAGGAGGAGGAAGACACCATGCTCTTCAGTAAACGAAGGGACAAAGGAGTCATTGTTTCTTTCACCCAGATCCAACTTGCACTTCAGCTTTCCAACCAGGTTTCTACAGAAACCCCACTGCTCTTCCTTTGCCATTCGGCCGCGACTTAGGGGTGACTACATGGAACTGCAGGCTCTCCAAAACTTTATGTATAATAGTTTCCCAGTGAGCTCCCAAAGCCAGGGCTGTCTCTGGCCATATTAGAAGGGAATGGAGGAAATAAAATGATTACTGTGCAATAATATTAAGAGGTTGGTGTGAGGGGCTGGAGCGCTGACTCGGTGGTTTAAGAACACTGGCTGCTTTTCTAGAGGACCTGAGTTCTATTCTCAGCACCTGCATGGAGGCTCACAACTATCTGTAGCTCCATTTCCAGGGGATATAAAGACCTCTTCTGGTCTCTGAGAGCATCATGCATGTAAGGGATGCACAGACATACATGTAAACAAAGTATACACACATATAAAATTTAAAGACTTTTTAAGAGGTGAATCTGAGAGAATGCGTGACTATCACCATTTTGGGACAGGAGCTGCCATGGTGACTGAGCAGAGACCCCAGCTTGTGGCCAAGCAAGGACATAAGCAGAACTGTATATAAAATTGAGGGGGCTGTTGACATTTTCCTGTTGGAAAATATAACTCTGAGATAACTATATCTCAGGGAGATACCTATAGACAGCTGCCCTCCTAGAGTCCACTAGCTACCAACCCTCCCCTGCTGCTGCCATTGACAGGTACCTAAGACTCCTTAGTGCACATAAAAGGAAACCATAAACCAGGGGTAGTGGGACTTGGGGGATGCAGCCACCGAAGGTCATATGCAGTGACTCACACACTGTCACTCGTTACTCAGGTTGACCTTTTCTGAGTCATTTTCTGAGTGGGTACTGTTCAAACTTGGAATTAGAATGCGGTATGCTGTGTGAGATAAGAATACCCTGTCAGTTTAGTTTCTGTTTTTTTATAAAGTGTCCTGATAGGAAGAAGCCTGAGGGAGGGAGGACTTTATTCAGTTTATGATTCCAGGTTACAGGTGTCAGGAAGCCAAGGAAGCAGGAGTTTAGGAAAGCCAGCCATGCCACAGAGTCAGAGGCAGAGAGAGGAGTGTGTACATCTAGGCTTGCTTGCTTGCTCAGCTGTCTTTCCACTCAGAATGGAGACTGCTGAGGGAATAGTGAGACAATCTCCCACTGACATGTCCACCGTCCAGTCCAGTGTGGACAGTTCCGCATTGAGATTCTTCCCATGTAGTTCTAGGTCGTGTCTCTTTGAGAGAGTTATCACGGCACTTGAAGTTCTGAGTGGACTGGAGAGCTTGTGTTCCCCAGACGTAGCATGTTTGGGAAGGTGGCAGGGAAGTGGAGTGTCCCCATCAGCAGTGGGATCTGCTGAGTGCAAACTGTTGCCTAAAGGGGGAAACTAACAGGAAGGGACTTTGTGAACAGCAGTGTCCGCTCCATCATCAGATAAAGCATAAGAATGAAAGAAAACAGAAGACAAAGATGCTAGCTTGCATATTCTACAGCTGGTAGGGTAGAAAAACCCCACACCACAGAGGTCAAGTCCACACAGGGCTAGAGAGCTTATCCTGGGATCCAAAACCATGGACACCTTGGGAAGACACATACAGATAGTGGGAGTCAGGGATACAAAGAGTAGATGTTTTAAAAGTTTGACCCTTAAAGAAGAAAAATATCTATAATCCAGCATGAACAACAGCCCCATACAAGGAAATTTGGTAGCCCCAGAGTATCCCCTTCTGATCTATTAAAATTATGGGGAAATTTTTATTCAGGCTTATGGGCAACCCTGGTGGCGTGGCTGCAGGATGTGAGAGTGACGTGAGTGCTGTGGGGGAGGTCACCCCACGCATCCCTTCACTTGTGGTGAACTCTAAATGCCAGTTTGACACAACCCAGAACTTCGGGGGAACAGAATCTCAACTGATTGACCAGCGGGCATGTCTCTGGGGAATTTTCTTGATTGATGGTGCTGTCTTAGGCAGCACCATGCCCCTAGGCAGGAGGTCCCAGACTGTAAGAAAGGTAGCAGGAGAGCCACGCCCACCAGCCAGCAAGCAACATCTTTCATGGTCCCTGCCAAACTTCTCTGGGTGTGAAGTGAGTTCCTTTGTCATATGTGTGGAATAACAAGCAGGCAGTGTGGACTCATTCATTTCTTTTGACTGTCTCAGGCTCTCACACCGTGGCTTCCCTCCGTGATGGACGAACTGTAACCTGGAATTGTAAGCCAAATAGACTTCTTTCCCGCCCCTACTTTGTCTTTGGGCTGAAGTGTGTTTTATCTCAGCAATAGAAAAGGAAACTAGAATACATTGCTATGGTGATTTGCAGCAGCATGAGGGAAAATCCATCTTATGAGACGTCTTAGATAGTGGGTCTTGAATCTGCATAGCTAACGTGGTGGGCCATAGACAAGGCAAGGTCTTAGAGTGCTCAGGAATCAAAGAGTAATTCGGAATCAAAAACAAAAGTGTGGCGGTTAAGCTGTCCCCATCAGTGCACACTCTGGCTTTCCCACATGACTCCGATGCAGCCTTGGTGACCCCACACTACACACCAAGGAACAATGCCCCGGGTTCCTCAGCTCAGACTTGAAACCACCACACTTTAGGAGTTGTAGTGTTTTACTGTACACGAAGTTTTGTACTCTCATGGAGATATGGTCTAATTGCAGAAAATACAGTACTGTCCTCAGTGTGTAAGCATGCCGGATTACATTATGTTAGGGTGATTTTAAAGGAAGGATAACTCAGCAATTCAGAGCACCTACTGCTCTTGGAGAGGATGTGGGTTCAGCTCCATCACTTACATGCTGGGTCACAACTGTCTGTAACTCCAGGTCCTGGGATCTGATGCTTCTTCTGGCCTCCAGTGGCACCAAACACACACGGTACACAGATAGACATGCAAACAAGCACTCCCACAAAATAAAAATAAAAATCTTTTGAAACTTGGTATTTGAGTTGCTGACTTAAGTCTGACAAAAACAAACTGCTCCAGCTGGGGATTTAGTTGATTAGAACACATGAAGTCCTGAGTTCTGTAGTTAGCACTGCATAAAGCATGCATATGGCACATCCTTAGCTACCAAGCAAACATGAGGCCAGCCTGGGGTACATAAGAGACTCTGTTTCAAAAAAAATAGACACCAAAACAAAAACAACAAACAAAAAAATAAAGACAAAAAGTTGTTACGTGAATTTGGGCTTGGGATTAGGGCCTGTTTTTTGAATGGCCTTAGATATACTTCTGTCATTTTGTCCCATGCATTTATATAAAGTGTCATTCTCAGTACTGATGACTATAAAATGAAATTATCAATAACTATGAAAAACATCAAAGATGCTCCTCTAGGATCAAATACTTGGCCAATATTTAATCATCCCCGCACCCCTCCCATGTCTGTTTTTAGAGAGTTTCTCATGTAGCTCAGTAGCCTAGGCTGGCCTTGAACCCACTTTGTAAATAAGGATGACTTTGAACTCCTGATCCTATGCCTCTACTTCTCAAGTGCTGGGATTACAGGCATGCAACACCACCTCTGACTACGTTAAAATTTCTTTAAAATGAGCATTCCATATAGAAATTTGCTTTAATTTAATAACTTGTAAAATATATGTATATCAAATAATACCTTTTGTTTGTTTGTTTGGTTTGTTTTTCAAGACAGTTTCTCCGTGTTGCCTTGGCTGTCCTAGAACTGACACTGGAGACCAGGCTGTCCTCGAACTCTGACCCACAAGTGCTCAGGTTAAAGGTGTGTGCCACCACCACAGCACAAATAATTTGTTTTAAAATAAATTGTTTTATTATCCGTGTTTGATTTGTATATCTGTTTTATATTCCCCAAAGCCCAAGGCCATGTGAAGATATCTTGGCAGAAAAGAAGTCATAAGTAGAAAGTTTTAGAAGCCTTGCTTTGATGGATTGGTTTATATTCCAGATCCATGATGCTTTCCTGTCCCATGGGAAACTGCAGATGAAGGCGAGTCTCTGCTGGGAGTCGGGGTGAGGGAGGCAGCACTTTATGTACAGTCCCACAGTCCAGACTGGACTGTGCTTACCTGGGAGATGCTGATCCAACAAGGGCCAGAAGAACTGGCATAGCACCAGGCATGGTGGCTCACTCATTTAATCCCCAGCACTCGGGAGGCTGAGGCAGGCAGATCTCTCTGAGTTTGAGGCCAGCCTGGTCTACACAGTGAGCTCCTAGCCAGCCAAAGCTACATAGTGAAACTCTGTCTGAAAAGAAAACAAAAAGTAGGGGCTGGGAAGATGGCTCAGTGGTTAAGAGCACTCACTAAATGAACTCCACAGGTCCTGAGTTCAACTCCCAGTACCTACATGGTGGTTCAGAACCATCTATGATGGGACGTAATGCCCTCTTCTGGTGTGTCTGAAGACAGCTACAGTATGGACAAATACATAAACTAAATAAATTGCACGGACCTTTGTTTACAGCGATGATGCACTGGTGGGTATAGCTCACATGGACCAGAATCACTGTGGACCTGACTGGTTTGAACCGCCATGCTAACCAAGTATGCAGGCCCGCTGAAGGAGGTGCAGAAGAACCTCAAGGCCCAGTTAGAGAACTAAGGAATACATAGCTGGATTCACACAGGCCGGGGGCACCAAGAGAGAAATGACAGAAACCTCGAGGAGTGTGGAGGCCTGAGGGCTGGAGGGAGGTGAGGTGGAGCTGACTCTCTTGTGTTGCCATACTACACCCGTGTGTGACTGGCGGGCCCCAGGTTGAATTGTTACTCCTCACAAGTGTGATGTTTGAATACTTGGTCACAGTTGGTGGAACTCTTTGAGCAGGTCAGGAGAAGCGGCCATGTGGGAAGAGGTGTATCACTGGAGATAGGCTTTAAGGTTTCAGAAGCCTGCTGAGCCATTTTTATCCATCATTCTCTGTCTCATGCTTGTGGATCAAGAGACAAGTGGCCAGCGTCTGCTCCAGCACCATGCCTGACTGACTGCTGCCATGTTCCCTGCCATGGTGGCCATGGACTCTTAAGTCCCCAACAAACTTTTCTATAAGTTGCCTTGGTCATAGTGTCTTATCACAGCAAGGAGAAAAATAAGCAAGACAGATGGTTAACACCAAACAACAGAAACTGCTATAAGGCTGTGAGTCGTTCACAGCTACCATCAGAACATTTGTCCAGCCCATGGACCTTTTGTTTTTTAAAAGATGTAATTTTACATGTGTTGGTGTTTTATCTGCATTCATATCTGTGTGAGACAAGGACTGTTTGTGTAACAGACAGTGAGCTGCAATGTCGGTGCTGGGAATTGAACTCAGGACCTCTGGAAAAGCAGTGCTCTTAACCACTGAGCCAACTCTCCAGCCCTAGGCTTGGTTTTTTTGAAACAGGGTTTCTCTGTGTAGCCTTGGCTGTTGCTGGAGAGATTTAAACTGGCGGCGGCATTCAATCTGGCTTTTCTTATTCAGCCGCCATGTTCCCGACTAGCCTAGGCCTGTGGCCACAAGCGGAGGCGGCGTACCACTGCTGCTCAGCTCAGGCTGGCTGCTCAGAGGCCAGAGACGCCGGCTCTGCCACCCACGAGATGCCAGAGTGGGAGATGGCTCTGCCAGTCTTCCACGCTGTGTCCACGAAGCTGGGCTGTGCCCAGACCATCCCGTCATCCACGCAGGCCCGATGTGAAATGAGACTCTAATGCTTAAATATTAATCAAAGGCTTTATATATTTGGTAATGCTCAGTAACAATATGCCCACACAACTAGAGGTGTTTCCCAGTGAACTAACCCAGATAAGTTGTTACCCAGGACTGCTCTCGGTACATGCTAGATCATCCATGTTGCTACATCTCTGCCTCTCCCTCGACTTGCTCCTCTTCTTCCTCCTCCTTTCTCCTCCCACCTTAGCTCCTCCTACACTTGGCCATCTTGGAACTTGCCTTATAAACCAGGCTGGCCTTGAACTCAGAGGTCCACCCACCTCTGCCTCCTGAGTGCTCGATGGCATGCACCACCACCACCCATCAAACAGCAAACACTCATAACCACTGAGCTATCTCTCCAGTCATTGTCCACCCCAGTCTTTCTAATGACTTTGTGTGGCCTCTAAAGAAACTGATGTCTAAGGATAAACAGACAGCACAGTTGAACAAGGTGTGCCCTGTCCCTGCCCTCTCTCCGATGGGGGGCTCATGGCATGTTCTTCCTACAATAACAAGAGCACACCACACACCCAGCTCACAAATATCTGCCAGTGTCATTACCACTGCACAACTGTGTTGCGTTACCTTGCTGGAAACTGCATTTTCATTCAAAACAGATAAAAACAGCAGGAAACACCCAGCCAAGAATCAGATTATAATTTTCTGTTATGAAATCAGGTGTCCAGGTAGGTGAGGAAGAACTGGGCTTGTCAGTTCTTCACAGGGAAAAGCAGCATCCTCAGATGGTTAGTCAGAACTTGTTACTCAGCCCCACGAGGCAACTGTCTGAAGCAATAGAACAAGAGTCATGAACACTCAATATAAAGATGCCAGTCACTCAAATGTCTAAATCTGAGAGGCCCTGGGACCCAGTGTTCTCCCCTTTGCCTCAGGTCCAATTCCAGGCCCCTAGGGGTTTTTGTACCTTTTTATGCCTTCTGAGGCCAGTCAGGGACCTGGGAAGCCTTGCAGCCTGCGGTAGAAGAAATAAGAAGGCACACTCAGGAGATGGAGAGGACATGGCAAGAGAGAATTATGGGCCAGCTGAACTCCCCGTGAGCTCCAGCTCCATCCCAAGGGCCTCAGGGACAAGGGTGCCCCTGTCCCTCCTCCCAACATGCACACTTACCTGAAACATGAACATAGCTTCTTTTTTCACCTGTGAGAAGAAAAGCCATGAGAGACCAGGGAAACTCTAGCCCTAGGAAGTATCCAGAACTGGCAGCAGACCCAGGTTAGAGACTAGGCAATGAGGGCTGTGGCTGTGTTTCCCATTAATGAGCAGAGCACGCTTCTAAAGGAGGCTGAGAGAAAACTCAGACCCTGCCCTTTTCTACCTGTGTTTCTCCTCCTCTTCATCACAAAAGCCACCACAGCTCCAATGATGGCCACAGCTCCAAGGACAACCAGAACAGCAATGATCACCATGTTAGAGTCAGTGGATGGAGGAGGTTCTGGGAAGGACAGATACAGGAAATGAAGGTGAGGGTTGTGACCCCCCCCCCCAGCCCTGACCACCTCAGGGTCTGCAGAAGGCTCCAGCTTTCCCTGACCCCAGCTCTGCATTCACACCCTCCTTACCCCATCTCAGGGTGAGGGGCTCAGGCAGCCCCTTATGTTCCACATGGCAAGTGTAACTCTGCTCCTTCCCAAGAGGCACCACCACAGAAGCCCACTTCTGGAAGGTTCCATCCCCCGAAGGCCTGGTCTCTACAAACTCCATGTCCTGGGTCAGGTCCTCCCCATTCAACTGCCAGGTCAGGGTGATGTCAGCAGGGAAGAAGCCCAGGACCCAGCACCTCAGGGTGACTTCACCTTCAGATCTGGGGTGACGGGTCACATGTGCCTTTGGGGGATCTGAGGGAGAGAGTTGAAAGGATGAGCCATCTTGCTTGCTTCTGGGAACTCAGCAGTGTCCATGGGACCATCCTGGGAAGGACAGGAGGACTGGGATGGGATTAGGGTGTATATGATCTAGACCCCAGCTAGAGCACATGCACCTGGGAGGTGTGTTCTTTGGGATGCTTTGGGATGTGAATGTGACAATATGGGGCAGGAGGCTCCAGGTCTTGCAGGCTCGGGGGAAGGGCTTCTGGTCCCCATCTGACTGAGAAAAGCTGGAGTCTGACTCTAGAGACACTGAGTAGGGCATAAAGGGAGGCCCGAGAAAAAGCTCCCCATGGGTCCCGGGCCATAGTTTTGCTTGTGTTAAGGATTAGTTTCCCTGCAGGGGAAAAGCAGCCTTGGGAGTCTCCCTCCTCTTCAGCGCTGCGCCTGTTGGACAGCGTTCTGCCCCTGAGTTATTTATACCCCAAGCCTTCCCCCAAACCCCAGAGGAAAACTGAGATGTCTCCAGGGTACCTGTGCGCAGTAGCGTCTCCTTTCCCAGCTCTAGGTATTTCTGGAGCCACACCACGCAAGGACCTTGCAGGTATGCCCTCTGATGGTGGGCCTCATCGGCCTCCTCTGACTTGCGCTTAGAGATCTGTGAGGCCACGTCAGTCGCGGTCCAGGAGCGCAGGTCCTCATTCAGGGTGATGTAATCCCGGCCATCGTAGGCCTCCTGACAATACCCGCGGAGGAAGCTCCTGTTTGACCCCAGGTCGCAGCCATACATCCACTGCAGCGTGTGAGACTCTGGAAGGAATACGCTGATCAGCGCCACCTGCGGCCACCTTGCCTGCTGTCGGTGAATATCCCAGAACTTTCAAAAACAAAAGTGCAACTGAAACCTGAGCAGAACTCTGCGGGGTGGGGGGTGGGGGTGGGGATGGGGGTGGTGGGGTTCTTGTCTGAGGTTCTGGGAAGGTGTTTGGATGAAACTTTGACCCAGCGGGTCAAGATGACCCAGGCCTGTCTCAGGGGACATGAAGTGGTCGTGTCTGTGATCCCGGCCACAGTCACTCACCGTCGTCACTCTGATTGTAGTAGCCGAGCAGGGTCCTCAGGTTCACTCGGAAAATATGCTCATGGCTCTTGGCGATCTGTGTCTGCTCCTCCCAATACTCCGGCCCCTCCTGCTCTACCCACGGCGTGCGCGGCTCGTATCTCGGATTCTCCGCGTCGCTGTCGAAGCGCACGAACTGCGTGTCGTCCACGTAGCCGACAGCGATGAACCGGGGCTTCCAGAGGCCGGGCCGGGACACCGCAGTGTAGAAATACCGCAGCGAGTGTGAGCCTGGGGGCGGCGCGCGGTGAGACCCCGACCTCCTCCAGGCTCAGGGTCCCAGGTGAAGGCAGGGGAGGGATTAGGACAGGGCGGCGGAACTTGGGGTGCTGCACCCCTGCCACCACCACCCTCCCTCCACTTTTCCTCGCAGAGTCTTTTTTTCCGCTCCCGACCCCTCCCCTCACTTACCTGTCTGGGTCTGGACGCTGGCGCTGGCCAGCAGGAGGAGCAAGTAGGCTGAAGGTAGTAATCCTAACATCCTCACCCCGGGGGCGGGGGGTAAAGGGGGTAGGGGGACTGTGAGGAGCCTGAATGTGGATTGTCTTCCTGTTGACTCCATACTTTAGAACCTGTGCGTCGCTGATTGGCTTCTTTAGAAACTAGGCGTCCAACAGGAATGAGAATTGAGACTGCATCATTTGTATCTTTATGAAAGAGAAAGCAGTAGGAGCCATTTGTATGACCTACTTTAACGGAACTATCTTCTCTGCCTCTTAAAGTTCTTGGGCACACTGTTTCTCCAAGTCTTGTTGCAGAGTCTGTGTAAGCTTCAGCTTAATTAATTAACTTTACATCCTGTCCACAGTTTCCCCTTCCTCTTTTCCCAGTCCTTCCCCTCCCCCATCCACTTCCCTGTTTCTCTTCAAAAAAGGGGAGGCTTCCCAGTGGGTATCAAGTTGTAGTTATTCTATAAGTTATATTTATACGCGTGTTTGTGTGGATAGATGAGTGCAGTGCCCGAGGAGGACCAAACAGCGTCAGATTCCCTGGAGCTGGACTTTCAGGTGGTTGTGAGCTGCCACATGGGTGCTGGGAACTGATCTCAGGTTCTTTGCATGCTGTAGGTTTGCTCTCTTAACAGCTGAGCCATCTCTCCAGTCCGCAGAAGGATTCTCTTCAGTACTCAGTTCTGTGTAAACATACAACACTGTAACTACACAAGTGGTAGCTATTAGATGGTTGGTTACAATGTAACTCCACCATGGAATGTTTCTCTCTCCATATGCTAAAACTACCTGGTCATCAGAAAGATAAATACAGTATGTGTTCACTTATATGTGGACATTAGCCATTAAATAAATGGTAGCCAAGCTACAGTCTTTAGACTCAGAGAGGTTAGGCATAGAGGAAGGGACACAAGGATCTCCCAGGGAGGGAAAACAGTATAGATTTTATGGCTGGACTGGAGCCGGGGCAGGGGGTTGCACAGGAGCAGGATGATCAGGTGGGGGGAGAGCAGGATGAACAGGTGAGGGGAAGTGGAGAAGAGGTTGAGGAACAGAATGTGGGGAGAGACAGCTAGAACTGAGGGGCAGAAGGGAAACCTAATGTAATGGAAACTTCCTAAAATATTTAACTTCCTTAAATAATGAGGGAGACAGAGCCCCAACTGGCCAGTTCTTGCCACCAAAGGAAGCTTCCAGTACCACAACTGGGTTACATCCAATTGAATTATTGACCAAAAGGGTCCCATGGTAATCCCCAAACAATCCAGGCTGTTGCCTCTCCACAAACTGACAGCAGGGCCCCATTTCTGAAGACAAACCCTCGTCTGGCCAGCAGGCCGACATGTAGGCAGAACACTGTATACATAGGAAATAAATGAATCTTAAAAAACAACAACAACAAAGCTTTGACCTTATAGGTTCTTGCTCAATTTTGAGATATTTGAAATAAACCAGGCCCATAGCCAAGAAGGCTTCCATGTCATTTGTGTGTCCCCCCTTTTCTAGCTGGGGACAAATCAAGGGCCTCACCAATGAAAGGCAAGCACTGTACACCTGAGGTTCAGTGCTCTGTGTGGACTTGGCACCCATGACTTCTCATGTCACTGCAGAACTGAAGAAGGTGGGACGCTGAAGGGAGAGCTGGGGCTGAGGAAGGCAGTATTTGACACACACCTCAGTGGCCCAAACTGGATTGTTTACAAGACCCGTGCAAAGCTGGCCCAACAAGGGTCACAAGAACTGCATGTGGCTCTGGTCACACTGTAGAATGCACAATGCACTAGTGGGCGTGAGCCACAGTGGACGTGGGAGGCACCGGACACCCGGCTGGTTTGCATCTCCCTGGTAACCAAATACACGGGCTCTTAGAGCTCACTGAAGCAGGTGCCTTGGCGAGCACTCAGGACCAGTAGGGGAACTAGGAAACAGGGCTGAATCCGTGCAGAGCAGCAGTGCCAGGACACAAAACCAAAACCGTTGACGGTGGCAAGTTTACGAAGGGTCTAAGGTTCAGTGGCAACTCTTACAAATGGTGTGCTGAGAGCCTCCCGGCTCAGAGAGGGTAGTGGCAGGGGCACAGAGTAGGACTCTGGTGATGGCTTTAAAGTCTGAGGATCTCAGGGCTTTCTGGCTCTCTGACCTGTACTGAAATGCTGATGATAACTTCTAAAAAGTCCTAAAAACTTCTGAGGGTAAAAGACTGCAGGCTTAGGTGATTAACACCTGCAGCCCAACAGCAGAGGATTAGGCAATGTGGCCTTTGTTCTATCTCAGCAGGAACTGCTGGGCTTTAACTGAGTCTGCTGGCCTTCTAGTCTGAGGTCACAGGAAGAAAAGACACTTAGAGAAGTTATAGCATTTATTACTAAGTGTAAAAAGTTTCCTGTCAAAGTTATCTAAGGGGAAAAGCAGAAAGGTACTGAATGGGGAAAAGGAAAAAAAAATCTAAAAAGGAAAAAATTCTAAGGGAAAAAATTCTAGGCAGGGGAAAAGGAAAGGAAGGAGCAAACAACCATCTCTTTGTCTTTGTCTTCAGTACTTATACATCCTTCAGAATACATGATCACATGTTACAAAGTTCATCACAAGTTCACACCAAAAATCAAATCATAAATTGAAATAGAAGTTCACAACAGAGAATGTTTACATGCGTATCCATTAGGAGTAATTATCTGGCTAAACATCCATCACCTGTCTCAGCTCCACAGGTTCACTGAAGCTTTAAAACAATAGGTTATTAGTGAAGTTTTGTATAGATAAACCCAGGCAATATCTTTTATCTTCTGTCCTAGCACCTATAATAAATCATTAGTTCCCTTTTTATGACCTTAGGTTAATTGTTTTACAACTTCTTGGAATGTGCTCTGAGTAGGAGAAGGTCTGGTTACTATCTAAAAGCAATTAACTGATGACACTTGGGAGACTGGCAGAGTTCTGACTATCAGAAAGGGATGTAATAGCAGTCCCACTATAAAAGAGGTTAATAATCATTGATATAATTTTAGGAATTCTTATAGGATCATCATTAAGACTTAAGAAGTCATCTATTTGTCTATATAGCATCACTACAAGACAGTACATCTTCGTGGATCTGCAGAGATCTGCTCTAAAGGGGTGTGCTATTGCTTAGTGATTGTTACATATGTTTTAATAATAATAATAATAATAATAATAATAATAATAATAATAGGAAAAGCATATTAATAGCAGGAATCTTTCCTAAAATAAGTTCCTTACAGCCTTGTGATAAGGGCTCACTTGTCACAGATTATATAATAATCCAAGGCAAGCATTTCAGGATGATCACCTGCTAATTATTAACTTGTCCCATTATGGCTCCTGACAATGGTGGAACACGGATCCCCTGGGAATGTCTACATCACAGCCTGAGGACCCGATTGAGTGTGACAGGGACACTGTGGGAGGGTAGGAGCAATTTTATCTTCTATAGTGTAAAGACCCACTTATTCTCCATGTTGGAGGACCTGCATGTGTATGGTGCAAGTAGGGCAGCAGGAACACTGCAGTCATTTGTTTGTCTGCATTAAGCAACCCAGGCCAGAGGTTCCTGCTGCAGGACATGGTTCACAGCCGCAAACTGACCTGACCCAGCACTGGGGTGGGACTAAGCTGTGGAAGTCTCACTCTCCTGGTTGGTGGAGATGAACCCTGAGGCAGCTTTTAGGGCATGCATCTGTTGTTGCTTCCTCAGATGTGATCCCAAGAACCACATTGTGCAGAAATCAGAAAGAGAATTCACAGAAAGTGGTTGAGGCCCAGAGCTCACCCTCCAGCCTTAAAGGAATTCCTAGAACAGGATGAATTTGTTTTGTAAGCCCGTGTAGCTAATTGTTGCCACGAAAGCCTTTTCAGCCAGGAGCAAACTGCCACCTGGTGGCCACCCTGAGAAACAGTTGTCTTGCCTGACTGTGGAGTATTGGGCTTTCTCTGTTCAAAGTTCATGGTTGTGTTGTGAACTGTTATTCTTTTATTTTATTGATTTATTTTATTAAGAAACACTAATTCTATCTATCTATCTATCTATCTATCTATCTATCTATCTATCTATCTGCTCTGTAGACAAGGCTGACCTGAACTCACAGAGATCCACCTGCCTCTGTCTCTCGAGTGCTGGGATTAAAGGTGTGCGCCACCAACATCCATCAACAAACATTAATTTTATAGACATGACACATTTTGAGTTGTAAAGGGACCTGATCCTAGGGTGAGTGACCCCATTATCTTATAACAAATGCCATTGCCTAATGCCTGCCACAGTCTGAGTCAGATGGCTGATACTTCAGCTGGTCCACAAGAACCTCAGATTTCCAGTTGTCACGTCTTAGGTGGGTTGTTGGTTCTCAGATAGAATCCACAGTGTGCTCATAGGACCAGAATGGAGTCATCCGTCTTTGCAGGCGACAGTGTATTCTCAGAGCCAGCCATCCCCATGACTTTGTGGAAACTTCTTTCCTGGCCTTTTTTTTTTTTTTCAATATGTCAGAGTAGGATTTTTATTGCATAGAGTGCAAGCTGAGATGTGGTATTGAACTGTTGTAATAATGGGTCTCACAAACAAAGGCAAGAATCACAGCTTGTAAATAACTCTAGATGGGACTTTAACTCTGAGAGTTAAGGCAGAAAGGGATTTAGAAAGAATATTTATTTGTAAAACAATCCATTAATGTACCATGGAACCCTGTTGTACATGATAATTTATATAGACTTTCCCACTCAGGCATTTTACTGTAATCTTGTCAAGACTCGATTTTCTATTGCTTTAAAGGAATATTAGAATTTAGGGCTGGAGAGATGGCTTCGTGGTTAAGAGAGAGCGCTGGCTGCTCTTGCAGAGGACCTGTGTGTGAATGCTACACACAGGTCCTCTGCAAGACACAAGGCAGCTCACAACCATGGTCATCGATGAAGTAAATATTGGGTGTTTGGTTTTGGAAAATGAAAAGACGCACAGAGGATTCAACGATATTTTAGATCTGGATTTGTTTGATTTTTTAAAAGTATATTTATTTTTGATTAATTTAATTAGTTAATTGATTTATTATTTATTATTATGTTTTTTGAGCCAGTGTCTTCGTGTAACCCTAGCTGTCCTGGGACTCACTCTGTAGACCAGGCTGGCCTTGAACTTAGAGATCCACCTGCCTCTGCCTCCCAAGTGCTGGGGTTTAGAGGCATGGCCACCACAGCAGTTTTGTCTTTCTTAACATTTATCTTTCTCTTCTCTTGGCATCTCTCTTAATCCTCCTGCTGAAAGTCGACATTAAAATGCTTTTATTGATTCTTTTTCATGGCTTCCCCAGGTGGTCAGCTATGTCAGGATGAAGCTAACTATCTCCTTCCCAGCCACTGATTGCCAGCCACTCCTGGAAGATGAATGCAAGCTCTGTACCTTCCAGGAGAAGCGAATGTCACAGAAGTAGTTGCTGATCCTATGGGTGAATAGTCTGCATGGTCTGAACCAGTGGTGAGAACAGCAAACAAGGATTTCCCTTAAAAGGTCCCAGCAAGGTGTCTGGACCCACAGCAGAGTGCACCTGCTGTTGTCTAACACTCTTCTGAGAGACCAAGGGAAGCTGGAGAGAGGGGACAGAGTCCGTCCGCAGACGCATTATGGATGCCAGTCTGAGTCCTCAACTTGGTTATCATAAGCAAAGGAGACAAGGAGATTCCTGGGCTGACAGATAGTACTGTGCCTCTGCGGTTGGGGCCCAAAAGAACTGCAGAATCTGAAAGCTTTTCAGTCTTCCTAAAGAAGCTGAGGGTGTCGGCCAGTACATTGTCAGAAAGTAAGCAAAGGTAAGAAGGCCAGGACTAAAGCCCCAGAGACCCCGCGTCGTCACTCCACAATTCCTGCAACAAAACACCCGTTGTATTGTTCTGTAGAGACGGTGTGCTATGGAGACCAAGGAGAGGCTGCAGAGCTGAGTGTTGGGCCAAGAGAATGAAGGAAGCCAGAGAAAACATGCCAGGGTCAGACCGCATGTAAGCTGCTTCTACTTCCAAGTCTAAGTCCAGTAAAAATGAGTAACCAAAAATGGTACAACCTTCAAAAAATACTTCTTTGGGGGCAGCAGTGGGTAAGGGCGCTTACATCCAAGTCTGCTGACCTGAGCGCCATCCCTGGGACCTACCTGGTGGAAGAAGAGAACGGACTCCAGCAAGTTGTCCTCTGTCTCCCATGTGTACTATAGCATTCATATGTGCATACACAATAAATAAATAGATTTAAGACACCTTAAAATTAAAAAAAAATAATTTTTTTATTAAACCCCATCTCTACTATAGTCCACAGTTCTTTTCTGCATCAAAGCCATTGATCCCAATTTGACTGATTAAATGTCCCTGAGACATCGGGGATAGCACCCTTAGTGCTGTGGGTGAGAGGAGGGAGCTTCCTCTCCCTGGACCCCTTGACATCGTGACAAAATGCCTGACTAGATGCCACACAGGGAAGAGACAGGTGGTCAGATATTCAAGACAGAAAGGTGGGACCTATTTTCTGTCCAGGGTGGCAAGACCTGGCCTGCTCATGCCCTGGTCATGAAGCAGAGGAAGGGGAGCTCTAGCATTTTGCTGGCTTTCTCTTGAGACTCTGTCCAATCAGTGGGGCTCCTTGCATCCCTTGTTGGCTAAATCTGTCTAGAAACACCCTCACATCCACCCAAAGGGGCATCTCCCAGGTGACTCTAAATCCAGTCACGTTGACAATGAAGATTCGCTAATGGGATACAAAAGGAAAGATTCCACTCTTCAGTAGCTGTTGCAGGCGATCCCACAGGTGATGGGCGGGGGGTGCAGCTGTGCGTGTTCTCTTGAGGGTGTTCCTGAGTGAGGAGACTAAGTGAGGCCTCTGAGAGCTGCAGGGAAGCAACACCAACAGTGGGGAGGGATGAGGAGAACAGGCTGATACCTCTTTTAGGGTGACAGGCTAAGCGACCCTGAAGTTCCAGGGAAGTGACTTAGATTATTCCTATAGTCATTTTCCCAAAAGCGAGTTTCTGTCTCCTGCAAGGGTGAGAGCAGATTCAGGGCAGGTACTGTAACTGGTGATATTCCAAATAGCTCACTCCTCACTCAGAGTGTCCCAATCCAAAAGACCCTCTTCATTCCCATCATGAGTCCTCTGTGCCACCCTGTATCTTACCTCATCATCCACAACAATCTCGCTAGAGTCTTGGGGACTGTCTCTGCCTAGGAACAAACAAAATAGGACCCAGTCAGACTCGAGAAGACTGGAGGTTAAAGGAAGAGCTATGGGCTGGGTAGGCTCCCATGGGCTCCAAGGGTCTCAGAGATCAGCCCTCACCACACTCACCTGCTTCCTGGGTGTCACGCCTTCCTCTCCCACCTGAGGAAAGAAAACCATGTATGGGTGGCATAGGAGCAGGCAGCCATAAGGGCCTAGACCAGTGGCTCTCTTCCTTCCTAATGCTGTGACCGTTAATACACTATCCTTGTGTTGTGGTGACCCCAACCATAACATTATTTTGTTGTTACTTCATAACTGCAATCTTGCTACTGTTACAAATTGTAATGTAGATATCTCACGTGTAGGATGTCTGATAAGGACCCCCCAAAGGAGTCTTGACCCACAGTTTGAAAACCACTGGTCTAGTGAAACCCCTTAGTCCTGGGCCCAAGGAAAATCTCCAGAGCTGAGGTGACATTGCACCTCCTTGGAGGTTTGCCCTCAGTGAGACCTTTGCCTGTGACAGCTGGGCATGAGGTCTTAGTCACCAGAACTGTCCCCAAACAGAAGCTGTCCTTCAGTCCCCTTCACTTAAGGTTAAACAAAAAGGCTCCAGGCTAAGAGGACACAAGGCTGTGGGAGGTACATCCCATTACCTAAGCAGGGTGTACCTCTACCCAAGGCTTCAAACGCTCAGTGGGACAAGAAAACCCAGAACACATTTCTTCCCTACCTGCATTCTTCTTCACCCATATGCAAAGCACCAAGGCGAGACAAACGAGAGGAACTAGAATCAGGGTAGCAATCCACTTGGGCTTATTGTACCAAGCAGGCTCTGGGAAGGGGAGGGGAAGAGAAGATGAAGACCATTCAACTCTCAGCCATGACCAGCTCAGCATCTCCAGGAAGGCTCCAGCTTTTCCTGGCCCCAGCTCTGCACCCACACCCTCTTACCCCATCTCAGGGTGAAGGGCTCAGGCAGCCCCTCATGTTGCACATGGCATGTGTATTTCTGCTCCTGCCCAGAAGGTACCACCACAGCTGCCCACTTCTGGAAGGTTCCATCCCCTGAAGGCCTGGTCTCCACAAACTCCATGTCCTGACCCAGGTCCTCCCCATTCAACTGCCAGGTCAGGGTGATGTCAGCAGGGTAGAATCCCAGGGCCCAGCACCTCAGGGTGACTTCACCTTTGGATTTGCGGTGACGGGTCACACGTGTCTTTGGGGGATCTGAGGGAGAGAGTTGAAAGGATGAGGCATCTTGATTTCTTCTGGGGACTCAGCAGTGTTCATGGGACCATCCTGGGATGGGATTAGAGTGTCCATAATCTAGATGCCATCTAGGGTGTGAGTGTGACAATATGGGGCAGGAGGCTCCAGGTCTCTGCAGACTCGGGGAAGGGCTGGGTGAAAGGCAGGAGACTCAGAAAGCTGGAGCCAGACTCCAGAGACACTGAAGTCTGTGGCACAGAATGAGGTCTGAGAAAAAGCTTTC